>NC_089281.1:20160370-20502245 GCF_963678975.1 Dysidea avara
TGTTTTGGATTAGATTTCACTTCTTTTTGTATTTGTATACCCCAAAGCTGGCCTATGGCCAGCTTTAGGGCTTTTTAACCTGTCATTTTTTCTTTACTACAAGAAGAAGAAAAGATGAAGCAGGGTGATTTCTTTGTAGCTGACCTCTCTGCAAGGTGATCCTTCTAGCTGATCTCTCTACCGGATGACTTGTTTGTAGCTGAACTCTCTACAGGGTGATTTGTTTGTAGCTGAACTCTCTACAAGGTAACTTCTTCTAGCTGATCTTTCTACAGGGTGATTTGTTTGTAGCTGAATTCTCTACAGGGCAATTTGTTTGCAGCTGAACTCTCTACATGGTAGTTTCTTTGTAGCTGAACTCTCTACAATGTAACTTCTTCTAGCTGAACTCTCTACAGGGTGACTTGTTTGTAGTTGAACCCTCTACAGGGTGATTTGTTTGTAGCTGAACTCTCTACAAGGTAACTTCTTCTAGCTGATCTTTCTACATGGTGATGTGTTTGTAGCTGAATTCTCTACAGTGCGATTTGTTTGCTGCTGAACTCTCTACATGGTAGTTTCTTTGTAGCTGAACTCTCTACAATGTAACTTCTTCTAGCTGAACTCTCTACGGGTGACTTGTTTCTAGCTGATCTCTCTACAGGGTGGCTTGTTTCTAGCTGAACTCTCTACAGGGTGATTTGTTTGTAGCTGAACTCTCGACAGGGTAACTTCTTCTAGCTGATCTTTCTACAGGGTGATTTGTTTGTAGCTGAATTCTCTACAGGGCGATTTGTTTGCAGCTGAACTCTCTACATGGTAGTTTCTTTGTAGCTGAACTCTCTACAATGTAACTTCTTCTAGCTGAACTCTCTACAGGATGACTTGTTTCTAGCTGATCTCTGTACAGGGTGACTTGTTCCTAGCTGAACTCTCTACAGGTGATTTGTTTGCAGCTGAACTCTTTTACATGGTGGTTTCTTTGTAGCTGAACTCTCTACAATGTAACTTCTTCTAGCTGAACTCTCTACAGGATGACTTGTTTCTAGCTGATCTCTCTACAGGGTGATCTGTTCGTAGCTGAACTCTGTACAGAGTGGTTTGTTTGCAGCTGAACTCTCTTACATGGTGGTTTCTTTGTAGCCGAACTCTCTACAAAGTGACTTCAGTAACCAGTAAAGTGAACAAATTGCAATTTGAAGACTATGTAAAAGTGAAAAATGTTAGTCTTAACACTATTTCCAAGTGGTAGGAAAGTTGGAGCCCCCCAGGGGGTACTGACACCATCAGGTATACAAATAATTTATGGAAGTTTACTATTATCTAAATTAATAAACCTATATCATCCTTATCCTGATAAGTCTTATGATATCTCGATAATCGAATATATCTAGATAATCGCACACCACTAGTTACAAGTGGGGATGCATGTTCATTAAAATCTAGAGCTACACTATTAAAACATAGGAGAGAGTGTTGTTTATATACTAATGCTTGAGTCTTCTAGCAACATTCATGTTCTTTCATGTTATACACTAGATATTAATATACCGTAAATTCAGAAGTATGAAGTTCATACTAATATAGCCACCTGTAGTCACTCAGTATGATGTGTATACTTCAGTATGTACATCATACTCAGTGACCGAAGGTAGTATACCATTAGTGTGAACTTCATACTTCTGATAATATAGGACTGCATACTGTAGATCATAGAGTAGATTAGATGCCACACACAATTGTGTTATTGAATATTCTGCCAGTGTGTGGTCATCAATTATGTGTGTGCCTTTGTAAAAGGTATACTCTATACTAGTGATGCACCAATAAGAGATTTTGCCGATCATCTGACTAGCCGATATTGAAAATCATATAATGGCCGATACCGATAACCGATCCAATGTTTATGTCTACCACACATATTTTGTAATATTGCCACTTTTATACTTTATTTTTGTCTTATTTTCATGAAAACAGTACCATCAGGATCAGTAAGATTAATCGGCTAAATAATCTACTAATAATTACCGTTACCGATATTGCTGAAATGTGGCCGATAAACCGATTTCCGATTATTTACCGATTAATCGGTGCATCACTACTCTATACATTTATCAATCTTCTCACGTACAATTGCAGCAGGCTCTGACCTATAATCAATTACATTAATTTTAATTAAACACATACATCAATATACAGCTTTTTTCTGTGGTTCAATCAATTCCTTCACTGTTTTTCCAAGAAATGATTTCAGACATGTATACCAACTAAACTCACAAACCTTGAATTAGATATCAGTTACAGTCTGTTACCTGTTTGCATGCTACACAAGGGCAGATCCAGGATTTTGCTAAGGGGGGGGCACACAGGTAGAAGTCACTCCACAGTGTGCTTGTGAAATGCTAAGCATGAGCTTTCTAGTGGGGTCTGGGGGCATACCCCCCCTCCCTCCCAGGAAATTTTGATGTTCTGAGATTGAATTTGATGACAATTTTGATTAAAATTTGTTATAGTTCAAACACTGGAAGATAGTGAGTTTAAAAAAAATTGTGTAAAGGCTGCTCCCTAAGGAAATTTTAAAAATTTAACATTCTGAAATTAAATTTAGTGGCAATTTTGACTGAAATTTGTTAATAGTTCAAACACTGGAAGTTACTGAGCTAAAAACTAGGATTAGTGTAAAGGCCTAGACTGCTCCCTAAGGAAATTTTGAACAATTAACATTCTAAGATTCAATTTGGTGGCAATTTTGACTAAAATTTTTTGATAGATCAAACACTGGAAGATACATTAAAAACCATGCAGAATTAGTTTAAACTGCTCCCTAATGACATTTTGAATACTTAAAATTGTGACTTTGTGAGATAGTTTTGGCTAAAATTTGTAAATACTTATGAAAATTCAATGCTAGTGGAAGCATGAATGCTACTGAGCTGTAGTAGCTATAAAGCCTATAAAGCAATTTTTTGAAAAATTGACTTTGAGAATGATTTTTTGTACTAATTTTGGCTGAAATAAAGTTGAAATTTTTAGAATTAGCATAAGGTCCCCTGCATAAGCATCACAAAAAAATTTAGCATATAGATAATCCTGGCATTTGGTGTGCAGCTGCATATCCAGAGAATTTCTATAGCTACTAGGGTGTGGATAGAGTCATTAACTCGATTTAGAATAGATGCTTTAGTTGTTTAAAATGACAAACAGTGTTCTATAATTATGTTACTCTTGACTGCTTTATTAGAGAAAATTACTTTTCTATTAGTCCAAGAGTATCTCGATTTCTTAACGTAGAGGGCACTCTATCCCACCTAGTTCCCCTTGTGCTATGTCAATATGGGTAACAATTTGCTACAGACACATTTAATATTATATTACACATGGTCATAAACTGCATAAAAAATATTTGAATTATGTCTATAAGGTGCCTGCCTAAACCTATATGTTCAATGAGCAACACTATATAAAACAATCATGAAGGGGGGGGGGGGGGGGGCACTGGCCCCCCCGATCCACCCCTGCTACATGATCTATTCCCTTTCAATAGCCCTCTCCATTCTGACTTTATGAATTGTTAAAGTTAGTAAAATGTGCGTAATATATCCCTTTTCATATGTATACGATTTTGTGCTGCCAAAGATGCTCTATTGTAATTTATTCATCTGCAGCTCATATGAACATAATCATTATTAAGTAGTACAGTAGCATTGGTAATTTCACCTCAAATCACGAACCCATACTAATAGTTGAATTCATCGATCTTTTCTCTTTAGAAATATTTTATGGGATAAGATGTTATTATGTGATAATTGCATTAATGAATTACGGTATGTGTTAAGGTGTAAGGTACATAGTCATGGTGATAAACTACTTATCAAAATCATGTGATAATTGACTGCATATACCTACAAGTCATGATTTTCAGTATGTATATAATGTGATGCATACTTGTAGTATGTACTATCGGTTATGCATATATACTTATGAAGTATGTACTACATGTAAGTGGTGTTTGAAGTATGCACTATGCAGTGCATACTAATTCTAATAGTGACATGAACTAGACTCTAGGAATGGTATTTAGTAATGCTATGATGCTGTGAAGGGCACACAGCTTGAATTAGTGGAGGAAGGTACATGTGAATACTCTGTTAGAGCTGTCCAGAGGGTCTCAACCTTTTGTGGAACTAAATTTGCTCATTCAAGATCAGTGTATTATTTAACCATGCAGGGGTAACTGTCTTGCATGAACTTGGCTGCATCAATGCTAGCTTGGATAATGAGTGCATGGGCTCACAACTCTTCCAGTGAGTTAACAAAACAATTTAAAGTATATTATCGGTTATCAGTAGCACTGTAGAGATTAACTTAGAAAAGAAAATCTTCTACCATTTTTTAAGAAATCATATTCCTTACAGATATAGTGATATCACTTTCTAAATGTTTGTACAAATATAATTCACAGATGTGCTGAATTTATCTTCTTAAGTATAGAATCAGAATATGCTACAATGCCTGAAAGGAGGCACACTAAGAATAACACACTAATGAACATCCTGCTACTTTGTAGTTCTTAGCAGTGGCGTAGCCAGGAAAAGTTTTTTACCGAGGCAAAGTTGATCAGTAAATTGAGAGGGTCTGCTTCTGACTTAACTGATTCACAAATACGTTCAAGTATGAGTGGTACAGCATTTGCAGGTTGCCTATCTAGTTGGATGGAAGAAACTGTTTCAGAAGACACTTTAATTACATGCAACACGACTTACTCCGGAGATACTTTGAGCGGTCAGGCCATCAATGGACTGCAACAGAAGTCATAGTCATGTGCACTACTTTGATCCGATGTGATGTTTAAGTCAGAGATAATTATCTCTTTCATGTGATGCTCAACTGCATGTGATAAGCATGTCAAGCTAGGGAATCTGGGAACATGCTCTCTCAAGGAAATTTTTGAAAATATGTTTGAAATGGCATGTGGAGGCTACTTTTTTTTATTGTGACTGCTAATACATGATATGCATGATCAATAATTAGCTCAGTGAAATGCCATGCAGTTGACTCATTGGAACTTTTGAAAAGTAATGTAAAGACAATTAACATGAATGTAAATGATCAAGCAGTGTAACGAGAACAGTGGCTATAATCTGTACTGAATG
This sequence comes from Dysidea avara, assembly GCF_963678975.1. Lineage (NCBI taxonomy): Eukaryota > Metazoa > Porifera > Demospongiae > Dictyoceratida > Dysideidae > Dysidea > Dysidea avara. Next base: position 20,165,503 of record NC_089281.1, read on the forward strand.
CTCTATTAGAGTATACCACGATGAATGCTCTATTAGAGTATCTCGCTCTTTTACAAGTTCAAGTAATGGTCCAGCACCATGTAAGGCACCATGTCACCATAGGCCCCAGTCCTACTTAGTACTACAGCCATATTTTCTATTTTGTTCCGTACAGTAGTGCTGCCTAGTAACGTATGAGTAGAAAATCTGGGGTGCCAAAACTCAGGCCTGCTCAGCCTGTTGTTGAGCATCAATGGTGGCTATGCCACTGCTTAGTAATAACAGGTGCAGACCATACACTGCTTATAATACATATTGTATATGGACAAGCAGATCATGTTTTTATATTCACAAATAATAAACATTCTACCATGAAAGGAAATTGAGAATTCAATTAAACACTTCATGGCATGTAACAGCACAAATGCATGCACACACTAATAGATTTCTATAAGCAGCCATATACCGTAGCATAGCATATATTAAAGAGCATCTCTTTCAGCCTTAGGCTTTCCTATTGGCATCTAGCCAGCTAACTACACTATGACAGAAATATAGCATGCTCTAATGAGTTACCTTCTCTTTATTGCCATTACCAATTTTAGAATGTAACTATTTCACCTGAGTTTTAAACTCGTGTACATGTTGGGTTTTATGTGTAAGTTCCTGCATATAATGTAATGAGTTGTGTGGAGCATCAGAAAAGTAAACACAAGGCCATAGAATGTGTAGTAATAATAATGAATCATGATATTATATACATGATATTTTATAGGTGTTGCATTTTTATTTATTTTAAATTTTAAAAGTTTTGATTTTTAGGGATGTATTATAAATTTGCTTAATATATTTACGGACCTATATTCTCAGGCTCACACCGAAACTAAATTTTACTGACTACTGAAAGATCTATGTACAAACACTATAAAAGTTAAAGGTTTTCATCATTTTGGTTTCAGATATATATATGCACAGTTTACTGGTGTAATACAACATGCAGTGGTTGGGGTTTCACCTAAGAAATACTTCATTATCTGAACAAATTGTGCCATATAATTTTCCATTCATTATCTACTGTACATCTTATATTGTCACTGTTGTTAGGCTTATACATAAATGCATAGTAACACGTATACAAGTATATGTCAAGATTAAATCTCATTGTAATCACAAATGTGGGTTAAACAATTATCTCTCAATTAATATACATAGCTAACTCTGATGGTAGCACTTATGAGGTGCTACATTTTGACTGAAGCAATCATATTAGCATTTAGGTGCTATACCGCAACTTTTTTAGGTGCTATCTTATGCACAGCTAGCTCTTTAACGGCGTACAAATAGTGAAGTGTCATGTTGCTAATGAGCCTATCTATATTTATCCTGGAATATACACTCTGTATACTTGTGCATCTTTTCTATACTATGTAGGTTGTAATTACAAGCATGCATTTATTTATTTTATGCATGAAGACATATGAAATAGCGAACCCCTGCTACAGAACTGTATGCATAGCTAAAATCTTGTATCACATTTTGGTTCATTAGTGAAATTATATTTTTCCTAGTTACATATAGTCTCTAAAGCTCTTTGTAAGCACCAATCTTAGCAACTTGTAAACGGGCATACATAACATGATATACGAGGTTGGTTTTACTGGGCTACATATTGACAATGCATGGTCATTCTACTTAAGTTTTGAGTTGATGATGATATCAAGATACTTCGAGACCACACAACTGGATGGGATCCAATGTAATAATCAGAGGAAAGCTGTTAATATAGCTTCACACTTCTTGGGGTCTAGTGTGAGCTGCCACCTGAGGAACCATTAAACACATATGGCTAACAATCATTGTAACATGACACCTGAAAGTAAAGTGAAATGCCATCAGCAAAAATTATAATAGATTGAACAACATACACACCTAACATCATAAATGCATAAGATAAACAGCAATGGACACAAAATGGAGTCCAGAGGGACTCCAGGGGAAGCAGAGAGCCACCCAGAATACTGACCATTCACAACAACTTGCTGAGATCATGTGGTAAGACCGGTGAAGTAGATGGCCAGATATACCCAAGTTCTGTAATTTCAACAAGAGCATGGAGATGGTGAGGCACACCTACTTTTGCAAAATTCACACTAAAACATTCTAATAAAACATTCATGTGATGAATATACATGCTGTATAGGGATGCCGCAGTAGTTGCAACATACTACGCATATTATGACATAAAATTCCATGACATAGTATGTCGTGGCCCATTAATGTTGTGACATAGAAATGGCACACAGATTTAATTTGATGTACAAAATTGAATATTGAAACAAAAAAAACTACATGTATTGTACCCGTGAAAGTATTTCGTGGAATTCACCAAGGTAAAACACATTTTGCTAGGTTTTTCTAGAGTGAGTTATGTCGTGGCATAATATATCATGACATAATGTCTGTGACATATGACATAAAAGTTTCTATTTTGTGCGTGGAATCCCTATACTGTATAGGATACATCATGTGCACTTAGCAGTGCAATGACATGAATTCACAATTTGCCAGGTTGACTAGAAAGCTTGAGTGGGCTGAAGCTTCCATGTTTCATCTCAACTAGAACTCTCTCCTCATACCAATAGCACTTCACCCCTCTGTGCTAGGAGTTTGGATCATTTGGCAGGAACATAAGGGTTAAATGTTCTGATTGAAACTGACCATGAATGCTCCAACATTTCAAATAACGATATGATTCACCACATAAAAGTTGAAGAGGAGGCTCCGTAGACACATCAAGGCAAACTTCATCCCAGATGTCATTGTGGCAGATAGTACAAAAGCTGCATTTAGTCGTAGAAATTTTTGTAGACTATCCGGCTATGCATACATGCAAATCCAGTCTTATAGCCTTATTTTAGTTTCTGCTTACTGCACGCTGCCATCATATAAGGGGTTCTTGCTCCTCCTCTGATCATCCATTTATGAGTTGGCATGCATGTTCCAGCTTAGCACTGGGGACATGCAGACACCTTATTATTACAGCTGGCTTTAGTCACCAGCACTGGAGGTCTGACAGCATCTCTAGGCCTTCTATTCTTTGTTCTGTGTAATATAAGTCCTGTTTTTTTTAGCAATGTGGTGTACGTATAGCTATATAAACCTGTTTGTACTGGTTGATGGTGCGGGATGGGAGTGCTATATTGCGTTAGGGCAGGTTTCATCATAGATTATATTCCCTAGTATCCAGGGCTGCCCAGAGAAATTAAGGGGCCCAGGGCAAAGACTTAATTAAAGTGGGGCCCCAGGGACAAGGAGGTTTCCATTCTGAATCACAACTTCACCCAAGCTGTGAGTTGAAGAAAAAAAAAAAGGTCATTACATGTTGACAATGACAATAGTTACCCCTCACCAACTCTATGTCCTTATTTCTAAGCTTGCTACGCTGCTCCTCTGAAGAATACTGTGATTCTATTAGAGTATCTAGATATGACTGCTCTATTAGAGTATATCGATCTTTAAACATGTATTCAGGGCAGCGGCGGAGGAAGTAGTTGATATGAGGGGGGGCTGGGCTGACCCAGACTTATTTCTATGGTTTGGTAAGGTGAGACCAAAAAAAAAAAAAAAAAAAAAAAAAAGGTCACAACCAACTGACAAGAGCTTTCCACCGCACTACAGCTACCATTTCTAGCTGATAAACAACATAAAAATCCTTACATAGCTCGCTACACACTGACTACTTTATTAGAGTGACTGCTCTATTAGAGTATCTCAATCTTTATCACGGTTTTCAGCCCCCCTCCAAGAAAGATAATTTCGGTGCCTATATCATTCTGAGGGGGCTTTGGCCCCCTAGCCCCCCCCTTTCCGCCGCCTATGATTCAGGGGGCCCTTCATGGGGCCTCCTGGGGCCCCTTTCAGGCTGGGGGCCGGGGCAAAATGCCCCAGTTGCCCTCTCCTCCCCCTGTGGGTGGCCCTATCCCTACTAGCTATATAATCTATGGTTTCATTCACTCTGTCTCATTCAAACAAAATTACAATACATAAACTGCTAACTAACCTACATTATATAAGTCACATTGTGGTCAGTCACACGTAGCTACTACCATAGCTTTTTTTTATACCACTGTGGTCCACTTCGACATTAACTAGCCATTCGCTGACATAGCAATTCGCGCGCCATTCTTGTCACGTGAGTTAATTTCAGTATTTCTAGCCCAGGAAATTTGCAATTGCGCTCTTAACAACCTTTGAGCAGTATCTGTCAGCCTTTCATTGGTGTGGACTAGTCTTGTGTGGGCCCACTAGATCTACTATGATGGCAACGAATAAACCAACCAAGAGTGGACAAGACTTGGACAAGAAGCCAGTAGATGTGTTGAATCAGCAACCTGAACCAGGGAGCTCCGCTAAGGTCACATACGCTCCCGACTCTACAGAACATGTCACCACTCAGGCAAAAACCCTGAAGCGGACTGCTAACCCAGCAGAGGGTCCACAAGCAAAGATCTACAGGCTTGGTGAAGCCAGTTATTGTCCAGACCAGGATGCACAGAAGCTGAAGCCTGAACTACAGCGTAGCTGCTTATCACAGAGTGACGTGGAGCAGCTGGAGATGGCATTTTCTCTCACTCAGTATCCAGACATGTACATGGTGAAAGAGCTGTCAGTAAGACTGAATGTTCCCAAGTATATGATTGCTCAATGGTTCGAAAACAAAAGGTCAGAGTACAGAGAGAAAGAAAAGGCGCTAAAATTTTTTCAGGTGCAGCAACAACAACAACAATTATACAATCAACAGTTATTGGCTCACAAGCATCATGTTGCATCACAGTCAGTTGTGATGTCTCAAGCAAGTGGCAGCACAAGCTGCACAGGACAACAACCAGCTGGAAAATTCTTTACTGCACAAAATTTGAGCTACTTAGAAACTTTATTCACTAATGGAACACACTATCCTGATAACATACCTCAATTGGCATTAACACTAAATGTCCCAGAGCAATATTTGGCTGTTTGGTTTGAAAAGAGACGTGATGCATGGAAGAAGGAGCAAGCAAACTTGGCATACAGTAGGATGGTACTAATGCAGCAACATCAATTTCAGCAGCAGAGGATGGCACTCCAGGCAACACAGGAGCTGCAGCACCAGAGGAAAGCTCTTTATCAGGCGAGGCAGCAGCAACAACAACCACAGCAGCACAGACAACAGCCACAGCAGCACAGACAACGGCCACAGCAGCATAGACAACAGCAAATCAGTAACCGTGGCTCTCAAGTACATGATCCAGTGTGTACTGAACCAAGTTCAATTCCTGAAGCTTCCAATGTACCTCTGGTCGAAAAACTTCTATCAGATGTTGCAAATGAACCAACCTTATCCTTGCTCAATGTGAAATTCCCAGGCAATCATTGAAGTAAACTATATGGTCTTGACTTTACTTGTGTGTAGGAATGTAACTGTACAATGAAACTGTCTTGTACCCTAGATGTGTTTTAATTGGTTTTTCTGATAACTCTGAATCCATAAAAACTTGGGTTGAGATAAATACTACAAATATGGATTTCAGTATTAATTTTGTCTAGCAAAACTACTACTCGAGTAATTGTTATGATCACATGATTCATGCACTTTTTACCAGCTCACATGATGTATTTGATGATAATTATGTACATAGGTATACAGCATGTGTATCATTGTTAGCTACTTGAAAATTTGTATGCAATCTGCTTATCCAGGTACTGGAATGCTAAAATCCATAATTTCAGCCCCCAAGTATTATTGTCACAACACATCGGTAGAAAAGTGCTGCTTGTCATCCATATGTATCAAAATCAGTGCACTTCAAAACTTTAAAATCGTTTTTTGCTGTATTGAAGACCACACAAGTGGGAATGAAATGGATAGCTATTTTGCTATGCCAGGGCCTATCTATGTTACAGTAGAAAGGAAGGCAGTGCTTAGAAGAACACTAGGGTGAAAGCATGCCAATTTACGGGGTTTAAGAACTCATTGAAAGATGTAGCTCCAGAGTATATTATAGTCTATCATGCAGTCCATCATCACTGTCTATGACTGTTGCATTAGGGTGACTGCTCTATAAGAAGTCTAGGCAGCCTCTAGAGTGTGGAGTAGATAATCAGGAGACTTATGGCGACAAATGAACCTTGACAAGACTGAAACCAGTAGATGTGCAACAACTAGAGACTTCCACAGACTAGAACATTTTAACGTTCTGACAACTGGAATGCAGTGCAAGTCCAGCAGAGGGTATGCAAATAAATGTCCACAAGTCCCAGATACTGATGTTACAGATCCAATTTTGGAAACTAATAGACTGCTCAGTAATTATCAAAAGTGGCAATTTCTGGCAACCAAAAGTAACCTTTTTCGGCAACTTTTGACGGCTCAAAAGGTTTGGGCAGTGGAGGAAAGATGCCAATTCTGGCAAGTTTCTAGTTGCCCATAATTGCCATCTTCGGCATTTATGGTTGCCAAAACTGAAAGTTTCCAAAATTGGAAACTATTGTTTTGCTTTGAGCAACCACAACAAATGGTGCTCCAAAGTTACCAAATCTAGCAGTAATTGTATTTTTACTTATAAAGGACGATAACTCATTGATTGTGGGATTTAGTTTGCCAAAAGTTACCAGAAGTGGCAACTGTTTGATGCTGAGAAATTAGTGAGCAGTTCAAAAGTTGCCAAACTTGGTAAGTTTTGGTTGCCAGAAACTACAATATTTGGTAATTTAGCTATTTCTGGCAACTAAACATATCACTTTTTATGCAAATGCGAAGTTGGAAGTTTTTGTGACCAAATTGGCAAGTTCTTAACTACACAGAATTATCATAGCTATTAGACACTTTTCAAGCTGGACAAAGGTTGCCAAAACTGAAAATTGGCATTGTCTGTGTTGCTTTGAACAACAACTAGATGGTGCTTAAGTGTTATCCCACTTTAATTATAATATGCAATAAATGGGTTGATTTAGTAAATGCAAGTTAATCAGTTTCTACAATGTAGAAGATTTGAAGTTAAGATTGTCCATATCACATCTGCTTCTAAATACTTACGCTAGGCCAAGGGTGTAAATTCTTTGCATTGTCGGTAGTTGTTTTCTTCTTGTACAATTTCATCATCAACCTTCTCCGAGATATAGTAGCCTCTATTTGTTCTCTTCTCTCCCACTCTTCTTCAGCTTCCTCCTCATCATGACTTGGCACTTCCACAGAATTGCCATTGGAGCTACCAACTCAATTGCCATTGCCATCGAGTTGTACTTTTATATAATAAAAATATTATTGTTCAGTTATTCGTAGATTTTAACTGCTTAAAAATGAGTGTGATCAATAAGCTACTGATGAAATATACATATCTTATTTACTTGGTTAGATGCCTCACCTTCAATAGTAGCTGCACTTGAGTGATTCCACAATCAATTTAAAAACTTAAACAACGTTTTATGAGTAGTGATAGATTTTGAATAATTTCCACATCAATTTGACAACTAAAGTAATGAATTCTGTGGAATTTAACCACGTACGTAAATACGGAACTTATTTTCATATTTTCGCCACTTCCAAGTCCAGACACATGCAGAGCCCTGGCCTCTTGCACACAGTGCCTTGGAGACAATATTTTCTTTCAGTCAGTATTCAAACTCACTTATTGTGTTAGGGCTGTCAGTTAGATTGGGCGTTCCCAAGGAGGGGATTATATTGAATGGTTTAGAAACAAAAGGTCTGAGTACAGGGAAAAGAGAAAGAAAATGTGGCCAAACTTTTTCAGGTGCAAGCCATGTGACAGAAACAGCAACAACAACAGTCATACAATCAACACAGACATCCCATTGTATCACAGCCAGTTGTGCCTCAGACTAATGACAGCACAAGCTTCACAGGACAACAATCAGCAGGACAATAATACTTCACTGCACAACATTTGAACTACCTAGATTACGCTATCATGATACATCTCGATTAGTAGTTCATTTAATTGTTTCAGAGCAATACCTGGTTGTTTGGTTTGAAAAGAAACGCAGTGAGTGGGAAAAGGAGCACGCAAACATTAGGATGACACTACATCAGGAAATTCAGCAGAAAATGCCAAGACAACACCAAGAAGGCACTGAGGTTTCACAAAATTTAATGCTGTTGTCTTCTGAAGCAAGTCCACTTCCTAAAGCTTCCAATGTTCCTCTTTAATCAGACATATCAAATCAGCCAACTTTATCATTGCTCAATGTTGACAAGTTATAATGAAATGTAATGATAAAATTTTTGCTTTGTTTGGTATGTCCAAGTGAGCTACTTGTATATGTGTTAATGATAGTGTCTCGCTATATGCAATGCCTTAAAGATACAGTTGTGAGAAATATATTATTGTATTGTGCAAGAGCACTGAGTAGTAAGAAGCAACGCTACACATGCACATAATTACAGTAATTACCTCACACAGGGAATATTTTCAACATATGAAACAGTACAGTTTTAGATGTTGGTCAAGCATAATAGGATGGTGCTTATCTGGTGCTTATCTGGTGCTTAGGGGAATAGGGTCTGGCTATGAGACTAAGTACAAACTATGTATATGCAGCAATTGTTTATTGCATGCGCTATATGTAAGAATAGTTGCTGAGTATTTTTTTTATGCTGCCCGTCCTTGGGATCATATGAATACTAAGTAGTGTGTTGTCTCTTTGCAAATGAATCACTGCGCACTTTACCACTTATTAACACAAATATAATATGCCACAAGTGTGGCTTTGCTACTCATATTAATGGCCGTACAATGGTAAAGTGAATCCACAAGAACCAAAACTGCTTCAAGCTAAATAGCTAAGTGCTCTACATCTTATCTTGAAATGCTATCCCACTGAGACTTGTGAGAATGATAAACCTGTAAACACAGAAATATGTAACTAAAATGATAACTCTGTGGACTACATCAAATTTGGTGACTTGTTGTACAACTAAACTCTTTACACTAATAGGGTAACTTATGACAGCTAATGATAGCTGAATGTTCTACAAGGTGACTTTTCGTAGCTGAAAAATAAGACACAATTCCCAGTAATTTTATGTTGACAGTATTTCACTGTTGCATTAGAGTATTTTGATCTTGAACGAAATATTTCTTTGATTGGCTTGAGATTATGGACAGTCAGGAGTGAGAACTCCCACTTGTGCCTCCCTTTGGGTCCACCTCTTTGGTTAAACACCATCAAATTATAATCATACAGTATGGTAGTACTGTACAATATAGGAATCACAGAGGGTTGCACTTTCTCACAAAAAATTAACCAGAAACCAGTCTCACAATGTATTCATGATACCATAGCATTTTGGTTAGGTAGAGTCAAGCCCAAAAGTGTCTTGCAGCCAAAAACTTTCTAACAAGTTGACCTCCCTTGTTTTGCTACTTTTATTGCAATGATCCCTAATGAAACTTAAAATTCTTCTACATACTTGTTTAATGTATATGTGTTCAAGTATTGTGAATGGCTCTAACGTGCATGTGCCTCACAGTGTTAGGAGTGTGGTGTACTTGCTCCCTGTGCACCCCTGGATCCACCCCTGTAGAAGTCACATTAAATTACAAAACTGTATTACTTATCTGTGGCACAAGCATGTACGTATAACCATAATGTACTTTTTAAATGTATACATTATATAATAGTTAGACGTCAAGAACCAGGGTTCTACGGGATTTAGAAAACTCGAAGGCCCTGGGCTGTAGCGCCTGAGCGCAGCGAGGGCGCTACTAAGGGCCTGAGGGTTTTCTAAATCCCGTAGAACCCGGTGGTTCTTGACGTCTAACTTATTTAGACTACAACTCGTTATTGTACCTTGAGTTGACAGCTGCTTGTAAATAGGAAATGTATGGCTAATTACTAGAAACAAGCCCTCTACACCTCCCGACATGGCGGGACCTCAGCGTGGCTGTTGCTACCCGTTTAAACGCCCATGCGTTGCCAATGTTACAGGCGCGTGCTATGTATCGAAGTACTGGACTCAGCGAGTGGACTACAACTCATTGTTGCTGTTGTTGTACCTCGACAGCTGCTTGTAAGCAAGTAATGTAGTGTTGATTAGTACAAACAAGCCCATTACACCTCCCTCTAATTCAGTACGGCTATTACTAGCCATTTAAATGCCCATGCGTTGCCAATGTTACAGGCGCGTAATTATCGTGTTTCGTATCGCCTCAGAGCGTGGTCTCTATTGGACATGACCGTGGCTCTACGAGATTTAGAGACCACGTTTTCAGCCAATCAAATTTCAGTATCAAACTTGTTGTAGTCTAAAGTATAATAACTATTAATTTTTGCATCATGATATTGAAAGTAGTCTAACTATATATGTTCAATGTAGAAATGCATAAAAATTCATAAATACAGTGTAAAGACATAGTATATGATGGTCTGCATACTTTATCGATGCATGGTCAGTGCAACTCATCATCAGTTTTCACACATAGTATACTCAACTGTCATAGAGTAAACTGTGGGATTTAGATTAACAACCTATGGAATGAAACACGCATGCTGCATTATCAAGTGCAGAAAGTCATAGACTGATTATGGGTGATTAACTACCCAAGTATGTTAGTAATTTTGAGTAGGCAAACATATACAGCTGCAGTATAGACAAAACTATATCTACTAACTATGACTGTTAGTGGCTTTTGTAATGGTCCTGGAATAATAACGGTTTCATCTCCATCCGCTGTCTGGGTATATTTGAATACACCACTATCAGGAATTTCCAATAGAGAATATTCATTGTCATTGCTACCCTTGAAATCCTTGTAGCCATAGTAACCATACCCAAAGCCATAACTGAAAACTGTTGAAAAATCTAAAATAAGCTGGTTTCCACTACCTAGTACTGGAGAGCAATAGTATTATATAGATTGATTAATTGATTAGGGAATACTTACAGATATAAGCATATTGGCTTGTTTCTGTTATGGTGATGTGACGAGCCCCACTTGGTAGTACTTTGACAGTATCATATCCTGATATATATATATATATATATATTATATACAGCATTTCACAAATATATAATATTCATACTCCATGCTTGTTGTAATCACAAAGTAGTATTGCAATACAACTAGCACTGGTATCTGCCCTATGTACAGGACCTTAATACTATTTCAGTTACTACTTGTTGTTTAGCTTACGACAACAAAAAGAAATCAAATGGTACTTATATCATAGCACTGGTAGACTAGCCTTATTGTGTATATATGGTAAACAACTTAACAAAGGGCAGTTCCAGGATTTTTGGTGACAGGTTTCTGATCAAAAGGGTGAAGACTAAGTTACCCCTGTTAATCCTAACCTTCTAGTGATCCAATTCCTATATACACAACACTGGAAACCCAAGTATGCACCGTTTACTTGTCCAGCTATATAAGGCAATGCAGTACCCATAACAATAATAATCACAGCAATTATTAAATGCTAAACCAGATACCATCCTAAAGAAGCAATTGCAATCACAATTAGTAAATACAAGAATTACAACAAGGCCAACAGACATGTAGGCATATATATATATATATATATATATACACTTGCACATTGGCAATCCATGCATATTAAAATTGTACATTGTATAATTATGCAAACTAAAATACATACCAAAGCTATAGCGACTAAAACTCTTGGTGATTGTATTGGCTCCACTATTATCACCATTGCACACGCCACACTTATCAGCACGTGTGGTAGAGTTGATCACATTATCACATCCTATTGGCTGGTGAAGAAAGTATTATTGCAATAGTCAAGTTAATAAACTAGTATACACTTACTGTGCATACTCCCTGATAGCACACTGCTCTCTGGTTACCAGGAATATTACATAGAGTTCCTTCTAGCGCACCTTCTCCAGTGGAAAAACAGGTCACATCTCTTTCACAATACATATTTGTACATATGCCCTGGAATTGAATAAGTACAAGTATGCACATGTAATGAATGATAGACCTATCAATAATGTCTCAAATCATGAGTGAATAGCATTAAGTATCAAAAAGTACACAATAATGCAGGACTGGAGCACTCCACTTCCTGATACAATACAGTATGTACAGCATGAAAGTTTGGTGGGAGAAAACATTGTAATCATTCTGAAGTTACTGTGATAAAATTTTGTAACTTGACAATTTTATTGAGTGTACTACAGATTTTAAAATTTGGCTTCCAAAATGCTGAACTTTCCTTCCACCAAATATTTCTGCTATGTACGTATATGTGTGTGTTGTTGTACCTCTTGAACAGATGATTGTAGGCAATATTTTGAATTTGGATTATACCTGCTTCGGCACTGTTCATTAACATCAGGGGAAATATCAACAACTACTTCTTCAGTTACATCAGCTAAGCAATCTTTATTCATGTAGCTACAATTGTATCATAAATATTTATGTACACAATGATATATATATACAATATATTACGCACATGGGTGTGCAAACACATGCACAGGCATGCACACACAGATGCATACATGCAGGCAATACAAATGCACTGTACAATCAAACTGTACCTCAGTTGGGCCATATGCTTACGCAGATCACTTGCAGAACAGGTGGACCATGTAAGAGCATTAGTTCCATAATCCATGACCCCAGTACATTCAGTGTTCACATGGGTGAAGTCATGGCTCATTCCCAAACTATATCATGAATTATGTAATTTTCATACTAGGTACAGGTACATGTAAATATATCTAACACAGCCTGTGGTTTTTTCTGGTGCTCAGCTGGGTGATGCGTGCAAAATTATAATTGCAATTGTTCCCAATTATCAGTTAAGGTCACATAAACTTAATTGTTAGTTTCTCATCCCCACCCGCATCAACATTTTTCTTACCCCATCAAGGATTTTTTGTACTACTGGTGGGCTAAGGGAGGCCAATTAACATCTTTTAGTTATAGTTGGTACCTTGCTAGAGCAGTCTAAGAAAATTGCATTTTGAGTCATTTTAGCTAGCTAATTCAGATATCTAGTTAGTAAAAAGTTAAAAAAATCCGCCCTCCCTCACTGCTATTTTGAGTACAGGAGGATGAGAAACTAATAATTAAGTTTATGTGGCCTAATGTATTAAATATATTTGTGATGAGCTGGCTACTGTTCAGGTACTGAAACTCCTATATACCTGCATGCATATCTGGTTTATTTAATCTTTAATACGTATGTATAATGTCTCTTTATGATGCAACTATCAGGTTATGATCAATTTGATCATTCACCCTGCATGTAACACTTTACTATATCAAATCACACATCAAAATTTCAAAATATTTGTTGTCACAAAACTAAGCATACAAGTGAGTTTGGTCCTAGCTTTTGAACAATGTGCCAAGAAAATTGGAAACCACTCTACATGTATATATACCATTGATCAGCTTGGGAGTGAACACTTACATGTGTCATTGCATATATACTAATCTTCCCCTGTTAGCTATATGTGCAAAAGTGTAAAGTCTTTGCTTTTGAAGTTCACACAGTAAACTGTTGATCACATATGTGACCGGATTTGCGAAAAGGTACCTTTTCCACACGTTTTACAGGTGAGCAAACAAAGCAGTTTAACTTTTGACTCCATATATTGATCACCGTGGTCTTAGTTGCAAAATGTAGCTAGATACTTTAGCTGCACTCGTGGAAAATTACAGGAAATTTTATGCAATTACTAAAACGTTACGAAGCTTCAAAGATAAAAAAATGGGTCACATTTTGTGTGTGAAAAAGGTACCTTATTGCAAATCCGGTTACATATATTATATATATATATAATTATACTAAATTAATTTTGTTGCAGATTGAAGTACTATACTTTTCTCATTTACTAAGGGAGAAAAATTACAGTATTTATGCCTTCTGAGTGAAAACCAATAAACAATGAGGGTGGTAACTCAGGTTTTTAAAACTAATTATATGCTTACAAATTTGCATATAATGCAGTCTTGCAATATGATATTTACCCGTGTCCAATCTCATGAGCAACCACTCGTGCTGTCATTAAAGCAGTCTGCATTTTCTGAGTCACGCTGCAGCTATGTGAAGAATACAAGCAGACTGTACTCATGTATGCAGTCCCTACAAATTGTGGAAAATCATAGAACTATGTCAGTTAGCCAAAATTCATACTTACCTACTGTTCCTGAATATGAAAATTTACTGCTTGGCCTGCAAAAACGTAATAACTATTAATGTTGTACTACTATTCAGTAAATACACATACACAATGAAAAGAATTGCATGATCATGATGTAATGGATCTCCCTCAGTGAGTGAATTGATTGAATTTTGATATTTACAAAATGGGCGTAACGTTTCACGTATTTCTCCATTTGGAAATAATTCCTATTGTAGAAACAGCACAATGTAATGTTAATATTATTATCGACTTTACTTCATACTTTATTTGGAGTTTCAATAACTACTCTTTTAAGTCTAATACCTATCTTCTGTCCAAGGGATGGGTGTTGATATGCAACTGCAACCTGTACATAAATACACTGGCATAGTTTTCAGTTAAAAGCTAATGATCATGTGTATCTATGCAATTAGCTATACTCACATGATTCAACACTGAAAGAACATAATCCATGGTTGCATTATCGTTGCTGAATTCATTTGAGAATTGGCTGTCAATAGCCACCATTAATTCGAGTACTGATTGTGTGGGTGTTTGACGTTTGTGCATTGAATTTACTAGTTTTTGACTTCCTAAACTTGCAGCTAAAATTAATGACCATACAAGTAATTAATTACAGAAATCAGATTATATACTCACTAGAAATGCACTTTGTATCTGAACTAGACCACTGACCACTTGGTAGACAGTATCTTAGTATCTCTCCAGCAATTTCATAACCTTGTTCACATTTGTACACAGCTACAAATATTCCTGATTTGTCCTTGCTGATATGGACACTTCCTCCTTGTATGTGTGTAATATTCGAACAGGATAAAGGATGGTTGCTGTTTTTCTTAACGTAGTCTGTTGAATTGAAATCACAAATTATTATTAAATGTTTACCAACTGCATCCTGCTAACCTTTAGAAATACAAACTGGCATACTACCACTCCATCTTCCATTAGGTAAACAAGTCCTAATCCTGGGACCAAGCAATTGATAATGAGGATCACATGTATGGAACACTTTCTGTCCATTGTAATTTACATGACCATGTTTTGTTGATGAGTAAACAGGGCAATAGTATAGCACTAAAAAATGTTTGTGATACAAAACAAAAACACACACACTGATTCAGTACTAACCTTCATCACTTCCAAATGAGATATCAGGATGTTGTTCCATTGTGTGAATAACATGATCACTACTGACTCCATCAGGTTCCACGATATACACATGTTCATCAAGTTCAAATATACCTTCCTACAGAATGTTTCATTAGCCTTAGATCTGGAAATCATGTACTGGCTCTGTTCCCATTAAAAATATAGCTATATAAACTGATAATAAGTAGGTTGTATTTAATTGCCCATTACCACATGCAATACTGGAACTTCATTGCAGAAAATTTCAGCCGTATATAGTAGCTAAACTGTGGCCTTCAATGTGTTGGTTGTGTATATATCTTTAAACTATATAAGCTATTTGAGTTATAACAGTTAATGAATCAAGTAATATCATACTGACTGTAGAGCAAACTGACCATTTTTCCATCACACATACTGACAGCAACTGTTGATGAAGGATGATCGGCAATTTCACCAGTATAAAAACAATCTTTGACTTCCGGATGTTCTACTGTCTGTAGTCCTGCAGTACTTGTTACTGTTTTCTGAAGAATAAAGCTGTGTACACAAAGAATAAAAGAAAATTTAACACATAACAAGTATGCAGAAGTGCATGCAGTATTGTCAACATATGTAATATATGAACCATACCACTACTAATATGAACTGTACTTTTGTTTGAGGCATGCTATATACATTAAAGTGTAGTGTATAGACAATAAACTACCTACAGCTTAGATGGTAAGCACTAATTATATCTAAATTCCACATGCATATGCATACATTAACATTACAAGTAGCATAATTGCATACTTTCCTGATAACAAGTCATGGTTAGGGTGTAGGATCACTTTCATTGGTTCATCAAGGTTGTCAATTATGTAGTGTTCTTCCTCTTCATCTCTTTTAGTGATGGGATGGATCTTTCTTATCTGAACCTTATGTGTAGTGTATGGTGGAATATCTCCTATATAGGTTGAATGAATTATTAACACTTAGCCTTATGTAGTCTACATATTCACGATGCTTATAATGCATACTGGATGAGTGCAGACTCAAGAATATTAGGTTACACCATTCTGAGTCTAGGTTATACATTATGTTTACAACAGGCAGTAGTATTAGCAGTAGCATGCAGTAGCAGCAGCAACAGCAGCAGCAAATATAGCTAGCTGCCAGAAAGCTTTTAGTATATAGGCACACATGATTACTCTACTACAATCAAGTGTTGTTTAACCAGAATCTTGAGCTATGAATGCTCAAGATTCACAAATTGTAGCTCTAAGTTAAGTTGTAGCCAGCTCTTTTATTTCACAAATTGATAAAATTTTCAACTTGACCAACATACATGTATTATATGGATATCATGCAATCTTACCATTATTGTTAGCAATCATATTCCTTAGGAATGGTGACATAAATTTCTAAATGTAGTACATTATTTGTACAGATATAATTGATAGCATTGAATAGATATGCTGAGCTTACCTCCTTAGTAGGAGCAGAATATGCCACTTTGCCTGAAAGAAGGCATACCAAGAACAGCGCACCAATGATCATCATGCTATATTTATTAGGACTTATCAATGATATTCTCTGCTTATATATGTTCAGATGAACAGGTGATGTATTCATATTCAGGATTCTTCTAGGAAAGGAAGGAATTCGTACATACACTTCCTGACATATAGCAGCATAAATGTTTACACTAATAGGAGTACAATCTTTGTTTTATGGTAGCTATTAACTATATCATACACATTTTTTCAGTCTAAATAACTAAAGAAGTTAAGCCTTTCATAATTGATAGCCAGCTACTGTGACATACGGGAATACGGTATACTAAAACTGGCATATCTCAAACAGTCTTGTACATAATTTTTGGGCATGCATCAAAATTCTTTCAGTAGTTGGTGAGATTCAGAAACAGTTATATTATACCATACCTATTGTAAATTAATCCAGTGTTACTTCATACTGTATGTATACTGCACGGAATGCTTGCACCTGTGTATTATAGTAATATGATCCCTTCTATGCATGGGCTTGCCTTTCAGATACTTTACACAATTCATACATTCACATGCATGCCGGCATGGTATTAGTAGATGGTACATGAATGTATTTCATTCTATGTTTAGAAAATTTCAAGCTTGAAAGTAAAAAATGTCAGGAATTCAGAATAAGCTAGGTACTACTTATGTTATAAACTAAGTTTGTGATAGGTTACACATTCAGTATTAGACAATAATGATTATTGCTGATACCTTCATTTTACTAATTAATCCCAATCATCTTGTTTAATAATCAAATATCTCAATCCTGCTAGGCATATGTCTGTGGTATTATGTTTTACACATTTTGTCATACAGTATAGTAAAGTGTTATGATACAAATGAATGCTTACATATCAAATCACATTGGAGATGCCCTGTAAGTTAAGCATAACAAAACTGAACTAAATGCACTTCTGTTATCTCATGGCATACCAATACTTGAAGATATACAAATCATGCACACCTGTACAGCATAAGTTCTTGCATACCGGTATCTTGTTTCATGATTTTGTGGTTATTGCACATACCAAATGTGTGATCACTAAGGTTGTTCGTGTTTCCATTGACTCTACTATTATCACTGTTATACACACTACACTTACCAGAACATGCTGTAGAGTTAATCACATTATCACATCCTATTTGAGACAGCCTAGAAATAGATATTAATAGTAGAAAATGTGCTGTGCATATACTCTCTATTTGCACACTACTAGTTGTTCACCAGGAATATCACCTTCTAATGCCCCTTCTCCAGTGAAGGGAGAAATCCACATTCATTTGCACAATATATTTTTGTGCAAATATCCAACAATAAATAGTGAAAGGAGATAATGAAGTATGCAACTCATGATGATAGCACCTTATTATCTAAATGTCAAAAGCCAGACTGTATGGTGTAAGCTGTTTTTGAAAAGCATATCATTGTTGTTTTTACTAAACACATAGTGTCATGTCTTAAACAGTCAAATACTAGCTACATAAGCTGGTTATCTTTTTTCTGGCTACACCCAGTGTGTAAAGTGCAGTGTCGACATTTAGATGTATAGTGACAACATTTTAGGGTCATTGATGTCCATACTCTTTTTATTATACCCACCATCTATACCTGTTACCTTTACACAGATTGTTGTACTTATGATGACCTTATGCAACTTGAAATCTGGGAGAGAGTGTGGAACATGAAATTCAATATAGATAATATAAAAGTGTATGACTTATAAAGACCTGTCACCATTTGAATACTGCTAGCAAGGCTAAACATCTAGGCCAACACATAAAATGATATGCTACATGTTGAAAAGAAAATTAGTACAAACTTGATGTTGTTGTATGTATAATTGTTGCTTCTGCAAATCAACACCTTGCAGTGTCGTCAGTGAAATGAAATGGGACGCAAAAAAAGTACAAAGGTAAGTCAGTGATGTGTGCACTGTACCCAATGTCAGAAGATACCTGCTGGGCTGTAATGACATCTAGCAGTGAAAACCTCAAGTCTGTAGCCTTAGATATTATTAAGTTACACTGGTCTGAAGGCATCAGTCAGTCAAAATCAGTCAGTCTGTCAGCAAACTATTCTATTGAATGAAATTTTTTTAAATTTCTTAGCAAGAAGCATTTCGGATTGCGCTCAAGGCACTTTTTGGCTTGGTTACACTTAACCAATACTGCCAAGGCATCATAAAGGTATTGAGGTATTGTAATTATGCTTGTTATCATATCTAATTGTATATCTATTTATAATTCCATAGCTGTGTGCATACATGAGGCAACATAATTTTGTGCAACTCAGAAAGTTAATATATTTCTTGATATATATAAGTATATAGGTAATACAGCAGTTGTTTGATAAAAACACAAATTGTATCTTATTTTTGGAATTTGCATCACTGTCAACTTGCAAGTAGCTATTCACAACGATATTGTAATTTATGTTATGTGAAACTATATAGCGAATGCTGAGACACACTATAATTATGAATATATTGATATGGTATAAACTGTTCAACAGTCTGCAGTTGACTTATTCATCTACGTAGCTATATGCATAATTATGGATAGCCATCACACTTGTTGATTAAGTCTATCATAATCATTAGGGTAGGGACCTTTTGGGGGTCCTCAGTGGGATTGTAAGTTGTCTGGTTACGCAATCCACTAATTGATTGATAAGTAATTGGTTTTTTTCCTCCATACATGCATCTTTATGCACTGGCTTGTCACTTTATTTTTTTAATAACTGATGTAATAATTCTTGTAGATCAAATAGATTAAATACTTGAATGTATTGTATAATAGTCATGTACACATGACCTAAATCAGTCATTACTCATCATCAGATGTCTCAGTCATGATTAGATCTGAAAAACAAACAAAAAAAAAACAAGCACAATTCTCTTATGTAGCTATGTGTAGATGATTACTTTAATTTCTTTAAGAAAACCTTTAGACTTCTAGCAGAGCATGTTGACCATCTTAGTCGCTCAGTATTCCCACTACCCATGATTCCCTTGCACACATACATATTATTATGGGGCATTCCCAAACTGCACATAGAAGAGAATCAAATTCATGAAAGTGTGTATGTATAAATATTGATTTACCTACGACCCATTTCATGAGCTACCACTATTGCTGTATGAGCTATGTTCTTGTTGTATTTAACTACACTACAGCTATATCGTCTCCTGCACATTCCACTTATATAAGCCAAACCTACACTGGAAGAATACTAAAATTTCCTGGGATCAGGAAACATGCAGTACAGGGCAGAATTTCCTATAGAATTTCCTGAAAAACCAGGAAATTCTGCCCTGTACTGCATATTTCCTGATCCAGGAAATTTTAGTATTCTTCCAGTGTTATAAGAGAGAAAATCATAAAACTGTACTTTAAGCCACAAAATCTGTATGCATATACCAAGTCTTCTAGGTGTTGTTAGTGTGTCTGGCCTGTAATGTACATTGTGATAATGCTACAATGGTACTAGGTTTGTACCTGACAAGGAGAATGGCATGGTCATGATTCCATGGGTAGATGATTGCTTAGCACAAAGTTTGAAAGGATTCCCTTAAAATCTCCCTAAAATTCATTTGTATACATTCATGTGCTAAAATATTAGTAACATGGCTTCAAATGTCATCTTTTTTACACCGGTTAAACGTATCTTGCTGCCAAGGGATGGCATTTTATACATTGCGGCCACCTGCACACGTATGACATACATTACACAATAATAACAAACAAATACTCAATACACACAGTGGACATGTCATGCTCTCATTTAGCTATATATAGTAAGGCCTGAACAAGAAATGCTTTGAACTAGAAAGTAATGGATGCTTGCATTACATTATTGCACAATGCAGTTACATGCTGAACAATGTTACTATCATATGATCTTAAGCCACTGTCAACATATAAACTAATAATTCAACTAGTGGAGAAATAGAATCAACTTGGCGTTTTTGTGTAAAGCTTTTATCTTCCCCATCAGTCCGGTCCACCACCGACCATTATCTTAGTACCTCTCCAAAAAGTTCATAACCTTGTTCACATTTGTATACATAGCTAAAAATATGCCTGATTTGTCTTTGCTGATATGGACACTTCCTCCTTGTATGTGTGTAATATTTGAACAGGATAATGGAAGATCATTATTTTTTCTGATGTATTCTGTTTAAACAGTATTAAAATATGTACATTGCAAACTACTAACCATTGAAAATACAAACTGGTGTACTACCACTCCAGCTTTCATTGGGTAAACAAGTTCTAACTCTGGGACCAAACAATTGATAACCAGTACTGCATCTATGAGTGAGGTGTTGTCCACTGTGATTAGCAACTCCATTCTCAATAGTGTAAATGGGACAAGGTATACTAACATTACTGAGTGACAACGTACATGTACATAATCATGCTTTGATAAGTGAACTAACTTTCATCATTTCCAAATGCAATGGCTGTTTGTTTCACTTTATGGACAATGTGACCATTACTGCCATTATCAGGGTCCACAGTGTACACATCATCATTGATTTCAATTGTTCCTTTCTGCAGATGCATGAATCAAAGTCATGATAGAAAAACTCTAAATCATTCTGTGTTGACAAACTCACCATTTTACCATCACACATAGTGACAGTAACATTTGAAGAAGGGTGGTTGATGACTTCTCCGGTGTAGAAGCAGTCTTTTAATTCCAACTGTTCTGCAGTCTTTATTTCATCACTGTCTGTTTCCTGTAAAATGAAACTAACAAAGACACATTAATTTTAGACACAAAAATGTACAACTAGAGTTCTGCTTTCCATTACTCAGTTTTATGGGACCTGCAAGGAGGCTACAGAAGCCTGTAAAGCAGGGAGTCAGAAACTTAATACTAAAAATTAGTTGAATAGGTGGCTGGTCACTGGAACTAAGATAATAAGTTATGATTAGCTTTGTCTGATATGCATGCCTGACAGTCAAAGGGCTGCAGGCCGAGGGCGTGAGTATCAGACAAAAATGTGAGTGCTCCATGTTACACATACAGAGCAGGCTGAATGCTACTTGATCAACTAGAGCTAGAATTGATTATGGTATTCAGAAAGCAGTCGTTTATATTACATTGCATCAGTTTTTTAAAACACCACTATGGCAATGAGCATGGTACTTTTGATTGTGGTATCAGTGGAGAAAAAACATTGTGGCACACTAGTAAGGTAAATTATATAATAGCCACCATTAACATCCGTCATCCATTGCCAAAACATACTACATGGCTTAACTCCACCCATGTATGGCCTCCTAAACAATATTTAACTATCTTCTTGCCACTCATTTCATCCAAATTGTCAACAAGAAACTGTATGCCAGTTCAGGCTAGCATTAAATGCTACAATCAAAGTTACACATATATATATATATAAATAAACATCACAGTTGTGCTAAATAATTAGCCTGGATAAGTGACTATATGCCTGGGATATATAGTCCTGCTGGAACCTTTGATCTGCTCATGTAGTGTTCTCCATTAGTTACTATTATAAATCAAGTGATCATGTTTATTGCCACTGTTAGGTGTGTATTGCTCATAAAATGGGACTAGGTATAGGACAAAGTTTTGCCTCTAAAATGGAATGATATATAGATTTAATGCAAATTTTTCAGTTGTGATTATATGTATCAACTTTCTGAGTAACTGTACAACTGTTAGGTATATGAAGCTGTATCGTGTGAACACCTGCTGCAGACTCTCATAAGTTCCTGCATATCTTATTTCATGTTTTAAGTTTGTCAGAGCTTCTGCTTTAATCAGAGTGTAGCGCTGATATAGAAAGTATGTTGTGTTAAGGATGCATTAAGAAAAAGCTTTCTCTATGTAGCTGCACCCTTGATGGTTGGTTTAGATATAATGCTGAGGTTAGAAAATGGCTTTGATATTTGGATAGTATGCAGATCTGTAGACACCTAGCCACAAACTTTTACAAAGAAAATTGCAACTTTGTGAGTTCCTAACAAAATGCTTTATAGTTACACAGCCCATCATCCAAATAACCAATACAAGCATTGCTAGTGGATAAATACCCCTCAGGAGTGATTTAAGTATAACCTCAGTTCTGCCTTAGCTGTTTGACCCTTGTGACAAGCTTTTTTGGAATGCATTCAAATACTCAAATATACTGGTTTAGTGTGTATTTGATTTGAACTTGGTACTGGATATACCCAGCTCACATGATGTAATGTCATCATAAATGACATTATAAAACATGTAGAGCTTGATTTGTGTAAAAATTATACATTTTGCTTGTTAGGAACATAAAAGTTATTATGTGAGTACTTTAATAGAGTATGTCATCTTTACCATGCAAAAGAGAATGTTACATGCAGTACTTGCATCTAACATGTGATACAGGTCATTTTATCAAACGTATGCATCAACACTGTAAGATTACCACCTGTTATTGCTGTACTACTTGAACACATCACTCTAATAGAGCAGTCAATAGTTCAGTAGAAGCTGCACAAAAGGATCCTAGTATGGAGATGTACAGATACCTACTGTGTGCTATAAAAATATCTAAAGCAAATTCTTAGAATAGCAATAATCAAACAAAAAGCTATGGAGTGCTAACTAGACTAACAGTAATGCGTGGCTGCAAATGTTACTGATAGAAAACTCCAAATATTTCTGTTGCTCACCGACAAGTTTTTTCTTTGTATCGTGACCTCCCAAATATCACTACATTAAATTTCCAATGCGATTCCAACAAACAAGATTTATAAATAATGAGTAAAATTCTGGTCTGTTTAATTGGTTAGTAATTAAACAAAAAGTGAGGTGAAAGTTTAGGATTATAAAATTGTATGGAATACTGTATAACATTCACAACTGAAATACCAGGCAGAAGTGGTAATGATATTGACTCTTATCACATGATACTACTATGGAAATGTACAAACTGGCTAAGGGCCACTTGAATTCTTCGACAAAAATTTGATTAAACCAGGCCAGGCTTCCACAGACACCCAGATTTGTGACTTTAAAATGACCATAAGTCAGTGTAGGAGTAGGCTATCACTTTCACTTGATATTTTGGTCTGTTACTACATATTTTAATAAAGAAATTTGCAAAAATTGTAGGACAACAGCATACTGAATATGTAGTCAAGTTACAAACAGTTAAAATCAAGGAATTGTAATTGGATATGTGTGGAAGCCTGGTTTTGTCAAATCTGATCATAACTGTAGTTGTTGTTTCATCATGGTGTCATTTATGGTGCTCTCTAATTTTCAATGCCTCAAGCTGTTGGTAGTTTTAGACTCCTGTGAAGGTTTGTACCAGGGGCTAGTGGTCTCTTTGTGGCGATATGTCCAGATTACTGTTTGAATGTGAATATTGTACAGGCAGACTAGCCGATCATGATGCACCCAGAGGGTAAAAACCCCAAGAGAAAAGTACACATGAGTATACAGTAATTACAACCATTATGGTATCTATATTACAATCATTATACTGTAAAAAATGAAGTGTGCTTTGCACACAAAAGTGTGCCCTGTGACACTAAAATAGCACACTTTGGTGATACAGAGCACACTTCATATTTTACAGTGATATGTCATTTACATTTGCTTTGATTATTTACAGAGTAAGTCTTCATGGATGATTTTGTAGAAAGGTTATCATTATAGACGTAAAATGATGTTGCAATGATGGCCAATCCAACATCACTGATATCTATGTTGCTCTGTCTTCTATCTGATATATATATATGCACTGGGCTGATCTTATCTTTTCTAACAGTTGATTGCATTTGTCTTCATAGGAGTTCCAAAAGTGATATGGGATGGCTTTAGACCAAGCTATTCGTGCCAAGTCTAGCAAATTGATTTCGTTGAAAATGCACAATACAAATGTAAACAAGTTGACTTAATATATACCATCTAGACTTCTCAAAAGCCTTTGATACCATTCCTCACCAAGATCTACTTAACCATTCGAGGTAATACCCTGTATTATACCCAGAAGTGATTTCTTCTTGGGTTACTCAAAAAGCACATTCTTTTTGATGCATGGAGAAGAATGTGATCTCATTAAAGAATACCACACGGAACCGTTCTGGGTCAATAATGTTTCTTCTATAATATTTCCTCAAATATCAAACAACATTTGCTAATAACTGGATTAAAGTTTCAGACTCTTTTAGTCTACAACACTGAGGATTTAGACAAACTGGTTGAATGGGCTAAACCTTGGCAGAGATGCAGTTCAGTTTGCAGAAGTGCACATGCATGAGTGTTGTATTAATTTAAGATCACTATCTATAACTCCTAGAACTACATACAGACTATAAGATTTTTGGTCATGTAGTAAAAATGAAATCTCAATAGCCATAAAAGCCCCAGTGTTAAAGCTTCTAGAGTAATTTTATTAAATTAATGTATAACTAAATGTTCTTCTGCTGTAAAGGCAACAGCATGCATGTGTTTTACTGGCTTTAGTGCACACTGAGGATTACTTGTTAATGACTCATAATGCATGAAGTGAAATATTGTTCCACGACTATTGTTGTTTTGCTCATGCAGCTTTTTTTGATCCTGTTTTGGTAATAATCTTTAAGAGGATTTGCTTTGCTTCAACTTGATCAATTAGTTTCATGATGGCCATCATGTTTTGTGTATGTCTTTGATACTACTCAGGTACTTCTCTCAATCATTGATGACCTCTATAGAGTCTTTGGTTGGATGGAGTACTGTATGTACTGTTTTTTTTTTCCCTCCTGGACTAGGTGAAATGCCCATTGGTACTGCCCATCAGGGGTGGATACAGAGTAAGAAACTGCCCCTCCCCGATTGTTAATCCTACAGCAATTAGAGCCATTCATAACACTTGAACATACTAAATAGTTATGATGTTCAACCAAGTGAAAGTAATTCAGTGATGGAGGGGAAACACAAGGTCACTGCCCATGTATACCAATCCTCAAGCCAAATAAAACATGTTAAACGTAAATGGACCACATATTCTAATAGAACAGTCAGCCACATGCAGTTATAAGCAATCCTCCAAGTTGAAGTGTTTCCCATGCACAACAATTTGCCCCCATGGCATGGTGCTGTAAATGCTGGCTATACAGAGAGCATTGTTTGTCCTTTGGATACCATAACTATACACAACCCATTGAACTCAACACATGTACACTGCAAACTACATATAGCTACCAATGGAAATCACCTCTGTCACTCACGCTATCTCCTTATGGAGTCTACATCAGGTCTCATCTTAAATTTTGTAGTGTATACATAGTTATATGTTTACTCATTTAATAATGATGGTTCTCTCTCTCATACATAATTATATCATGTTTATTGAAAACCACTCAGACTGAAGAAAGATATTTGTACAGTCAGCTATTCTGTGGCACAAAAACTTAACAGTAGCTAGTTACGATGTGTTGTGTACTACCCACCTCTATCCAAACCCAGAATCCAGTGGGTCCACCCTTGCCCAGCACTAGTGGTATTCATGATTCAGGTACTGGACAGCTGGCTACAAGCAATTCAGAATCCAGCAAGGCAATCCTTGGAGTGCAGATCAAGGCATGTAGTCTCATTGCTAGGTCACCTTTGGTTAGTCTGGGCATGAAACTAGGCTCACTGATGCTGCTGCACGTAAACCATGCTTCAAGCCTCCGGTCATCCCCTTAAGAGTCAAATTCCAGCCTCAGTTGGCACTGGGGGAGGGACGCCTTGGGGCTGTCTAAGCCCGTTCTGTTGTTTTAGTTCTGTAGGTGTAGGTATAGGCAAAGCCCTTTGCTTTATAGTGTGGTGGATGGGTGTGCCCAGCCATTAGGACTGGTGGCCCGGTTCTTCAAGTTCTATTCTTAAAAAAAAGAAGAAAAAAAACTAGCTATGCTTCACGATCCGACAATGTAACCTGATGCATGCATGCACTCTATAATATGGTGTTTACCGTAGTACTAATGTTCATACTCACACTACCATATCTTCAAACTGTGGATACCAATTCTGGACTGTCCAGTCGGAATGGATAACAAGGGACTAGGGAGAGGATGTTTCCATAACCTAATACTAGAATATTTTCATATACTAATGTGTCTAAATGATTCCCACATCCTCAGCTTTCATTCAACACCCTATCACCTGTGGCTTTCTTGTCTACCCAGTCATCCATGTCACTGTTGTCTTCCCTGTCACCTGTGACTACTCTGTCACCTGTGTCTTTCTCGTCTACCCTGTCACCCGTGTCTACTCTGTCACCTGTGTCACTTTTGTCTACCCTGTCACCTGTGTCTACCCTGTTACCTGTGTCTTTCTTGTCTACTCTGTCACCTGTGTCTTTCTTGTCTACTCTGTCACCTGTGTCTTCCTTGTCTACCCTGTCACCTGTGTCTACCCTGCCTATACAATGTCACCCATGTCTTGCTTGTCACCTGTGTCTGCCCTGTCTACACTGTCACCTGTGTGTCACCTGTGTCTTTCTTGTCTACTCTGTAACCTGTGTATTTTTTGTCAACCATGTCACCTGTGTCTTTCTTGTCTACTCTGTCACCTGTGTCTCTACCCTGTCACCTGTGTCTTCCTTGTCTACTCTGTCACCCATGTCTTGTCTACCCTATCACCTGTGTCATCTACACTGTCACCTGTATCTTTCCTGTCTACTCTGTCACCCATGTCTTTCTTGCTTTCTTGTCTACTTCGACCTGGATTTTTCCTTTCTCCATGTGTATTCCCTGTCACTCACATCATCCATGTCACATCATCTCTCATCTCACATCATCATTTCATCCCTTCAGCTTGCTATTTCCTTAAATTACTTCCAGGTTGCAGTCATTTCTCTCAAATTGTTTCAAGGTGACTGTAGACAGGGAAGACACAGGTGACAGGGTAAGCAAGGAAGACACAGGTGACAGACAAGAAAGACACAGATGACATAGTAAAAAAGAAAGACACAGGTGACAGAGTAGACAAGAAAGACACAAGTGACAGTGTAGGCGGGGTAGACACAGGTGACAGGGTAGACAAAAGTGACACAGGTGACAGAGTAGACAAGGGTGACAGGGTAGACGAGAAAGACACAGGTGACAGGATAGACAAGGAAGACAAGAAAAACTCAGGTGACAGAGTAGTCACAGGTGCCAGGGAAGGAAAGACACAGATGACAGAGTAGTCACAGGTGACAGGGAAGACAACAGATGACTGGGTAGACAGCGTAGACAAGAAAGCCACAGGTGACAGGGTGCTGAATGAAAGCTGAGGATGTGGGCATCATTTAGACACAGTAGTATATGAAAATATCCTAGTTTTAGGTTATAGAAACATCCTCTCCCTAGTCACTTGTGCTTCCACTGGGTAGTGGTAAAACCAGGAACGGAGAAATAGGCAAAACGGGAAACGAGAAATGGATGGAAATGGAATTCCTTCGCTGTACAACACTCTTCATTATTTTGTAATTGAAGGGGTAGCAGACCACAGATTTTCTCACGACTTTGGTGGCTGATTTAAGTAGGAGTGACTGCTGTATTAGAGTGTTGTACAACTCAATTGCTAAAAAATCATAAGCATAGCTATAACTGTACTAACAGAATGGCAATTGTATAATGTCTTGGTCAAATTTCTGATGGTGGATATAATGCAGATCATCCTGGTGGTATCAGTGGCTTATACGTGACTGCTCTAATTATAGTCGGCTAGAAAATGCACTACCGCTATATGACATTAAGGATCCAGGCTGGCATGTATAGCTACCACTATTAAAATTCTCAAAAGCTCGTAATGATGTTAAACTTGTACTAATATTCTGATCATCCTGTGATACAGCAGTCAATTAATTCAACTTAAGCTGCTGATACTGCCAAAGATACCACCAGGATGATATGCATTATCCACCATCAGAAATTTGACTATTAATATAATTACTGTGTAAAAGAATTTACAAACACAGATAATCATACAGGGGGTGCGAGGGATATAGGTAGAGTTCAAGTTCTTGCATAAAATCATCAACATCATTATTGATTGAGGTAGATTATTCCATCATTTTATTGCTAAAGGCAAGAAAGAATGTAAATATGTTTCACTTCTATAGTTGGTGGACTCATAGCATTATGACGAGAGTGATCGCAAGTACTTGAGGTTAAGGGAGTTAGAGTAATTGATCATGATGAGACTTCAACAAGACCGTGAATCAATTTAAAGAGCATAATTAAGTAGCTTAAGACATTTTCTTCTTTTGTGCCAGGTGGTCCAGCATGCTGGTTACACTACTGAATTGAGAAAAGTCATTAATAATGAAATAAGCTGCACTCCTCTGGACTTTATCTAATTGATAGATTTGATATTGTACCAAGACATTATACAAATGCCATTCTGTTAGTACAGTTGTGTGCTTATCTTATGATTTTTTATTAGCAATTGAGTTGCAAAATACTCTAATACAGCAGTCACTCCTAGCCACCAAAGTCGTGAGAAAATCTGTTGTCTGCTACCACTTCAATTCAACTTCATACAATCTCTTTGGGTGATGTCATTCTTGGCTGTTTTTACCGCCCTCCACACTTACCATCTTCAGTATTGGATAATCTAAGAGACTCTCTGCAACACATTAGATCACAGTTTCCAGGTGCGAAAATAATCCTTGGTGGTGACTTTAACTGCCCTGGTATTGACTGGTCTACTGGAACTCTTTTTGAATCATACATATCACCCACACTAAGAGACACCCTTATCACAACAATGGATGATTTTCTGATGCAGCAAGTTGTGACATTCCCTACTAGAGGTACCAACATACTAGATCTTTGCTTTACTACAGATCCTGATCTGGTTCAATCCTGCCAACTTTTTCCTGGTGTAAGCAACCATGACATAGTGTTGTTAAAATTTCAACTTCAAACTATTCCTCCTAAGAATAACAGAAGAAAAACCTACCTTTACTGCTAAAAAGGGCAAATCGGGATGCCATACGTGAAAACATTGTTACCATCTCGGATCAGTATTTTCTACAAAATCAAAACACTACAAAAACTGTTGAAGAAAACTGGTCTTTCTTTCACACTCACATTACAAAATTAATTGATGAACACATTTCTAGTAAATATGTATCTAACAAAACCAATCGTCCCTGGATGTCAGCTTCTCTAAGGAGACTCATCAGAAAAAAGCAACAGCTCTATAATGCTGCAAAACGTTACAACAGTAGTACTAAATGGAGGGAATACAATAACATTCATCAAAAAGTGCCCAATCAAATGAGACAGCAGCACACTAACTATCTTTCCAATGCCTTATTTTCTGATGATACGAATGGTGAAAAGCTCTTCTGGAGATACATTAAAAATCAGAAGAAGAACAATATAACCATTACTAGTCTTAAATCCCAAGCTGGGAGTTTATAGTCTTTGACTCTCAACAAAAATCAGAAGTACTCAATCATCAATTCCAAACTGTGTTTACTACTGAAGACTTAACAAATTTCCCACACAAAGGGCCATCCCACTATCCACAAATTGATGACATTGAGATTACTACCTCAGGTGTATGTAAGTTACTATCAGATTGTAATCCACACAAATCAGCTGGTCCTGACAATATCCATTCATGCTTTCTGAAGAACACTGCCAATGAAATAGCACCTATGTTAACACACTTGTTTCAATCCTCACTAAGTACTGGAATCATACCATCTGTGTGGAAACAAGCCTATGTCACACCTGTATACAAAGCAGGATCAAGAAATGATGCCAGAAATTATCGTCCTATTTCTTTAACATCCATAATCTGCAAAACTTTAGAGCATATAATATGTAGTCATGTAATGAATCATCTTGATACCCATGATATTTTATTGAAACATCAGTACAGTTTCAGATCTAGACGCTCGTGTGAAACACAACTCCCAACTATTATTGACGATTTTGCTAAGGCCATAAATGACAAAAAACAAGTTGACACCTGCATGCTTGATTTTTCCAAAGCCTTTGACAAGGTACCCCACCAACGACTCCTGCATAAACTTGAGTTCTATGGTATTACTGGTGACACTTTATCATGACTTACAGCTTTCTTATCAGATCGTTCTCAACAAGTAACTATAAATGGTGCATTATCTTCCCCATGCAAGGTCAATTCTGGAGTACCTCAAGGGTCTGTTCTTGGCCCAACACTTTTCCTTGTGTACATCAATGACATAGCTGATAGTATACAAAGCCAACTTCGTCTATTTGCAGATGACTGTATAATATATAGAACCATAAACACTCCCGAAGACCATACAGCATTACAACAAGACTTAAACCAGCTATCCAAGTGGGCTACAACCTGGCAAATGGAATTTAATATATCCAAATGTAACATTTTACGAATATCACAAGGCGTAGCTACACCCGGGCTGACACGGGCTTAAGCCCTGGTAAGTAAACATAAAGCCCGGGTAACTGAGGACAAAGCCCTAGTAAGGCCACTACAATGAGATAACTTGTTTCTCATCAACTTTTCATAGAGTAACACATGCGGGCGGGTGGATTATCTCATTATCTCATTATTGCACAAGCCATAGCTATAAATTGCAGGATGTATGTATTTGTACAAAACCAATATAATAATCCTTTATTTTAGGATATTGGCAGGGTGCACATCAAGCACTGGTGCACACTGAGGGTAAAACTCCGAGTTCACATAAGCTTCAACTTCAGTAACAAAGTTTTCAATTCCTTTATGAGAATTCCTCCAGTCTTGCATGGGGTCATGTACCATACCCCAGTACAGCAACAGCAGCAGCAGCAGCAGCAGCAGCAGCGGCAGCAGCAACAGCAGCAGCAACAGCAGCAGCAACAGCAGCAGCAGCAGTAGTAAACAACAACAGTGTTAGCACATGTAGGCTGATCAGTCTTATCAGGGGGAGGGCTGTGCAAGCTTGTGGCAGAGGTAGCAGCACTAAAGCTACTATGACTCTTAGATACTATGGCCCTGCACATAAGGTATGCAGGTCACGGTACCAATGCTAGTGTACACTGTAGCACTCACTGTTGATGCCTTGGTGGTTGTTGATGCTCCAGAAAGCACTCTAATCAACCCAGAAATAAAAATAAAAAAATTTTATATTAAATGGTGTATCTGTATCTCAAAGGAATTGCAGTTCTCCATGGAAATAGTGCTTTTCTACGTGATAAATCCACTACCACAACACTCAAGAAAGCCATGCTGCAATCTCATGCAATAATGAGTACGCATGGGCAAAAGAAAATTTTGTTGCGGGCGGTTGATGAGAAACAAGTTATCTCATTGTAGTGGCCTTAACTAAGCTGTGGCCTATATCTAGCTATATGATTGTATATACCGTATATTATGGATAAAGTTAAAACTGAGTCTTATTTACAACATAATTGACAGTACTTACACTCCCAGTTGTTACTTATACTCTATTGCAGCTCATTTGGTTGGGTCCAACCGTTGAGGTGGAGTCTGGGACGTAAATTAAACCCACAATCGTATATTACAACCATATTCACGTGAGTTGATGATGTCAAAACATGGATCGTCAAGCCGAACTTTAGCTGTAGGCCAGCTAACCCTTTTTGACTGCCAGAACAAAAGAAGGAAGAGCACCAATAACGAAGCTAGTAATGAATGTGTCGATCTGATAAATGGCACGACTAGCAGTAGTATTTGCGTGGCAGCTGCAGCTAACAGCTGCAATGCAACAACTGACAGTCCACGTGAGAGACGCACTGTACAACGTGAGTCTGACTCGTGTCCTTTGGCACTATACAATGAGCGGGCAGTTGAGACAGCAGGAAGCCAAGCTACTGAAGTGGACGCTGATCTGGTGACTGAAGAATTCGAGCTTGATTTTCCCAATGAGACCCATGAGAACAATTCAGATACTGAGTCTGAGGCACCTGGTTAGTTATGAACTTATGAATAAGCTAACTGCTGAATGGGTAATATAATTTTTATTATCATGTGAGTATCAAAATAACTGATGAATTATCTATTTTGCAGTTTATCCAATCACTGTGTCACAAAAGCTACCAATCTCTGGTCCACCATCTGACATAAGTTCAAGTCCAGATCACTGTCCTGTGCAACCAAGTCCATCAACGTTTCGCTACCCTACAAAAAAGATGGGAAAGCAAAATCGATCATTCAATCCAAAGTGATTTACCACTCACAGCTGGTTGGAATATTCAGTGGAAAGAGATGCTGCCTTCTGCTTTGCTTGTCGTCACTTTAATGTCAAAGGAGGAAAAAATGGAGATGTATTCACAAAAGATGGCTTCAGTGATTGGAAACATGCGCCTGGTAAGAGTAAGGCTGGAATTTTAGAAGGTCATGCAAAATGTCTGACCCACACTTTAGCCATGCAGTCATGGAATGATTATAATAAAAATTAAAAGCTTGGGAAATTAATCTGCAATCACTTTGATTCAACTAGAAATAGACAAATTTATAACAATAGGCATTACTTAAAAAGTTTTGCAGAAACACTGTTCCTGACTGGCCGCCTTGAGATTGCCCTTCGGGGGCATGATGAATCTGAAAGCTCACTTAACAAAGGTAATTTTCTTGAAATATTTTCTATAATTGCCAAACACAATCCAATCGTCCAAGAGCGCATTGATAAAGGACCAAAAATGCCACTTACTTATCCCCAGACATTCAGAATTCAATATTGAAGATAATGGGCAAAATGATCAGAGATAGAATCTCTGCTGAAGTGCGTCTGTCTGGCTTTTTCTCATTGATGGCTGATGAGACAAAAGATGTCAGTAAACAAGAACAGCTATCTATAGTTGTGAGATATGTAGATAGAGAGGGAATTATCAATGAAAGATTCCTTACATTTGTTCAGGCTGCAAGTATTAATGCTGAGAGCTTATCTACATATATTATACAGGCTTTGGAAGAGCATAAGATAGATCCATCTATGATGGTGTCACAAGGATACGATGGTGCATCTGTAATGAGCGGGCACTGCACTGGTGTGCAGAAGCGAATTAAGGACAGATATCCTAGTGCCATATACATTCACTGTTATGCACACGTACTTAATCTTGTGCTTGTGGACTGTTCAAAAAATGTTCAGCTAGCTCATGATTTTTTTTGCCTCCTTGAGTCTTGTACGTTTTTATGTCTGCATTAAAAGCACATACAACCTTTGTAGCAACACAGAAAAGATTGCATCCAGATAAGCCTACACGTGAGTTGCAAAGACTAAGTGATACACGCTGGGCATGTAGACATGTTGCTGTAAATGCTATTTGTTGCACGTTTGATTCATTGATTTCAACACTCGAAGAAATTACAGAGGGGTCTGACCGAACAAAAGCTGTTGAAGCCAATGGTTTGCTTTTACAGATTAAAGATTTTAAATTTTTGATATCTTTGATTATTTTTGATCGAGTTTTAATTTGTACAAAAAGCCTGTCTGATAGTATGCAAAGCACACAGATTGATTTGAGTAAAGCTGCAAATTTAGTTGCAGCTACTGAATCTACCTTGC
Organism: Dysidea avara; assembly: GCF_963678975.1. Classification (NCBI taxonomy): domain Eukaryota; kingdom Metazoa; phylum Porifera; class Demospongiae; order Dictyoceratida; family Dysideidae; genus Dysidea; species Dysidea avara. The sequence goes on from NC_089281.1 coordinate 20,199,840, forward strand.
AGCATTTCCGCACAGATACTGAATGGGAAAAGTTGTTTACTATGCAAAATCAGTAGCCGAAGCTAACAGCATTGATATCAATGATCCAGTGCAGCCACACAGACAGAGAAAAACACCTCGTCGTTTTGATGATGGAATTGTGTACCAATCAATAGGAGCTAGAGATACACTGTCAACTAGTCAAAATTACAAGGTTATTCTGTATTTTTCTGTTTTAGATTCTCTCTTACTGGAACTCAGGGATCAGTTTAGTCACAAAAACATCAAACTCATGAAGGCAATCTCCTCAAGCAACCCACAATCAAATACATTTTTGGATGCATCCACCCTGAAGCCTCTTGCTATTGGGTATAACTTAGACTATGACAGCTTGTCTATGGAGGCTACTTTAGCAAAAAAAACCTTAGCTAACTATGAACTGGAAAATGTTCGTGATGTTTTTCTGGAATTGCTTCCATTGAAGAGTGCATTTCCAACTTTGATTAAGGCTGTTTAAATATCCATGACCATGGTGGTCAGCACTGCTCACTGCGAAAGGTCCTTCTCTGCTCTTAAGAGAATTAAAACATACTTGAGGGCATCTATGGGTGAGGAAAGGTTGAAGAACCTTAGTATTCTTGCCATTGAGAAGAAGCTTGCAAGTGAACTCTCTCTTGATGATGTTGTTGATTGCTTTGCTTCTAAAGACAAAAACACAAGGATTGTATTAAAATAACTACTGCATGTATAATACATTCAGCTATAGTTGGTTGTATTTTTATAAAATTAGCACAAGTTCATGAAGGCAGTTCTAAAATTAGCTACACACATGTATATGTCAGTGCACTTTAACTCACTTCTTGTTTTGATTTATTTCAGCTATAGTTACTATGATAGTCTACATCGAGTAATCTTAGTCATTCACCCGACCCCTGTATACATGCAGTGTACACTACACTATAGCTGCTGTAAGCATGAATTCATTTACTGTATTGTAAACTATTGTATATTTACTATAAACTAATAATACTATAATAGTGACTAGCATGATAGGTCACAAAATTAATTAATGCATTTTAGACATTTTTGTAGCTGTTACATAGATCACATACTTTGTAAATGCTATTGAATAGTATTGATGCCACTACAAATATCTCAATTATACTAGCTAAATTATCTACATACTCTGCACTCCAAAATTCCATCCCAAGTGAGTGATTTTTAATGCAAATTGCATCTGAGAGCACCTAAAATCTCAAAATTTCCTGGGGGGGCATGCCCCCAGACCCCCTTAGATAGCTCATGGTTCGCATTTCGCTGAGTGTGCTTCGCACACTGTAAAGAGCTACCACAAGTTATTAATAGATTCAGGTTTGACAGGTTAGCCCTGGTAAGCATAAAGGGCTGGCTACGCCACTGCTTGAGTTTCATACATTGTATAGGTGTAGTTACTTGTAGTGTGGAGTCCACACTACAAGTAACTACACCTATACAATGTATGAAACTCAACTAAAGTCAGTGAAAGAACAAAAATATCTTGGAGTGTGGATCAATGAAAAACTGTCATGGCAAACTCACATCCTGTATACTTGTAACAAAGCAAATTGAACATTGGGATTCCTACAAAGAAATCTAAGAACCTGCCCTACTTACTTGAAAGAACAAGCATACAAACAACTTGTGCTTCCACTACTTGAATATTGTGCTCCTATTTGGGACCCTCACGATCAAACAGACATCAACAAACTAGAGTCAGTACAATGCAGAGCAGCAAGATTTATTCTCAATAAACCATGGAATAATAATTTGGACAGTGTAACTGTGATGCTAAATGATTTGAAATGGCCAACCCTCCAAAGTCATCGTAAATATCTTAGATTGATCATACTATTTAAAATTGTAAATCATCTCCAATTAATACCTGAACAATATTTACCCTCGCCCGCAAGACTGACATCAACTAGATCAAATCATCCTTGTAAATTTTGCGACCGGTTCAAACCTCTTGTGATTCTTACAAATTCTCATTCTTCCCACCTGAATGGAACAGCCTCAAAATCAATAACATTAATAACCTATCCCTTGCAGATTTTAAACTTGTATTAACTAATAACTAACTTAATTTTTGTATTAGCGTTTTACCCCTTTAGGGGCTTTGCTAATTAGCTAATAAAAATGAAAAATGAAAAATGAATGAAATTACAAATGAAGAGTGTTCTGCAGGAAAGGAATTCTATTTCCACCCATTTCTCCATTTCTCGTTTCCCATTTCCTATTTCTCCGTTCCTGATTTTACCACTACCCGTCGGAGCTACACAGGTTCTAATAGTTCTTGCGCGAGTTCTTGCGCGTCGACAAATTTAAAGCGGGAGCCACGTGTGGTTTGACGTTCAAAAATAAATCGATTTGATTGGTCGAAATGCCATGCACGTGATTTCGCTTGGTTTTGCTGTCGCGCAAGAACTATTAGAAGCTGTGTAACTCAACGGTCTGATTGCGGCACTCACGAGAGCACACGTGACATTGGCGCGTTTAATATGTCATATGAGTTAATTTCGATTTCGTTTGTCGTCTGCAAGTTATTGAACTCTAAACAGTCCGAGACAGTCTCTCTAAGCTCTTCGTAATTTGTAGACCTATGGCAACGAATGAACCACCCAAGACTGGAGAAGACGTGTACAAGAAACCAGTAGATGTGCACAGTCAACAACAGCAATCAGAGAGCTCCACAAAGGTCACATACGCTCCAGACTCGACAGAACATTTTACAAAAACTCAGTCGTGGAGTGCAAACGTAAGAGAGGATCCACAAGCAAAGCCTGAAGCCAGCCTATATGCCAAGGCACAGCAGCAGAAGCCAGAACTTAGTCTCAGCTTAACACAGAGCCATGTGGAAAAATTGGAGAAGATATTTTCTGACAATCAGTATCCAGACATATTTATGATAGTACAACTGTGTGCAAAATTGAAAGTTTCCACGGAAGTGGTTACTGATTGGTTTAGAAATAAAAGGTCAGAGTACAGGGAGACTGAGAAAGAAAGGGTGCTCAAACATTTTCAGGTGCAAGCCATGCAAAAACAACAGCAACAAAACTTGGCTCACAGACATCCCATTGAACCACACTCATTTGTCTCTCAGGCTAGTGGCAGCACCAGCTACACAGGACAACAGCCAGCAGAACAATGCTTCGTCTTCACTGCACAACATTTGAACTACTTAGAAACTTTATTCACTAATGGCACACGATATCCTGATATACTTCAATTGGCAGTTAAGTTAAACGTCCCAGAACATTGTCTGGCTGTTTGGTTTGAAAAGAGACGTGATGCATGGAAGAAGGAACAAGCAGACATGGCACACACTAGGATGGCACTACATCAGGAAATTCAGCAAAGACAACAGCAAGATGGTACTAAGACCTCACAAGCATCATTGTCTGCTGAAGCAAATCTTCCTGAAGCTTCCAATGTGCCTCTTGTCGACCAGATTTTATCAGACATATCAAATGAACCGACTTTATCTTTGCTCAATATTAACGTTGACAAGTTCCTAGATGAAGAGGAAACATAATGACAATTATAGTGCATTAGCTATGTATGGCAGTATGGTCTTAGAGTAATTATTGTATAATAATATGTTTACATGTACAGTAGAAGTGTCTCACTGCATGTAATGCGATATATATAATATTATATAAGCCTTGAGTGTATATAATATTATATACATTGCATGTGGCTATATGCACACACATGGAATAGGCTTTTTGTAATTACATGAAAAATCTGAATCGTTGACTGTGTCACCATTAGGTTGAGCAAAGTTAATGGTTTCTCATCCCTGCCCACTTCACTTCACCCCACCACCTCAAATGTCATCATTGCTGCCATGCCGCATATAACTGATTTTAAATGTTGATATATAAGATTGAGTCTTGCTTTGCAGCACAGAATAATTATAGTAATGTACATCTTGTATAATAGCTAACCCACTGCCATACATTCTATGGTTGTGCAAGATATATGTAGCATCACTGCTTTGATTCATGACCACAAATCAAGTCTCTCCTAACAACAAGAAATCTGGTATAAGACATAAAGCCCCCAAGACTACAATAACACAATTTTTCCCAGGCTAGCACTTGCCATCTGCCCACTACCCCCATGCATCACTGGCTGTCAAGTACTGGACGTCATAAGCTACTGAACCACGTAGACTCGTTTGTATGCATCAATTGAATGCTATTAGCTAAAGCTAATAAGAACGCTATAGCTATAGATAGTGCTATAGGTAATGAAGTATATAAAGAAATGTCAGAGCAAATTATTGTCCTACAGTGCAGACTCAGCTGTACATTAAAGTAGCTGACTGCTGTATTGGACTATCTCAATATTACAAAGTAAAAGAACTGAGAATACAAAATCCATAGTAGCTTCATAACTTTCTTCTACATATAACATGTGGGCAGTGTTGATAAGCTGATGACCAAACAGTGTACTTCAATAATAATACCTACATTGGATCCTGTACACAGATGCATTAACATGCCTTCTATATAACTTCAAGCACACTAGCTTAGCTTTATATCCTTCATGATCAGTAGTTACCAAGAGTTAATCAGCAGGGAGTAGTACATTCAGATACAAGGCATGTACACATGTGATGACTGTTCTATTAGAGTACTTGACTGACTGCTCTATTAGAGTATCTCGATGTTATTACATACATACTTTGGGGGAGGAAGGGCCCTTGGATCTGCCAGTTATACAAATTACACTGAAACTTATACAACACAATTACAGCCTAAAGGATGGCATAGCTTTACTGTGTAGAGGTAATGAGACATTTGCATCATAGTCTAATCTACACATACTCACTACTTGTTTACCAAACCATTTGAGTTAGAATTCCCAAAACTATATGCAACAGACAAGATAACATAAAATATATTTAGTATATGCAAACAGTAACAACTGTTAGTGTGTACATGAATATACAATAAACACAATTGTAAAATTCTAGTCTCTTGTTATTATACAGAAATATAAATTAAGCAAAAATGAGGTGAAAATTTACGGACATTATGAAATTTAGAAATACTGTACCAGAAAATGTCCATGACTGAAGCTTAGTGATAACCAGGCACAAGCAACAATAATAAATAGAGATTACTAATATATTAGAATTCATTGCATCATCCAAGCCATTTCTATCATGTGATACTATGAAATGTACAAACTAGCTGATATCATGAAGGAGGTGGCGGGGGAGGAGGTGTGGTCCCACTTGAACCCTTTGGCAATGGGGGAGGCAATGGCGGTAAATGTGACACCATTGATTGTTGTTGTTGCTGTTGTTGTTTCATCATATGGTGTCGTTTGTAATGTTCCCTTTTCAATGCCTCAAGCTGTTGTGGAGTTAAAGATTCTTTAGGTTTCTTTGCAGGCTTGTGTTCATCAACTCCCGATGGTGGAAGTGGTCTCTTCTGTCGATGGTGGTGCATTGATTGCTGCTGTAATTCATTTTGTTTTGCCTTTTTCTGATAATAATCTTGAAGAGAATGCTTCTTTGCTTCCTCACTTGAAGAATTAGTTTCATGATGGCCATGGTTTGTATGTTCTTTGGTACTGCTACTACTTTTCTCGTGTACTGATGACACTGGGACCTTCGGCAGCTTTGGCTTGGAGGGTTGAGCAGCTGCTAATTGTTGGGGTGTAAAAGGGGGCTTAATGTTTTTGTGTGGAAGTTTCTGACTCGATGAAGAATGTGGAACATGTCTTGAACCATCTGGTTTTTGTGAGGGTGGCTTTGATGAGTCATGTTTAACACCAGAATGGCTTGAAAGTGATCCATCACTCCTAACCGCTGATGATGAATGTTTCATATGTGTCGGAAGTTTCTTTTGATCATCAACTTTCTTTGATGACTTGTCAGCACTCGATGCCTAACAATAACAATAGTTACCACACAAAATACATACACACATCACACATACCTGCTGCTTGCTGTCAACCTTAGCTCTAAATCTACTCGGACACGATTCATAGATTTCCACAAACTCATGCGCTAGTACTATAAGGGCAACACAGGCCTTTAAAAACCAAAACATGATGACAGAAGTAAGGGCTTACCATTCAGCAACTCTGGTGTAACACTATCATCAATGTAACTATACCATTCCTTGTTGTCAGATGAACGAGGTATCTGGTTAACAGTATAGTGTATTAACTAGTCACCCTAATTAGAGGTGATTAGTCACCTCTATGCCTTTCCACTGGCAGGCTAAGTGGATGCACACACAGGCCACTATACTAGGCCTGTACTGCAAACACATTGTAGTCAGCAGTAAGCTACAAACAACAACACAAAATAAGTAAATACAATATGCGTATATAAAATAAGTAAATACAATATGCGTATACAAAGTGGTATTATAAACAAAATGGTTAAATATTGCTCCACAACAAATAGGGTGCACACTGTTCCGCAAGCCAGAAATCGACAAGAATTTTTTAAACTACTACAGCCAAAGCAATTGCCATATTTCCAGTGCAAACTTTTGGACACACACTTGTATGCCACTGTTAACAATATCATAAAAATAGCTGTGTTTGGGACCTAACCATTACAATGTAAAGAGGTGGCCACTAAGTGAGGTTTCACAGTAATTCCTAAAAGAAACCTGTAGACGTCACTAACACCACTTGATAAAAAAACTATTATAAGACAAGTCAAACCAGTTCTACCATCAGCAATACACAAAAGGAGTACATGACTACCAGCAAGTACTTACTGTATGGATACATGTAAGAAATCAAGGTTCTTTTTCTATATTAATATAGCTATATTTGAACCTACCTTACCAACAACCCTTTTATAGTTTCCCCTATTTACAAGCCACCCATAGCATTCAACGTGCAGAGCACACATTTAACCAACACAAGGCAGGCTAGTAATTGGGGGTAACTACAGATCCAGCCACCTGTTGTGGGCCATGAAGTAAGCAGTCTGTGCCAGGTCCTTGGAGGCTGCAGAGGATGAAAGAGAGACAAATACAATATGATGAGATCAACCACTCTAACAGAACATACACCATACTACATACTCTAATTTAACAGTCAATAAGTAATACACACACCAAATTGTCTCAGAAAAAAAAAACCCAGAATTTTATGCCTATATATGCTGTAGAGTTTTTCTCTTCGGAGATAACAATGTGATAGGACTGCAATCATTACTACAGTTATCATTACCATGTAACTACATGTTCAACCATTATAATACGAGCTAGTATATAGTTTACCTCTGACTAGTTGTGTACACCTGACCACATCAGGGTGAGGGTGATGTATTTGAACATCAAACCCTAATGTCTGTAGGATGAGTAGCTCGTGTTTTATAACCTCACTGGTCAGCCTCTTGTATTCCTGTGTTTGAGAAATGACAGCTTAAGTAAACATGACACAACGTGAAATTGTGTAAATTGTGTGCACAAATGGGCATTGCATGCACACACTACACATGATGTACAAAAGTGGAAGGAAAATTTTAAAATTTAAATTCGATTAGGTATATAATTAGGGATTAAACATTCACTAGTATATCTGCAGGTGTAGGTGATCTCCCTTGTTTCCCAACTTTTTTTTCTATGATCCCTAATCAAATTAAAAATTCCTAATTTTTCCTTATGCTTGTTTGTTTACTTTTTTTGTAGCATTATTATGACTGGTGAACCCGCGCATACCGCATCAAAAGAAAGGATGACGCCAAGGATAAAGTTTTCTTTCGAACGCGTCTATCACGGATTGACTTAGACATAATTGTAGTATTAGAATATTAATAGTGTATGATGTAATCTGTTGTGTAATATGATCATGCGATTATAGTGTGGGCAGTAAATAGACATTGTGAGCTGATCGGTAGGCTTGAGTTTATCCGTGAATGACGAAGCAATCCTTATCGTAGATCGCTGCAGAAGGCTATTACCATCATCACCACCCCCCATATTTCTGGTGCTGTGAAGGGAGACGATTCAAGTTTTCCTTAGTTGCCTTATTAACCCGCTACCCAAACGTCATGGTACCGTGGCAGTTTTAACGGTACCCACTAAGGCAAGCGAATTGTTTACAGAATATTTCTTTTTGTGTGTATCATTTACAGTAACGCCAACTGGAACTTCTACTATGGCCAATGATCTCAAAAGCTTTGTCCAATCTCGTCGAGGATACCATGCTCATCTGAAGCGTCTGTTTACCTCGACCAACGAACTACTGGAACGGTGCAACACCTCTTCACCTGAAGAAGACGACGCTGATACACTGTCCGAACTTCTGTCACAACTGGAAAGAAAGAAGACTATCCTTACAGATTTAGACAAACAGATTTTGGCCATAATCAATGAAGAAGCAGAGGTACTCGGATCAGAAGAACTTTGATCTGACATATCAAGAACTATCACAAAAAGGAAACGACTGCAGAAACGTCTTCAGGTGCTGGAGCTACCAATCTCAGCTGTACCACAGTCTGAGGATACACAGACACACCACCCAACCAGTATAACAGAGCCACCAACAACACTAAAATCCAATACAGATACATTGGAAACCAAAGATGCTTCACATGTGCACCCCTCTGATGCTTCATCACTGACAATGAAAGCAACAGATACAAGAACATCACCCAGTTCTCATCCTCCTGTTTCACTATCCATGGCATCTCAGGTCACACATGCAGCTAACACAACTGTGCGATTACCCAGGCTTGACTTACCTACTTTCTCCGGTAACGCACTGGAATGGCAACCATTCTGGGACTGCTTTGATGCTGCAGTACACTCAAACACCACAATTTCTGGAATTCAGAAGCTGAACTATTTACGATCATTACTCCGTGGTGAAGCTGCACAAGTAGTTGCTGGATTTTCTCTAACTAATGATCATTATGAACCCTCATTAGCACTGCTTAAGGAACGCTATGGTGACCAAGGTAAATTCGTGGCAGCTCACATGCAGGCTTTCATAGACTTCCCTAAACCCCTCAACACACTTAATGGGTTGCAACTATTCTATGATGAGGTTGAAAGGCATGTACGCAGTCTCTCCACATGGGCAAATCCATTGATTCTTATGGAGACCTTCTCGTTCCAATAATCCTAAACAAGTTACCACCACCAACCAGAAAGAATATGGTCAGGGAACACACCAGCAATGAATGGAACATTACCGAGCTGCAAGAAGCCATTAAGAAAGAGGTCAGAGTGTTTGAATCAGAGCTTCTGGCTGGCCATCTTCCTCAGGGCACTCATCCCACTGCAACCTTCCATGCTGGCACAAGCAAGCCAACCAACACACTCCGGGCGATCTGCCATGCCAGCTCAGCACAGCTGTGCCTTCTGCAAGGGACCTCACTCCCCTGTAGACTGTCAGACAGTGGCAAGCAGCCAAGCACGCAAGGACTTTGTGACAGACAGACACTTTTGTTTTAACTGCTTGGGGAAGCAGAGTCAGCACCCGCTCATCCAAACATCGCTGCCATCAGTGCCATCACAAACACCACACCAGTATTTGCACTGAAGCCACTCCAAAGAAGGAAGAAACAACTGAGACTAACCCAGCCACCAGTGAAGGATAGTTCAGTACAATTATCTCTCAACCAACAACATCAGCTTCACTCCACCTGGCAAGCAGCAATGCTTGCCTGCTCAAGACTGCAGTAGCTACCATTTCAGCCAGAGGCACCTATGTGAAATCTAACATCCTTTTCGATGAGGAATCCCAATGCTCTTTTCTTACCAAAGGGTTAGCAGAGTGCTTACAGGTACAACCACATGACACTATTGAACTTTCCCTCTCCACCTTTGGTACTGCACTAATAAGTTTGACGTTGCAACAATAAACCTCCATAGCATTTCTGGTCAATCAATAACTTTAACTGTCCTGATTGTGCCAACAATGTCGCACCAATACACACAGTGGATCAAACATCAATCACCAACCTCCCTTATCTCTACGTTTGGCTCATCCGATTCCGTCAACCGAACAGTTTTCTATCACCCTGCTGATTGGAGCTGACCAGTATTGGAATATTGTGGAGGACCATGTGATTAGGGGCAACGGTCCCACTGCTGTAAGATCCAAACTCGGCTATCTACTTTCTGGCCCACTAGATACACCCACTCCAGGGAAGCCAGTTGCTAGCTCATTTCATGTGGCAGCTCAGCCAACTCCTAATCTAGAGCAGTTTTGGCCTGTGGAATCAGTAGGAATCACACCCAAGGAGGAATCCACGAACAGTTTCCTTGACACCTATGTCACCAACAGTGTCAAACGTTTGACTGATGATTCCTACAGTGCCCACTTCCTGTGGAAGGACAGCCATCCTCCCCTCCCCACAAACCTTTCCACTTGTATTCACCGAACTAGAACATTGGCTCGCAAGCTGGCACAGAATCCTCACTTACCAAATACAGTGACATCCTAGCCGATCAGGAGCATCGTGGTTTTATCGAGAAAGTAGAACATCCAATCAACACCACAAGATGCCACTATATCCCACACCATGCTGTCCGCAAAGACTTGCCTACTACCCCACTTCGGATAGTATATGATTGTAGTTGCCACTACAAGCAGCTCTACTAAATCAGTTCTGGTTCCGCTGGAGACACAAATACCTTGCATCACTCAGAGAGTAGTGTTGTTTTAGTACAGCAGATTTATTTTAGTTTAGTTCTAGTTCTAGTACTCCAATTCTGTCATAGTTTTAGTTCTAGTATCCCAATTCCACCAAAGTTTTAGTTAGTATTAGTTCTGGTACCCCATATTTCTGTAATTTAGTTAGTATTAGTTTCATTTTAGTTAATCTTAGTTTTAGTATTAGATATCTTCACATATACTAACCTTGGTAGCACCCCCTAAACTTACAGAAACTTTAGATTTGGTGTTTTGATGTTCAGCACTATTCCACTTACCATTGTGCACAAATGAACAAATGCTCTAATAGAACTGAGCTTAAATAACCTAAATAGGCAGAATTAATGCTGAATAGCAATGTTTCAGAGGAGGTTGGACACGATACAAACACTTCTGAAATTTATTTCTGTTAATTGCATAATTCTTATATATGACAAGGAGTAAGTGATAGAAGAAATGTTTAGCATGCAATATCCATATCATGTTACCTTGTGCTTCTTAAGATGAACAGCAAATTCTTATTGTAAGGCGGGTGTGTGAGTTTCTAATTCTCTTTTCGATTCTCTGTAAGGCCAAACTAGCGGCGTCCGCTCTTCTTTTTCAATACTCTGAGTGGCTTTGTTAGCATGCACATTGCTTTCTTCGACAATCATTGTGTTTAAATACACGTACATAAGGCGTTCCTATAGTATTACACATGGATTCCACCCAGCGAATGCTTACACACATGATCCTGTAGATTTCAAGAGAAATTTACGTGCCTGGAGTAGTGGGGTTGAATGGGGTTGACCGGCTGAATAGACTAAACTTGAAGTGCACTCTCGAATGGTATTTGTGAAAACTTTCGTGGACGCTTGGTTAAACTTTCAATACAAAATGTATGCACTCATGTGTGCATGTCCAACCTCCTCTGACAATGTTTATGGTAGCATTTGCAGGCATTTTCAGGCATCACCATCTTCAAAGAAAAGTGTTAAGTGGTTATAGTGTATAACACCCTTTTATGTAGGATTGCTTGAGAAACCTTTTAGTTAGCTCTAGTTCATGAACTAAAAGTTTTAAAGGTTTTGGTTTAGTTCTAGGTTTTGAACCAAAACTTGAAAGAATTTTAGTTTAGTTTTAGAACTAAAATAGACCACAATTTTAGTTTAGTTCTAGTGTACTAGAACTAGAATTAAATTGCTGTACTAAAACTAGATTTAGTTCTAGTTCCTTAGAACTAAAACAACACTATCAGAGAGCACAGCAGAGCTTCAGGGAACAACATACAACAGATCAAGCAAGGTGATGTAGTATTGGTATATGATGAGAGCCCTAGAATTTCATGGAAATTGGCAGTAGTCGAAGAGATAATTATTGAAGGAGAATGATGGGTTAGTGCAGGCTGCTAACATCAGAACAACACATGGAAAGACTAAATCGTCCTATTGCCAAACTGCTTCTGATCTGACCACAAGTGATAGAGATTCGCACCGTAGCAATACAACTGACATTGCGACAAACAGTGGAACCAACAGCAGTACAGAGAAAGAAGATAAACGCCCTAAACGAAGAGCTGCAGAGAAGAGCAGAGACAAGATCAAACATTGGATCAAGGAACTTGGCGGTCCCCCCGAGGATGTCACGGATTGACTTAGACATAATTGTAGTATTAGAATATTAATAGTGTATGATGTAATCTGTTGTGTAATATGATCACGTGATCATAGTGTGGGCAGTAAATAGACATTGTGAGATGGTCAGTAGGCTTGAGTTTATCCGAGAAGGGCGAAGCAATCCTTATCGTAGATCGCTGCAGAAGGCTATTACTATCATCGCCACCCCCCATAGCGTGCCCCGGTTATCCATTACTAACTTGAAGGTGAAGTGCCCATTACGTTTTGCTTTCAGTTATGTTCAGCCCATTATACAGTGCTACAAACAAAGGACACTAGGAGAAGCACCTCTGCAATCAACCCAGTCACCACGGATAACACAGACAATTTGCACGCCCCATCTATCAAATAATGTCTCGCACGTAAATTGGTCAATATGCTTTAGGCAGGCAGGCAGGCAAGGCAGTAGAAAATTCCATTGAATAATCTAGTTGATCATGCACAACAAAGATTACAATTGTAATACATAACAATGTTTACCAACCAAGTGTTTAAAAAAGCAGATAGGTGATACAGGGATTTTTCTAGAAAATAAATTCAGGGGGGGCAATCCAAGTTTTTCAGAAATTGAGGGGGGGCAGAACATAAATTAGGCTAAATTTGTTTTATTGTAGCTAGCTAGCCATCGACTAAACTTTATGATTTCAAATCAATTTATCATTGTTTCATCATTGGGCTGGCTGAGGCAGAGTTCAGGGGGACAAAATGCCCTACCCCCCCCCCCCCAGAAAAATCCTTGGTGATAGGTAATTGAATTGTTTATGTGCTATTTACATGAGGTTAAGTGTCTTTGATAACTGCTAGTACTATCGTGATACTATCGTTTAGTTCTACTATCGTTATCGTGATATAAAAGTTATCAATCGTGATAGTTGTACTATCGCTAAGCTCTAGTCAAGGTGCCAGGATGTATTCTGAAGCTGGTCCAGAAACCCAAATCTCCATGATCCACTACCGTACTGTATGATACTGGCGCATACACACAACACATAAAACTCAAGTACACTAGTAAACTATTAAGCTACCAAACATCAAAGCAAGCATTGAAATATATTATGGTATATTTATAATAAGGTCAAACACAAGTCACAAACCTCTGAAGACGATTCAATCATTGGTTCTCCTCTGTGTAAACAGCCGTAGGCAACAGTCACTACGTGTTCCAACTTGCGAGGCTGCTCCTCAACCTTGCAAGCTAAAAACAGAAATGCTGCAGCAATATTCTGTGTAGAGAACACATGGAATAATTAAGAGCAGCACATTAACAATTTTAGCCATAGAAAAATGGCAATGATGAAGGTAAACAATACTCTACCAAGAACCCATAAGCACAGCAAGGCACAAATGGGCTTCTGGCAATACTGATAAATGTGAGCATGTGCCAAGTTAACATTCATGCTTTAATTTCCAACTATCCTAGAGTTCTTTACCTATAGACATGTCAGTTTACAAGTTTCTGTTTAGTGCCACTTACATGGAGATATTCAAGTAAGGTTTACATCATGATAATCTTAGCCCTTAAACACACATGAAACTTTTGGGGAATGCGTGTTTACACATTTCATGCATTCATGGTGACATTATATGGGATAGCTCAACTCCTTCAGCCTAAAACTACACATTGATCAAAATTCCATTGACGGATAAACACTGTAACAGTGGAGACTTACTTGTTATGAAACAAAGAACAACACGATCAGTGTTATCCATTAACCAAGCTTCTCACCACGTGCTTAACTTCGATTGTAGGTTTAATCATGTGAGTTTTGTATGGGCTAATGCGAAATTTAACGCTGAAGCGAACAAACTTTATTGGAAGTCGATTGGAACAACCACCATCAAGATATGGACCATTTATAAAGGTATGTAAAAGTTTTGCGTGTTTATTTAATGAAAAGTTGATTACATGGCGAGTTCTGGCATCATGCTTTAGCACAAAGGGGAAAGCCCTAGGTAGTAGGTATCACTGTAACGCTTATTACATTACAAGTAGAATGAAGTAAATTGATTAGCCATAGGAGGTGTGCTTCGAAAGTTATAGCACTTTGTTTACAGCCATGCATATTTGCCTATATATAGGCTTATGCGCATTTATTAAGTGCAAAATATAAGTTGTAAGCTCTGTAATTCACAGCTGCTATATACTACAATTCAACAGGTATAATAGTTTCAGAAAATCAACCTCATAGGTACTAAATGCTTGGATACTGCCTTAGTCTGTGAAGTGTTAATCTTTTTACAGATCTGAATGAAATGTTGTAGAGGCCACTTTTGTGTTATAGGCTGCCTACAACACAAAAGTGGCCTCTACAACATTTTATTCAGATCTGTAAAAAGATTAACACTTCACAATGAGGTAAGTTAACATTTCCACATGATTATTAACAAAACGCTGACTGTTGAAACATTGGTTGGTTAACCATTTACACTATACCAGATTAGCCAGAGTGTTTTCAACTTAGGGTATTGAATTTGGAACCACATCTGACATGAGTTCAATAGTGTGAGTGCCAAATAACAATTAAAGCGAACAAGCTTTTGACTATTTGGGGGCTTAATAAAAAGGCATTAGAATTTTAGTGAGGAGGCATATAATAAGTTGTGCAATGTTACAGCCTGTCATGTTTAAGTTACTGGATCTCTTTTTGCCAGGACTATTAACGTGTCGTTCAAGCATAACTGTCCCAATATCTACCAGAACTACGGTATGTCATAGCCATTCTGATGAACAGTTTTAGAGCATAGGATATACTTGCTGTGTGGCAAACAGAAGCAAGTCAACCTGAGTTGGCCAGCTCGGAATGTGTTCTGTATCCCATCTCATGCCAGCCCACATCTCTTTGTTGTGCCACAGGTTCGGCACGGCTCGATTGATTCACACTGCAATTTGTTGAGCCGTGCCGGGCTCTACCCGGGTTAGAAGGTAGGGTGTAAGACCAAGTACATAACCCAACAGTCACCATAAAAGTAATTCTGCTGGTTGGAACAACACAATTGAGCCTGTTGTTGTTTACTTGAGCAGGCCTAACAAATCCTACAGGACTGCTCTCCATCAGAAATATTTTTGCAAGCTTTTGCATCCGCAAACAAACAGGAACACAACTAAAAACACAGAACTGACTAGAAACACTCACAAATGGATTGGTTCATACAAGCCTCATAACAGTTTGCTCATTATTAAAGGTATAATAGTTCAATCAGTTGCTTGTTCTTAAGAACGATTTGACAAATCCTGTCTGTGGACTGTGGTACATACTCAATAGTACGGCACTATAGTATGTACACGTTGAGCTGGATCCTCAACAGAGTTGGGGTCGCTACTTTAAAATGTAACTCATTGCATATTACTAGTTATTTCTATGCAATGTAACACGATCAAGTTACATATTACTCCAAGAAAAACGTAAACTAAGTTCAAACCTTCTAAATACAGGCTCCCAGCCTACAACTACAAGTGACATGAGTAAGACACGTGTTTCTCTGGTGTAGTTTAGCCTCAATTGTTGTAGTATCTTGGCCTCAAGGGCACTCCACATACACTGTCATTCTTTGTTCTTGCCTGTACAGCTGTCTTCAGTGCTGTCAGGGCCAGCCAATCAGGTACTGGATACAATGGATAAAATGCGCATTAAAGAGAAGTAATGAGTTGCAATTTTGGATGTTATGTAATGCGTCATATTACTTCGTTCCAACATAAGTAATATTATTACATAATGCATTACAAATGTAACTCGTTACCCCCAACTCTGATCCTCAATATCTCGTAGATGATGCAATTACACATGATCTTGAAATTTGGATTTTTTTGACCCGCTAAAAACATTTCAAAATATTTTCATTCAAATGTTTGACACAATATTTAAAATTCATCCTATACATTTCCTATGGGGAAGCCATAAAGGTGTAGTAACTGTTACGATTGTTGTTTGAAGTTGTTATGGAGCCAAAACACACCTGACGCTTTTACTGTCACCGCTAATCATCTGGTTGGCTGAAATGTACACTTTTCATTTAAGTTGTTTTTTCTTCTTTCAGGATCCAGCTCAACTTGTACAAGCTATAAATGTGCTCCAGACATTATCCAGAAATGGTTGGAAAATGGCAAATGTCAGACCATAATTTCAGGCTTTGCACAGTGTTTTTTTTCCCACTAAACATCACTGAGAGGGTCAAAAAAGCCACCCTGCTACCTGTCACTTGCCAACTTCAGGTTCCTGAATAAAATTCATTGTGGAAAGATACATGCATATTTCAGACTAATTTTTCATGGCTTTCCCCGCCGCAAAGTTGTCACCTCACAAAACAATTGTACGGTTTTATTTTTGCACACAATTAGTCCGCAAGAACATACTATAAGGCCTGCAGTGTCAGATTATAGACTGTCAAACATAAACTACATAAATTCATTTCGCTGAAGGCAACTTCAGTTTTGACAAAGTACTTATGATTCGTTTCCCTCAAAAAGCTTCAGCATAGAAACCAAATCCCTTAAGTAACCAGTATCCTTCTAAAATACTGCATTTTCTGGTCCATTATGGTCAATGGGTGATCAGTTGTATACTACATTAGTGATCCCAGTACAAAGAGTTGAGATGACAGAAGAAGAAACAACAAATCGCTTGATGTCTGCTCAGTTTTCATATTGTTCTGACAGTGTTACAACATGTCTGAAAAGTTATTTCATACACTGAGATGAACCAAAGCCTGGTACCATTTCATCACCAAGTAATGTGGCAGTATTAGAGATCACTCGAGAATTGTTGTAAACTCTACCTGCTAAATAAGCATACAATTGTTCCCTTAGTGACTGCTGTATGCTCTTTCTTGTCTTATGTTCAACAAGTTTAATGGTAATGAAAATAACTTGACATAACCACTTATTCCTTACATAAAATGAGGTAAGCATAGTACATCACTAACCACAATACATTACCATTTCTACACGAGTCAAAGAACACTTAGATAGCCAAAACAGTATGCGTGCACTCTTAGAAATATATCTGTTCTATATGAAGCCCACCAAATGATAAACAGAAACATACTAATATACATGATTGTATTCAGATAAGTAACAATTTGTGACAGGTGTGTTAAATCTTTTAACAGGACAAGAAATCTGGGGGCCCATGATATACTACACAAAGTAGTCTACCCTTCTCTATATAAAACACCAAAATTAAACAAACATTTATACTTCTAACAGAAACAACTACACTAGACACACATTACACAAACTTACGTTTCTGTGATACACTTTAAATGAGTGGTGCATGAAAAAACGGTGCATGTACACGATTGCTGTGTTAATCGCCAACTGTGTGCTATTAAAATAGAACAAGGAGTGGTTCACATACTGATTGGATCATTTACAATACATACACGACGAAAACAACGCCAAACACGATGGGACATACTCGAACAACTTACACATTCAGACGACGACCCATGTCTTGGATAAAATTGGCTGTTTGTTGCCTGTAACTTAATTCTTTACTGGCATCGACCCCATGGGCTTTAGAGGGAGAATTCGCCAATTGTTCTTTAGTGAATAACCAACGATTCTTCTTCTCCTCGTCTGCCGCCATTTTCGCCACGCCACAACGAGCACGTGAATTCCCACGCATGCGTATGACGAAAACAAGATGGCGACCACATTGTACCGTTTTCCAGCCAAAACTCTTCGAAATTTTCTTCGGGTTTATCCTTTATACTACAGCCGAGAACCAATTCACTATCAAGATGATGTCGGTTGAATGTGAGACGACTTCATCACTAGCATGTTGCCATCACCACAAATGTGAGATCGTTGATGAGTGAATGACTTTTATAGTGTCGGTATTACGTAATAATGGTGTTTCGTCATCCATGTGTTAACACTTGGCATATATGGCCGGCAATATCAACAGAACACAATTAGCGATTTGTGTCGTGCTACTGGGAAAGCTAGGTTTGTAGTGACCCCTCATATGCTGATGACAGTGATCTACAATCATAGCTTATGTCATTTGACAATAATTGTTTACTGGTACAAAGACAGACTGTACCAGTGAGAGGACACATTGTAGAGTGAGATTATTAATCATGTTACCACTAAGCATACCCCTTTGTGTACATATAGGAATGTTACATTGTAAATGATGAGGGTAAAATTGCTTCATGGTTTAATTATATAAGCGGCTAGGCTACTGTTTAGTCCAGGAAAACTTGATTATTTGTTTCTCATCCACAAAAAATTTAGCTTTTCATGCGGGCGGGAGGTCATTTTTCAATATTCATTATTAAAGAAAATACTCTAAACCAAGGTTAGCTAAAGCCTAGTACTTGCATTTTACCACCGTTTCTGAGGTGCAAGTGACATTTGCTGTGGTAGCCAGCCTTCTTAGCATCAAAATCCGCGTGTGCACGTGATTGACAACAGCAATAATAAAATTAGAGGTGGGATAAAAAGGGATGCGGGCAAAGATTTGTTTGTGTTCCCTCTTTGTAATTTAGACATTGATTTAGTTATTGTATACTGCAAAAGTTAAAGGTGATGGCTCATTTGCATTGCAGTTTGTCAAATTTTCCCCCTTACATGTAGTATGTTTTCTTGTACAATGTGATGTTAAAGCACTTTGTCAAAATTTTACTCTTCAAAATGTTCAATCATTGATCCATCATCCTCATCAAATATTTGTGATACTACTGCAACATTGTTATGATGTATGTGGGTGAACATTTGAATGGTACTTAGATTACCACTAGATGTACTGCATTGAATTGTGGGTAGTTATATGGGTGCATAAAACCACAAAAGTTTCCCCTTTGTGTGTGTGTGCACTACATGCTTTGTTACAACTACTATACAATGTGAATATTTGTGATAATATCACATCACACCACGGGTGACTGTACATTCAATACAATGTCAGGTTGTTGTTGCCATTGTGGATAAGGTGCCAAGTCTCCATCAACGTGATTTACATTAGATCTATCAGGAGATCATTACAATACACTTGTACTACCTGTATATATAGTACACTTACTTTTGCTTTCTTTTTAAGTCTTTTATGTCCTTTTGAGTTGAGACTAGCTTAGTTTCTAACTGGCTACAGTACACAAATAATTTGTGATAATATGTGCATGCTCAGAAATCCATGATAGCAAATTTAGCTACTCTTCTACTGCTTGTAATCCTGTTATAAGGTTTAGCTGAGGCTATTTACAAGAACGATAAAGGTTAAAAGCAGGGACAGGTATGTAATTAGGGAGAAAATTGGTACAAAGCAGACTGTAACAGACTCTACTTAGCTTAAAGTTTGCAGTAAGTGATAAGCATGTTCGGTCTGAATAGCAGTTGTGTGGTCATACCTCATCCTTTCAGTGCTAAGGCCTTCAGCCTAAATTCTGTTTAAAGAAAATATTCAGTCAGGTAAGTAGGTTTGCATTAGTGTTGTAAGGCACACACTCCTAGAACATCTAAAAAGTTGGTCAAAAAGCCACCAACATCACCTAGATCAGTATGTTCACAATGTGCTAAACTATTTATATTGTGGATATGCATAATGCAGATCTCAATGAAACAGCAATTTGTTTGCTGCCATAGTGTGTTTCTTGAGTTCAGATATTTTACAGTATAAACTGCCGGAAAGAATGTAAAGCTTGCATTCAGAGATTCTAAGCTTCATTTTTATCTTCAATATGAAATTAATTGTTCTTGAAAAAGTCGGGCCGTAAAACAACTAATCAAGTTGACACGGTCTTACCTATTCTCAGACTGTAGTTTTGTAATGAATCTTTTTTGATCTTGTACTTTCTCTGTAAGCTGTTCAATTAACGTTGCCTCCTACAATGATACACATAGAATTCATTGTCACATTCCTTGACCATTAAATTTGTATACACTTACTATGTGAATGTAACTCACACACTGACCTTACTGAGTGATCCATGGAGTGTGTAAATGACTTTACAGATATCCATTTCTTCCTGCATGTCTCTCATCTTTTTGTTTACCCATTGTTTGAATTGATTAAAACCACTTGTCAGTTGTGTACACTCAGTCTGTAGTGCCGTAATTGTGTTTTGTACATTTTCTCTCAATGCAGATGATTCATTGACCTGTTGTTCTAGTTGTACCTCAATGGCCTGCCAAAGACGACAACCATAGTGACAGAGTGTTAAAGGAGTGACTGGCTGAGTTGCCAAGGTTTTTCTCTTATTCCACTTACATGATAGCTAGCTACATTTTTATACAAGCACTGTATACATACTTACCTCTTTTTCTTGTAGGATTTCTATAATAGTACTCCGTGCTTCACTTAGCGTGGCTCTCATGTCTTCATTAATCAATGTTGTTTTTTTATCATCATCTTTAGCAGCTACACTATCAACATGAGGTATTAGTGTGGTCTGTGTACCAACTTCATTTGTGGATGTTGCTGCTAACACATAACGCTTCCCCCTAGGACTTGGTGCTGGTTTTAACTCAACTTTTGGTTTGATATGATCGGCTATTGTATCTGTAATATCTGTAGACTCTGCAGATTCCATATCATTCATGCTACCACTTCTTTCCCTGCTGAGGTTTGTGATTGATAGACCACTAGTTCTTTTCTTGATTACACGAAGTCTTTGCTTGAGCTTGTCCTTTTCATCTTTCTCTTGTTGCAAGGCTCTTTCTAATACGGTCACTTGGATGGATGGCTTTTCATTAGCTTTTAGGGTAGAATTTTCTTCTTTGAACGCTTGGTTTTCCTTTTCCAAGCTGTTTATTTTAGCTATCAAGTTATCTCGTTCGCTTTGCAGCTGTGTAACCTCATCCATCAGAACAGTGACTCTTCTCTCCTGCAACTTTCTGATTTCATCTCTCATCCTACTTTCCATCTCATTAAGAGAAGCTGGTGACAGTGCTTTTTGTGCCTCAATCTCTGAGGAATCGGTTTTCTTCGGTGTAGTAGCAGGTTCCATGCTGAAGCTTTATAGGTGGGCGTGGCAGCAATCAAATCTGTTGATACAGGGTAAAGGTGTAACAATGCACTACCTAGGCATACGAGGTGTTCAGATAGCTCTACTTACGTCTTACACTCTTGTAGCGTATGAAAGTTGGAGTCTCCCCACACGTGAAAGCATCTGTCCTATTCAAAAAAGAGACGGTCAGCCTGGACACGTGACGAAATAGCGCCGCATTGTGGAGTAGTCATGGCAATTCTCGTGTTGTTCACGTGAAGAGCTAGTGCTGTGTACTATTTAGAATTTCTGTGGCCTTTGTTTTGTACAAGGTCTTGTAACCTTCTTTATAGTTTTTTAAACGTTGTGGAACTGTAGTGTGTATGTGTTGCTGCTTTACAGAGTAGTGAGGTGGGTTTTATAACTTTTATCTGTGATAGCCACGTTTTATGGGCGTGTGTGTGTGTATAATGCAGTGCTTGTTTAAACTCCCTGCTGTTTCACCTCAGGTAGTGTCTGTCTAAGAAAATGAGTCTCAAAGTAAGAAATGGCGTAATGTCGCGCTATTTGCGAACTAACATTCCCCCAGGTACCCACCCCACCAAAACAAGCAAGCACAGAAGAACTAAAGAAAATCTTCGAGAAGGTACTGTGGCCACGTGTGAATGCCAGTGAATCAGATGTCACCCTTTAATATCTGGGTGGTTTGTTTGTAACTTAGTTCAATTAAGGTGTTTAGTTTACAGCTAGATGTGTAAATTTCACTTTACAGTATGCTACAGTGGAGAAGGATGGGGAGAAATATTTGACTTACAAGAATTTTGTATGTGATTATCTGAAACTTGTTGATCAGGAAACCAACTCAGAAACTATTGATCTTATTGCTAAAATTGCTGATACTACAAAAGACAGGTGAGAAGTAAAAACAACTTACACCCTGTTCACACTAACCTGGGTGGGTACAGCATGGCACATCTCAAAATAGAATTGCAGTATGAACCAGCTGAGCTGTGCCAAACTGACGACAAGGTAAAGCTGGCTGACACGAATTGGCCTGGGTTAGTATACTACAACTCTATTATCTATTCTATTAATGCTTTACAGCACAAGTGCTGAAGGTCTGTAGGACACCTGGTCCTACAGCCTGCTCAAAGACTTTAGCTACTTCCAATAATTTGCTTCTGAGTGAGTATTTTCTAAACTCTAAGAGTATTCTATGACATGAGACGTGCCATGCTTCCAGTAGACTCTCAACCATTTCACTGACATTCGCAAAATAGGCTGTTATAATTATGTTCAGGCTGTTACACAGTGTTACAAACGAAGAGCACTGCGAGACACACTTCTGCAATTACTACAAAAAAAGTCATACAATTCCTGTTACAAATGTAAGGAAGCCATCATGCACGGCCTAATGTATTTTGCGGACTGGACTTGCAGACTGAGCTGAAAACAGCCAAGCATTATCTTCTAATGCTGGGAACATCATTATCGAGCCACAATTGCTGGTACTGCTCTTCCTCTTAACTCACGAAAATTGCACATGCTCTAAATTATTAGAATATTTAGAAAATGTATGACAGTAGTCGAACCATAGTTCTCATAGCTATTCCTACATAGTTTAGCTATAATTTACAGTGAATGCACAACTGCAGATAGGTATAAACTTACTGATTTGATATTGAGAAGGTGGGCGACGCGAGACCATGTTGCCATATAGTCTCATTCCAGACCACAAGGTTAGTGTACTTACTGCTTCATTTCTGAAGCTTATAAACACTAACTAGTGCTAAGTACTGGAGTAACAAAGGAATAAACCTACACCCTTTATCTCCAGAGGAGGATGAATGCCTTCACGCGAGCTGTATCTTAATTGAATTCTTTGATTTGGGTATTTCACATCGTCAATAATCGCAATACAAAAGTGAAAATGGTGGGGATAGTTAGATATTCAGATCACCCTTCGTGTAAGCTTTAGGGCAATGTATTTTGTTTTGTAATCAGTGCTTGAAGTCCAGGTGAAATTAGCAAGTTGTGTATACTACTTCACCAGCGTTCACGTACGTATTCTATTAACGAAATACAAGATGATTCAGCGAGTTATTCTGAGATCGCAATGTATTAACCTCCTCAACAAAAGGGATTTGTGTAATTTGTTTTAGTGGCACTTAAAGCGTGTCCAACTGCCTCTGCTCTATCACTGCTAGTACGCATGTTTTGTAAATATTCTAATAAATTAGTGCACACGACCTTTGTGACTAATGAGGAAGAACAGTACCAGCAGTTGTAGCTTGATAATGGCATTAGAAGAATGTTTGGATTATTGTTAAGCTGTTGCACTTAAAGCACGTCCAACTGCCTCTGCTCTATCACTACTAGTATGCGTGTTTTGTAAATATTCTAATAAATTTGTGTGCACACGACCTTTGTGACTAATGAGGAAGAACAGTACCAGCAGTTGTAGCTCAATAATGGCATTAGAAGAGATGGATAATGTTTGGATTATTGTTAAACTGTTTCCAGCTTAGTCCGCAAGTCCAGTCTGCAAATTACATCCTGCACTGCCATGAATTGACACCTTGAGCTGTCAGCCGGAAGAAATGGGACACAAAGGAATACAAAACCATGATTAGTGCATTGTATGTGCTGCGGCGTTCAAGAAGCATCTGCCGGGCTGAAGTGATGTAGGACAGTGAAAAATAATCAAGGCTGTTGCTTTAGCTGTTATTGAGCTATACTTGTCTGAAGGCATCAGTCAATCAATTGCTAGAAGATTCCACTGAATAACAACCTATTTGAAACATTTCAAGTTGTACTGAAGTAAAGGCACTTTTGCTTGGTTGTACCTCACCAATACTGCCAAGACATTGTGAAGCTGGTTACTAGTCAATATATCTTCATGATCCCTAATTATACAGTGTTACCAAGAGTTAATATTACTGTACTGTATAATTGCTGCATTGATTGATTTGTTGCTTTGTTAATATTATTTTATTCAGTTTGAGTAATAGTACAGTATGGTAGTGAAAGTATCTAATGGTTTGTACATAGTCCTGTAACAAATGAATGTGTGGTAGTTCCTTTCTGAAGCTTCTGTGTAATGTTTAGACTTCTAGTATTTCTTCTTTTCCTTTCTGCAATTGGCTTAGCTACATGGTGATGAATATCTGAAATATACTGAACCAGTAAATTACTGAAGGCTGGTAAGAATATACAATAAGCCTTTTCCATAATGACGTCACATCGGTTTTCTATTTGGGGTACTCTTATATGTTTGAGTATTGCGTCCTATGACGACAAGTTTTTCATGAACCATTTAGTTGTTAATAAAGAATGATATTGAAGCCAAGTTACCAGGCATGGTTACAACGTATATAAAGGAATGTTATTTCTACTCAACCTTCAAAACCAGCCAAAATTTTCAAAACCCATGTAAACGATTTTATTCTGCTGCGTTATACCCATACCTGTTAGTTTTAGCTCGATATCTTCTTCCTGAATCACACAAACGATCAATCTTCATTTGTCGCCCAATATCACCTGTACTTGAAAACATTAGAGTCCGCCAAATAGAGGTCGCCATTATTTGCTCTGACGTCATTATGGAAAAGGCTTATGGACACTGGACAGTGAATTAATTACTGGTTTAAACTTTCATGTGGTAATTGTTTTCTCAGATGCAGTTCTCAGAGCTTTCCCCAGCAAAATAAAGTAGAGCAATAAAACTATCAATTTGGTATCAACGTCAAAAGTCTATTTTATACATTCTTTTACCACATCAAAATAAAGTAGAGTGGTACTGCATGGCTCTACCATAGCTCCTGCTTCTAATGGAGATATCTTCAAGGTTATCAGCCATGCTCTTTAATACAACCAAAGTAGAAAGGAAGCCATTTAACCTGCACACAATTGTTATATGTGACCCAGTCTGGGAAAACCAGTCTTATCGCCTATTTAAAAGTATCAAGAAATGCTAGTTTTAAGTATTTAGTGTGTTGTAGCTCGCCAATGGTTGAAGCTATGTGTACCAAATTTTCACATGTTTTACACCAATTCCTTACCTTCCAGAGCATCCACTGTGCAAGATGCCAAGAACTAAGTTTGCTGCCATTTTAGATAGTTTTTAAATCGAGGTTGACTGTATCAGGTGAGCTGCAAAAGGGGTGGGAGGCGGGGGCCCCTGGAAGGCGGGCAATATGGTGTTCAAAAATTGAAAAGGAAGGCGTAGGGATGAATTAGGCCAAGTTTTGAGCCATCGAGGTCTCAAAATTGGCTAAAATGAAAGGAAATTCACAGCAGAGGTACTTATTCAACACCACAGAGCTGTACAGCCACAAGCAGTCATCCCCAGGCTGACTAGAGCTCCGTTAAGGTCCCACACCGCGCGTACGGATCGCCATTGGGCCTGGGAAAAGCAGCCAGGAAAACCAGACCACTCAAGTCTAGCTGATTTTGATTGTGGAATTAGATAGATTATTCATGTGGCTTTGTGTCCTGGGTGAAAATTCGAATCTGCTGACATGGGTGATAAGACTGTTTTTCTCAGACTGGGTCATATTATAAATTCTTGCTAATAAATTAATGCTGACATTGTGATATTGCTTTTTGTCGTTATTATTCAACCTACACTGTAAACATATTGCTCATGTGTTAAGGATTATTGTAAGCTAGAGCTGCTGTGAGTGCGATAGCCAGCTTTGACCTTGTAGTTGACAAAATGATTGAGTGTTTCATTTTCTAACTGATTACATGTTTCAAAGTTTGCCTGTGCTCCACACTATCCAATGATACAAACAGCAGTCTGTGTGCTATTCATGTCATGTTCTAACTGCTTCTGTGTCTAAACACAACTAGTATCCCATATGATGACATGTTATGTGTTACCTGACAATTCAGTGGAGGTAAATATTAACTGATTTAATGAGTCTGATGGGATACTCACTATTCTGTGTAGTTTATCTGTAATAGAGCATTGTCTAACAGTTATGAAATGAAACTTCTTTTTCATGTCCTGTTAACACTTAGTGAAATACATGTTGTTCAGTGGAGCATTTAATAGAGTTGTTGTGTTGTGTAGGTTGATATCACTTGTGGAGTTTCAGGCTTTTGAGTCACTTCTCTGTGCACCTGATGCCATCTCTCAACTGAGCTTTAAGTTGTTTGATGTTGACAAGACTGGGAAAGTGTCTTATGGTAAGCTAGAGTGAACATGCACTGTAAATGATTATGTGATCGGAAATATAACATTATTTTATTTATGTACACGTACCATGTTACCTCAAGTTTTGGCCGGTCTTGTATAAACTTCTGGTCACGTTAATTTACTGGGATGTAACAGAATAAATGCCAAGTCTCAAATGAATGCCGGCCGAATGCAGTCATGATTTACAAGTGTTAAAAGTGATCGAGTAAATGATTTGAAGTGAAGAACATTTGGTAGAGTTCCTTGTAATATTGAAAATGTGAAAAGTGAGGAAAACGTCATAGAGAGTACAAGATTGAGGTATATACCATACAACAGGGAATACTGATGAAAGGAAAATGTCACAATTAATCACTTTTGAGGCACTTATTGACATTTGATGAATGCAACTGATTCGTCAAATGTCATAGGTATGAAGTTAATTCGGGAATACTGATCACTTAGGAACCAGGGTAAAAATCACTCGAACGAAATAAATGTCTGGGCCATAATTTGAGACAATACAGTATATTGTAGTGGACTACATGCACATAAAAACTTTAACCAGTAGTTTATGATTATCTGTCTTGCTCTAGCTTCATTAAAATGTAATCACTCACAGTCATTAGCTTGTGTTCATTTGTCGATATACAGGAAATTTCTATAAGGTACTAAGCAGTACTACAGTTCATCAACAAGTTAACTTTAACTTTGAGAGTACATTTGTAAAGCAGTACTTTGGGACTGATCACTCACATGAGCTTTCCTATGAAGAGTTTGTACAGCTTTTACAGGTAATGTGTGTGCGTGCATGTGCATGTTGTCTGCATGGGTAAGTGTGTGGTGTATGCGTGTGTTTGTGTGTCGCTGTTATATGCGCAAGACACTTCCATTTTATCATGTGTTGTTTTTTGGTGATCATTAGAGTCTTCCAACTGAACATGCTAGACAAGCATTTATCTCATGTGATCCAGAGGGGAGTGGCTCCATTCCTGCAGTTGAGTTTATCAAGTTGATGAGCAAGATCAGAGAATTTAGAATGTCCTCATATGTAAAGGACCACCTGCTATCAGTGAGCATATTTGTAGTATAAAATCTAAAGGCTGGTTTCCATATAGCCACAAATCGCCTACGCATTGCTCGCGATTATTGAAACAAATACCGCAGGCAAACGCCAGCATTGTTCAACACGAAGAACCCAAGCATGATGCCTACAAGTATACCACCATGCTTCGTAGAGTCACTAAAACACTTGTAACGTGCCATGTTGTAACAAATTAAGGTGTACCTTTGCTACTAGGGTTGTTTCCAAGGCTC
Organism: Dysidea avara; assembly: GCF_963678975.1. Taxonomy (NCBI): domain Eukaryota; kingdom Metazoa; phylum Porifera; class Demospongiae; order Dictyoceratida; family Dysideidae; genus Dysidea; species Dysidea avara. The sequence goes on from NC_089281.1 coordinate 20,227,587, forward strand.
GCTAAATTTATAAAATACAAAAAAATACAAACTTGTAGCGAACTGTTAATCCATCTCACTTATGGTCGCAGGCCAACCGCAGTGAACAGCAGCAATTTGCACGTTACCGTAGACACTCTGACTCTTGAAGGCAATAATGCAGGAAGTTTGTGGCTATATGGAAACCAGCCTTAAGTATGTAATGGAATATTGTGTATGTGCTTTCTGTATCACCCTATTCACACTAGCCGGGTATTGCATGGTATAGTTCTCCATCAAGCTGTGCTAAGCTACCACTCAATAAGATGAGGCAGGTCAAAATACAATGTAAACATATTCTGGGCAATCAACTTTAATAATATGTTAGTTATAGTTAAAGCACTGCCGTGTGTGTGTACTGAAAATGCAGCACGAGGGGGTGTGTCAAGAGGCTAATACAGCACTAGGTGAAGCCAAGTGCTGTATTTGCCTCGAGACACCCCCAAGTGCTGTATTTTTCATACACACAAGCATAGGCTGTGCTTTAAGTGTTATATTGTACTTCCTGGTCATCTGGCTCGGAGCAACTTTCTCTAGTACTCAAACCACTGTGATTTTTGGTGATCGGGATATCAGTAAGTATTTGTATATAATCTATTTCTAGTTGTAAAATGAATTAATAGGATTAGTTTGGCTAGTTTTAGCGATTTCAGTGTCACGCTCATGATCAATTATGCTGTCTTAGTGGAGTCATGTTTAAATAGCGTCGTGATCAGATGATTATACAATTTATTTCTAGCCGTAAAATGACCTGATAGGATTACAATTTAGTGTGGCTGGTTTTAACGATTTACAATGTCACACATGTGCTGTTCCAGTAGGATGTTTTTGTAACATTCCTTCAATAAATTATCCGCATAACTGTACTGTATTTGCCTAATTAGCTGCATAACTGCTCTGTATGACTCATACAGTACAGTTATGCTGCTAATTAGTACTGTATGGACAATACAGTACGCAGCATCGCTTTGATCCTCCCACGCAAAGTGCAATGTGTCATGGTTAAACATTTGGCCGTGCTCTAGCTAAAAGTATGTATACTACAAACAGGCTAGGATTTACTTTGCTTACAGTAGACTCTTAATCCCAACCATTTTGATCTACGTACTGATTGATACCCATTGGTATTCTAAAGAAGCATTCTAATCCGACGCTCAGTGGGAGCCATAAATTTTGTTGGATTAAGGAGGTTGTTGGATTATCAAGTCACCTCCATAATCCAACATTGTAGAATTATGTCAGTAAATTACAGGTAAAACTGATCACACAATGTTTTTAACGTGAATTAATTTTAGAATCACACCTTTTTTTTCTGTTATTGTGAACCAATTAAAAGCTCTGGTTACTTAAAAACTATTTTCTGTTATTGTTTTAAACGCTGCTATTATTCTCTGTTGGATTACAAAGGTCGAAAACAATGTGTTTCCAAGTCTAGGGAATCAAATTTTGTGTTGGATTATGGAGTACAGAGGTGTCAGATTATAGAGGTTGTTTTCTATACAAAAGTATTGGTAAATGACATTTTGGTTGGATTAGAGAGGATTCTGGATTATGCAGATGTCAGATTAGAGAGGATTCTGGATTATGCAGATGTCAGATTAGAGAGATTCGACTGTACCAAGTTCCTAAAATATCATTGTACAGCTTACTAAGTGTCTAATTAATCATAACCTTACATTTGCTCATTATTATTATTTGGGGCACGCTATCTCTAGTTGCAGCAGATTGAACAGAGCTAAGCTGGATATATTAAAATTATAGTTGGATAGTGTGAACAGGGTGTGTGTCATAATCCAGCTGTACATGTGTACATAGTTGTGTGGCATGTGGGTTTTCTGATGTACTGGTGTAGGTTGCTGGTGGGTCAGTTGGTCAACAGATCAGCTTTCCACAATTCAAGGCATTTAATCAGTTGTTGGGTAACTTGGATATTATGGAGAAGATAGTCCATGAAGCTGTCAAGTCTAATCCTAATAACACTGCTACTAAAGGTTTGTGTATGTGGTCTGTACGGCAAGTGGCTTAGTGTATCACGTATCATATTGATTTTGAATTGTGCACTAATTTGTGTCTGGATTAATTATGGTGATAGAAAAGTTTAAGAAGTTTTGTTTGCATAAGAAAGCTAGAGTACTTATTTCTTTCATTATACAGATAAAGTCACAAGAGTATCACAACAGTATGCACAGGTGAGTATCCCAAGTAATGGTTACGTTTTGACTTTCATTGTATTCTAATTGTTTAGGTCACACCTTTACAAATAAACATGTTGTTTGATTTGTGCAATCTTGAGAGAAGAGAAGGGTAAGTACTTCTATAATTCACACTATATGTCTGTATGTGTATTTGTATTGTAACTTGTCCTTGTAGGTCAATTGCTGTCAGTGACTTCAACAAGCTACTCTACCGGGATCCCATAGTACTACCTGCTCCTAAGAAGGTTTGTTATATGTCAAGCCATGCTCTTACCTATTTCCTAATTTAGCACATGTTGTATTTCTTCCATTTTATAGTTACATATCTTGACAGTAATTATAAATATTGTATTGTTTGTTGTACAGTTGACCCTTGAGCTTGTTGTGGCTGAGTATACCAGTGAAACACTGTTGACTGGATGTATGCTGTATTTGCTTAACCCTTAAACCCGCATAATTCAGAGAATTGGATTTGATAAAAAACGAATTGAAAATGCACCATACTTTTGCCAATTTACATAGGTGGTTACAAATAGGCATATCTCATGAAGCGTTCGTCCAATCGCTTAGAAAAACAGGCTTTATTAATTGGCAAAGAGTAAGCTATCTAACTGTGTATAAACTTTCAACATACAAACAAGGAACTCACCCACTTCAATGCGCTGAATCGTTTTGTGTCCTTTCGTCTTTGTGTCATCATTGTGCTTGTCCGACAATGACTTAACCATGTGATATCTATATATCAACTGAATCACCATCACGTGAGGAGCAACGTGATACCAAGAACAAGTCGATACGATAAAGTACGGCCGAGTTATGGCCATTTGTACATTGTTATGTGAAGAAAGAAATTAGAGGGATTGTTCTTTTGCTCTTTCAAAGTGAAACGGGAAGCTCTGGATTGGATGAATGCGACAAAGTATGGGATCATTTAAACCAAAATTTAACGGTGAGTAGGACGGTGTTTATTGTTTTTAGATTGCTTCAGCGGTTTCTGTGTTATGGACTTCAGTTTTACCAGGGATGCATGCGGTCCAGTTTACTGGATAATGTGTTTTCAGTGATTGCATTTAACAGCTGCGGGTTTAAGGGTTAAATAGTATAGCCATGTTATGGCTTGTAATGTTATGCTGTTAATGGCCATTCTCAAATTAATAGTTAATGCTGTTAGGTGTTTCAAGTGTGCAGAAGTAGAAGTAGAAACCAAACAAAGGAGGAAGTATGGGTGGTGATTCAGGTACCCTCAAAGTTTGCACAGTCACCACTCTAATAGAGCAATCAAAGCTAAGCTTAGTCACTTCTGCTCTGCAGTTAGTTGTTTTTTTTCCGATTAAGCATTGATTGTTAATAGAAGTAGCATAAAATCCGATCTCAGAGCTTCTATCATCTTAAAAAGGCATATTCTCAGTTGCCTGATTATTTTAATCTTTGTCAATGATATGTTGTTCAGAAACCTTTTAAAAATCCTAGATCCGGCACCCCTTCCCCCCACAACACACGCACACGCATGCATATACACACATGTGGAGCCATACTCATTGATCAGTAGGCGTGTTCCAGTTGTAGGATTGCACAAATCCATACCAGTTGCTGTCTGCATGCTTTAGTAAAGTCACTCTCAATAATTGATTGCACAAGTTACAGAACTGTGGATTCTCTAAATTCTTGTTCCATTATAGGAGGTCACTAAATCTAGAGAAGACATCAGCATCTGGATGAAATTACTTGAACCAGTTTACCGCTTTGCCCTAGGAGGCGTTGGTGGAGGTAAGAGCCATCACAATATTGTTCTAATGATACAATACAAATTACAATTGAGTGTGTTAGTGGTACATGTGTACACTTGTAGCTGCGGGAGCTACAGCAGTCTATCCTATTGACCTGGTCAAGACAAGAATGCAGAATCAGAGGGGATCCCTAGCTGGAGAGATTATGTACCGAAACAGTTTTCACTGCTTTGCTAAAGTGATTCGTAATGAAGGCTTCTTTGGTTTGTACAGAGGTGAGGATTATGTTTTGTTCTTACTTTGTGCTAAGGTCTATAATTTCTTATCAGCAAACTGTTAGTTTACATGTGTGTCTGTGTTGTGTAGGTCTATTACCTCAGTTGATGGGTGTATCACCTGAGAAGGCCATTAAATTGACAGCTAATGACACTATGAGAGATCTGTTGACCACAAAGGATGGGAAATTGGCTGTGTGGAAGGAGTGTATTGCTGGTGGATGTGTAAGTGTTTGTGTGTGCGTGGGAGTGTCTGTGTGGGTGTTTGTCATGTTTGTGGGTCAGTTTTGTTCATAAATACTGCATCCATGTGTGTAGTGTGACATCATTTGTGACCGGATCTGTGAATACCCGACAATCGCGCAAGCCTAAATTTACAGTATAAAGCATTAAATACATTAGGTGAAATACTTGCGTATTATATTATTGAAAAAAATTACGTAATTTGTTTGAGCGCCTCTTTCTTAGTGAAAGAAAGGACTGGATATTGTCTTATTTGCCGAGAAGTTGGAAAATCTTTGTTTTGTTGCAGTAGAACCAAGGATACGGAAGTTATGAGTGTTCATGTTTACGTCACATCGAAGCGATCATACACGATCAATTTTTCTAAACGAATTTTGCTTTTGTATGCAGTGATGAAGGGTGAGTAAAGGAAAAACTTACCCAGTAATTGATTCCCCTGTTCATGGCGAACACGATGGTAAAAATTGTAACTCTGTACCTCAATTACAACCGTTTTTGTAGGTGCCTGTATTTTATTTTCCCTATACTTTCTGTACAAATCAATTTTTCTGTTGTTGCTACTTTGTAGGGCTGTAACTCCTAAAGTTATTGGCATATGAGGCTGAAACTTTTCCAGAGGGTACACTTGGCTAAGTAGATTATAAATATTTAATAAACAGGAATTTGGAAAATGTGCGATTGTGCCAGGTTTTTGCACATCCGGTCACTTTTGATGACAACACATGTTACTATTAGGGAGGAGCTTGTCAAGTACTCTTCACTAATCCACTGGAGATAGTCAAGATCAGATTACAAGTAGCTGGTGAAATGGCAGAAGGTACCAGAACTGGTGCAGTTGGTGTTATTAAAGAACTGGGCTTCAAGGGATTGTACAAGGTTAGTTCATATTAGTTACATCTCTATATTACACCTAGTGGCAAGGTGGTGGGTATAGAACATGTCCACATATACACATACAAGCATGCATGAATACTCCAGTGTTATGAATACACACATGCCCATATAATAAGTTATTTTTGAAAGAGTTTAATTTTTAAATTATTTGAAGAACACAGCTTCTATGAGAATTTAACTCTTCGAATATAAAGCTAGGTCGGATGAATTGTGTCTACTAATGGAAACTTAGTTTCACATCTTTTTGTCCCGAGTAGAAAAAATACAGAATGAATAGATATCTCTTTCTGTATCTGCCCACCAGGGCAACAACTTCACATGCTTTTATAATGCTGCAACCGGCGGCCACACCCACAGCAAATCGATGGTGTTCATTATCCCATTGGCAAAACCAACTTTCCCCTAGTGCAGCTGTCTATATTTCTTTATAAATACAATAATCCATCAATTTTCTGTTGTAGTGGTCACCGTCTTCACCTAATTTAGCGCACGCACATACGTACGAAATTATTTTTAGTGGCACTACACACGACGGCAGAACATTCGAAATTTAAACCTTTAAAAAGCAGCTGTTCTTCGAAAATTTCCCCTTTGAAATTAACCTGTTATACGGTGTGTACCTCAGTCTAGTGACTTGGGACAAACAACCGCAACCTGAACTGTGTCGCATAAGACTCGCATTGTCAGTGCATACATTTGCTGGAAAGTGACATACTGTAGTACCTGACCTAAAGGCAGATAACACTGTACCTATTGATGCACACGCGTACACATGCAGCATGCACACACAAGCACACAGCACGCACAACCACACAGTACGCACAAGCACACAGCACGCACATATGTTGTGCTTGTTTTACAATGTATTGTATGTACTTACAGGGAGCCTCGGCATGTTTCCTAAGGGATATTCCCTTTTCAGCAATCTACTTTACAGTATATGCTCACATGAAAATATTCTTGGCTGATGAAGATGGTTTCAATGGAACAGGATCACTCTTTGCATCAGCCATGATAGCAGGTATGGCTGATAATTTAAAATGAAGTGCATTGGTGGGTTCAGTGGACCGGCCCACGTGAACTGATATGCATTACACAATGCACTAAGCAATAATTTTTACACAAGCCAATATTTACTGTTCACTAAATATCAAAGAAGTTTGATGAGGTCCACTAGATATTTTAGTTTTTCTAAGTGGCGAATTGATGACCAAGAGTCAACATTTCTTTATAATATATTATAGTAGCGCTAGCTGCTAAGAAAGTAATGCTAGCCGCTAAGAACCTTGTGTAATTCCATTACCAGTTTACTTGGGGATGTCCTAACCCCTGACAACAGAGGCTTATATCCTTTTATCAAATGGTACGGTAGTACCATTTAAGTAGGGATCACCCCCAAAATTTTGTGTGCCGCCCAAAATTCCACCTTTGAAAATCATCCTAGAGACATCTGACAAAAATCACCTGTACGGGATAGTATTAGTCATATAACATATGATACAGCATTGAATATAGCAAAACACTTATAGGCAGCCGGATATAGAATTGAAAAAATCACCAAAACTCAACTATTTCTTTTATGGACTTAATTGCTGCATGAAATCATTAGAGTACCATATCATCTTATAGGGGTTCCAGCTGCAGGTCTGCTCACACCAGCTGATGTGATCAAGACCAGACTACAGGTAAAGTTTGGACCATTTTGTGTTACATGTAATGGACAATGTGTAGTAGTGTGTGTGGTTGTGTTGTGGAACAATATGATGACTGTGATGTTTAGAATTACTTTCGTTCTCATGATAACATCAATGTGATTATCATTATAACAATACTGAGTCATTCATTTGCTCTACACTACCATCTAGTTTGTGCTATCTCATATGTATTCATACACCTGTGCATTGCACTTGTATAGCAAGCTGTTTGTTTATCTTAACCTGAAACTGTGTATGTCATGTATAATTGATATTACATGTGTGAAACACATACGTTCTCTGTGTGCTATCAGGGTGTTACTGTGTCTTAAATTTTCCATCGTCACTCCCAATATGCAAGCATAATAGCATCGGGCGTTAAAAAAAAATCCTTTGTTACAAATCGTCTTCTCCCATTGCTTTGTGAATAAATTAGCAACTCACCTAAATTAATGAGATTCTCTTGCAATAATCTGTAAAGAATCCATTGGTTTGAGGACTTAATGGTAAAATCACTGCAATAGCAAACGTACAAAAAAGTAAATTTTAGATTAAATCTGCCATATATGGTGGTTGTGATAGTTAGAGGGTAACACCCTACATTAGTTGTCTATGGGACCAGAAGATATGGTGATAATAATAAGTAGCCTGATTGGGTGTACATGACAAGATGAAGTGCTATAGTAATGTAGTGTTATAAAGTGATGTGATCTGAAGTATGAACTAATGTGATTCTATTGTCAGGTTAAAGCACGTTCAGGACAGCAGACCTATGATGGACTGATAGACTGTGCCAAGAAACTATACAGATATGAGGGAGGAACTGCTTTCTGGAAAGGAGCAGGAGGTACTTGACATGTTTCACTTAATCACTTTACTAGCAGTAGGGTAGTATCTATACCAAAAGGTTAAACAAGCTGTGAAACAAGAGTGTAGCCTCCACTAATGTTGTGAACTCAATTTTGGTGGTACAGAAATGGCTGTAATCATTCAATGGCAACTATCATACAGTACGATAGTACTGTATAGTAGGGACTCCGAAGGTGTGGGGGCGATCCGTGATATATATATATATATATATATAACCCAAAAACCTATCATGATTTTTCCTCACAACAACATAACAGTATTGGTTGGGTAAAACCAAGCCCAAAAGTGTCTTCAGATCGACCTGAAATGTTTCCGTCGAGTTGCTATAGAATTTTTTAAAAGTTTATTCAACGGAATTTTCTACTGCCTGCCTGCCTGCCTGCCTGCCTGCCTGCCTGCCTGCCTGCCTGCCTGCCTGCCTGCCTGCCTGCCTGCCTGCCTGCCTGCCTGCCTGCCTGCCTGCCTGCCTGCCTGCCTGCCTGCCTGCCTGCCTGCCTGCCTGCCTGCCTGCCTGCCTGCCTGCCTGCCTGCCTGCCTGCCTGCCTGCCTGCCTGCCTGCCTGCCTGCCTGCTTGATGCCTTCAGTCAAGCGTAGCGGAAAAACTGGCTACAGCTACAGCCCTAATTCTTTCGCAGAAACATTTCTAGCTCACTTAAGAAAAAACGTTTGGTATATTGATAAACATACAATGCTTGCACTATTGTCTTACCTTTTATCCTTCTTTACCATATGGCCATCAGTCAAGGTTCTACTGCTGAGTGTTAATAGACTCCAGTATGGCTTCCATCTACCAGTGTATGTTGCATCAAACTATTCGAATACACGTGGTTGCCGGTTGCACCAAACTATTTGAACACACACGTACGTGACTCGCTGTTGATATCAATCACTGAGAGCAACTCGCGGAAATAAATTTAAAAAAAGAAAAAACTATAGCAAAGTTGAAATTGAACGTCACCTCAAATGGACCAAGTGTGCATTAAACAGCTGCCAATCCCAGTTCTGCTGCACGTGAATAGTTTACCACAGGTCACGCCAGCTGTAATGCATGCTTGACCCCAAGCACTATATAGCTGCCTTGATAATTCCTGGATGATGTGGGACATTTCTCCATCTCTTCATTTGCACTGAGGGCACGATTCTCCACTGGTCACCAGAGTGACTGATGGTGATTTCGAAGCAAATATAGTCGTAAAATATATAGTCTACAAGTTTGTGAAGTGTAAATGTAGTGTATTACACAGACTCGATACTCTCACCATAGCTAACAATGGCAGTGAGATACAAGCTAGCTAAGACTGGTCACAGTTAATATACCTGGACTGATCTACATAGCTACCGTATGCAAGGGAATTTAGACGTAAGAAAAAAATTGCGAATTGGACGAATCGGTTTGATTAGTCAAATTTTTCTTGCATCTTGATTTCCTTGTGTACAGTATGTAGATCAGTCCAGGTATATTGTCTATGACCAGTCTTAGCTAGCTTGTATCTCGCCACCATTGTTAGCTACAGTGACAGTATCGAGTCCGTGTCATTTCCGCTTCGCAAACGTGTATATATATATGACTATATTTGCTTCGAAATCACCATCAGTCACTCTGGTGATCACGTGGAGAATTACAATGTTGTTACATAGTTGGTAAAAGCTCACTCACGTGGAGAATCGTACCCTCAGTACAAACGTACAAATGAAGAGCAGACTCCACGTCCTGTATCCCTTTCAAGCGCACCTAAATTTATTTTAGTTGGATACGTGCTCCTCAACAATAAAATTCTGGTCCGGTCCGTTCTGGGTTTTAACGAACGCCGCATTGAAGCACAGTAGGATTATTCACTTCTTATCGTTTTACAGTATTTAGACATTACGTACTACTCCGATCCAGCTTGTTTCAGTACTTTTTATTGCAGCACTATACACTGTCCCTACTATAATTTAAAATTCCTAATTTTTTCTTATACTTGTTTATTTAAAATCCATTTCACTGTTCAAAATGGTCTATTGAAATGTGACTGCTCTATTAGAGTAATAATATTTCAAGTGTTCTGTGTAATTCTGTAAATTCTACAGTTACTTTACAATCATTAAAATGTACTCCTGTTATGGGTCTAAATTATTTTCTGTTTACAGTTTGACCTGTAGCATGACCAATCAATCTTTTCTTTACAGTAATTCTCATTAATCACTTTTCCAATATTCATTACACTCTGTTCACAAACTTTTTGACCTGTGTACAGCATGGTATGGCTCAAAATAAATTGCAGTATGAATCAATCATTCAATAGTGTTATGCTGAATTGGGTCTAGAATGACACGACAAGATGAGGTGGGCTGGCACAGGTTGGCCCATTATAGGATACAATATGAACACATTCTGGACTAATAATATTTTGCTTTTGTTGGCCACACAGTGAGTACTTTTAGACTCTAAAAGTATTGTACAACTACTACAATGTACTGTGAGATGTGCCATGCTTCCCAACTGTTTTGTTCTACTGTCATTATGTGGCAAAAGGGGTACGCCTTGTTGAGTAGTAGTGTGAACAAAAAAAAATAGAGTGCGATAATCTAGGAGTGTGAATGGACCAAAAGGTACATTTTGGACAACCTTTGGGTGTGCCAAAGTAAATTGGATGATATGTTTTATGGCAGTTTTTGTATACAAATTTTCGTTGAAGTATTTGTAGGCACACATCTCAAGAATGTTTTTGCCAGGTTGAAATTCATCAGAAAGGAACATACAGTGACATGTGTGAAAATACTTCATTTGTGTTCCTTGTCTGCTTATTGGGCCACTCAACATGTTACCATGTGTCTTGATCAGTTGTGTGTTGGCAAGTTGATGTATTTCTGATTCTTTATCTCCCTGTTTAGCGCGTATATGCAGATCTTCTCCACAATTTGGTGTAACACTCATGACATATGAATTACTGCAAAGATTTTTCCATGTGGACTTTGGCAGAAGGTAAACACTCTCAAGAGCCATACCTACTGTAGATTATAGTTCCAATGGTCAGTGTATGTATTTACTGTTATTTTTACCAACAGTAAACCACCTAGCAGGAAACGTAGTGATGTTGAGCTGTTACCACAACGAGACCCTGACATGATAGGAGGTTTCAGAGTAGCTCATCATTGTTTGGGTGGAATGGAGAGTAGATATGGGTTAGTATTTCCCAAGAATTCACCAGTGACAACCAACCCTCTGAACTCATGAAATGTTGCTAATAAATTATTGTTATTAACGCTTTGTCGCCTTTTATTACATTGAAAATAATTTATTTTGATGCACTGATTTGTGTGATTTCTTTCGATCATCAAACTAGCCTCTTTGCTCCAGGTGTATGGTGTAATTAATTAGCGTATGTAGTCTTGTGCAGCTGACCCAATGACAAAAGAAAAGGTTTGCCCGAGACTAGAGTGTATGTAAGTACTTCATGAGGCGGAGTTTTGTAGTGTCTTTGGTATCCCAGGAATTTCATGGTCAACAAAATAACCACAATTAATGCAGTCACAAGGTGGTGCCAAAAGCGTGATGTAATGGGAGATCCACCTTCATTGTCAAAGTAGGGAATGTGATCTACTCAGGAACAGCGTTCAATGTAGTTCATAGTGAACGACAATATAGGCGTTATACTGACAAGTGAGTGTTCTGTCGTGATTGTTTATTTGCGCATCCGTGCCCAGACCAGTTTTTTGTTCTGGGCGGAGTTGTATTGGACCCTCCCCCTCACCCAAATACAAACTCGATTCTGTGGGGCAGCGGCAAAGTGTCTTTTTGACATAAGGGTGTTCTTTCCTAATGTACCAAGCTACTGCAACACCAGTGTTCTCTCTTTGTATCGACGACACCGAGTCACGGAAGAAGCGCGTGAGTATGGTGACCGCCTCCTTCACTCCTTTGTATTTGCGACTACTGGAGGTATGGGAAGAGAGGCAATAGTTTTCTACCATCGTTTGGCTGGCCATCTATCTCGCCATGGCTCTACTAGTTAGTCAGACTGTGGAAGTAAGTCCATCTCTCATCGCTCTTATCATGTGATTCCGCGGCCCCTCTTGCATGAGATGGGACGCATGGATGAACACAGGGACTTTTAGAACTTTATACTGCGTTTACACTAGCAGCTGGGCACAGTACAGTCCGGCACAGTGTTTGTGTAAACAAGTATCGTTCCGAGCTAAAGCGTGCCGTACCGGGTTAACTTGGCCCTTCACATCCAACCGTGCTGGCTCGGTACTTATGATACAAACTGAAAGTATACGATAGTTAACCCGGACTGCTTTTAAATTTACTAAATCTGTTTTGTAATTAATTTTTGTGTGTGTAATTAATTTTTCTGTATGCGTGTGTAAATAGTCTTTCTTTTCCTTGCCATGCCCGCGTGCTGACCCAATTACCGGTCAGTTGTGCAGTCGCATGTTGTCCGAGGATCCACTTGCTTTTATTTTGTATACACCTTGTTCATCATAAGGCCCCTATTTGGTGATTATTATTTTCTCATCCGTTCTTTCTAATTATTATGATGCGAGTGGGAGGACATTACCATTAGGCCATTATACTAATGTACATACCTTGTCCAAATTGTCTTTCTTTCCTTGCACAAATTTATTATTATTATTTATTATTATTATTAGCACTTTACAGTGACATTTACATTGGTTTTTAGCTGCAATCATGCTCTATCGACTTAATCATAGCAGGATTTCAGTTTTCTATTGAAAAATGGAATCCATTGCAGTAATTTGCCAAGGAAAACGGCGATGCATAGTGCACTGTAGCATTAATTTTAAAAACACCATCTAGTTTCAATGATGGTTTGGTATCACGTGTTCTTCTGAGCATGCACGGAGTAAATAATGGCTTGCCATGCGGGTGGCCTAAGAAGGATGCGGGCGGTGGATGAGAAACTAATAATCACCAAATAGGGGCCTATTTTGATGGTTAATAATAAAAAGTACTGGTCGTTCTGACAAAAATGGCTGCGGTCGCATGGACGGACGCGGAAACATTCAAGCTTATTGAATTGTGGGGTGACCAGTCCATTCAAGAACAACTGGAAGGATGCAAGAAAAACAGACAAGTTTTTGAGAAAATTAACAAGCAAATGTGTGAGGCAGGATACAAAAGGACGTTATCTCAATGTCGGGACAAAATAAAGAAGTTACGAGGGGACTATAGGAAGATCAAGGACGCTATAAGAGAGACAGGTAATGAAAACAAGTGAAAGAAGAGCAAATACTTCGAAACAAACAAACAAAAAAAGTTTTTGCACAACAAGCATAGCATAACTCCTCCTGTGATTCTAGACACATCAGCGAGTGCCTTGACTACTGACGATTTGGAAGAGCTGTCAGAGACAGAAAAGGAAGAGGGTCTAACCGACAAGACTGTAAGTGAAAAACAATCAACCAAGGATGATGGGAGACTGCAGTTGTAAAGAAGAAAGACGATGATGTGAAGCCAAAGACTGCTGCTGGTATTAAGAGGAAGAAACAAGCAAAGTATGACAAAGTGGAACAAGTTATTGAGAAGATGTACAGTAAAATCAGCAGGCAGAGAGTGACCATATTTTTGCTGACTTAGAAGAGAAACAGATGAAGCTTGAACATGAAATGTTAAAAATGCAGCAAGACAGACAGCGAGAGGAGAGCGAAAGGGCCGAGAGGCAAAGGCGTGAGGATAGAGAATTTCAACTTAGAATGATTAGCATGATGTATGGTCAGCAGCAACATCCCAACGCAGCAATGTATAGTGGTCAACAATATTATCCTTCCAGTGTCTATAGTGCAAGCAGTAAAGCTAGTGACGGTGATTACCATATGGACAACAAATATTATGACCCACAGTGAGGTTTTACCCATACTTTGATCAAGTGAGCTGGTTTACTCAGTATGATACATGATCATTCTACAATACATGATTAATTAAACAAAACATTAATGAACAAGTGTGTCAAACATTCTAGCTATGTGCACCTTCTTGTATTGGTGTATGTCAATCAGTTTATGTGCTGTAGTAATTAACTAATGTATTGCGAATGATTGTCGCGTCCGTCTCATAGGTGGTATCTTCTCGAGTTAAGGCAATCGGTGGCTGATCTACTTCTGTTATGTTTAGCCAAGACTCAGGAATTGAATCGTTGAACATTTCACAAATGTTGTGCAAAATGTAGCATGCAGTTACCACATGTGGAACATTGATGACATCCATATCATTTCTTTTTGTCAGCCTTCTTCACCTTGCCTTCAGTCGCCCAAATGCATTTTCCACAACAATCCATGAGCGTGATAAGGTGTAATTAAATGTTTTTTTGTTGTGTGGTGATAAAGCAGTGTTGTGTGCAAATGGCTTCATAAGAAATTTGCTTAAAGGGTTAGCAGAGTCACCAATGATAAAAAGAGGGATTGTAATCCCTGAAATCTGTACTGAATCATTATTAAGAATTTTATCGACATCGTTTATTGTAAATCCCAGAATTTTTGTATACCCTAGCATCATGTACACTTCCAGGCCAGCCAACACAGATGTCCCTAAAAATATATTCATAATCTTTAACTGCCTGCAAGATAATAGAGTACCATCCCTTTCTGTTATACTACTAGTCAGTGTGGTTAGATGAAGGCGGCATGACTGGGATGTGACAATCATCGATTGATCCTACACACTGAACCATTCCCCACATTGACTTGAATCCTTCGACCACTCTTTTACGTTCATCACCATCTGGAAATTTGATGAAAAGTTTTTGCAAAGTAGACACTATTGCCTTGCAAATATCATGGACTATTACACAAACTGTACAGCGGGTTAGACCAAATAAGTGAGCTATTGTACGGTACTCTGAACAAGTGGCAAGACACCATAGTGTTATGGGAACACGCTTCCCCACAGAAACACACTTGCGTAGCTGAGTGTTCTGACGAGATATCAGTGGTCGCAGTTGATGGCACAGGTACTGAAATGTTGCTTTACTGACATGGAAGTTGTCAATCCAACCAGTTGGTGTGAAAGTCTCCAACACAATGTAGTCCCACTAGGATGATGACCTGCCGGACAGTTTATAAACAACATGACAATCTACCACCAGTGTCTTTAGCTTACAGGCATTGTGTACAGGATGAGGCATGTGACTGACTCTTGTAAAGCTTAGAAGAACCACCCATGCACTGAGCTAGTAATAATAACTAGACAGATGCTAAAGCATGTGGGGGTGAGCCTGAACTATGTTTTATTTGATGTTTGATTACATATAGCTTAAGTTGAGCAATATGTTAGTGATCTCATAATTACATTGGTGTAAATAGCTAATGGGTATACAAAAATTAGTGATTTTGTTAATACATCAAATATCAAATATGCCTAAAATAGCAGTTATCAACCGAAGGTAAAACCGTGCATTTTGCGTGCATGCTTAATATGTAGCTATATGAAATTAAGAACGTGCTAATCAAAAGGTTGCAGGTTCGATGCTCAGGCTGGGTTCTGTACTGTTGTTTCCTTGACCAAGAAACTTTACTTCCATTGCTCACAGCTACCCAGCTGTTAAACTGGGAACATATTGAATGAATGCATTTATGTAATCAGGGCATGGCTGAAAGCAGCCTGCTTGGTTGTGTAAGTCAAAAAGAGTTCTGTGAACATGTTGAATTCTTTGTATTACATTTGGATCATTAATTTTAAGTGTTGA
Source organism: Dysidea avara (assembly GCF_963678975.1). Lineage (NCBI taxonomy): Eukaryota > Metazoa > Porifera > Demospongiae > Dictyoceratida > Dysideidae > Dysidea > Dysidea avara. The sequence goes on from NC_089281.1 coordinate 20,243,191, forward strand.
AATGTTCCTAGACTGTGGCTCAGATTGTGGTCTGGAGTGCAGTTGTACTGTTTGGCGATCAGTTTGCTCTTCTCTCATCATAGCGCGTCTGTCTCTTCTTTGTTGCAGTACGGTTTCTCGTTGTTTTGGAGTCATTGCTGCTCGCCTAGCTCTGTCATATTCTCTACGTCTACCCAATCTATATACATACAGTGGCGATATTATATCAAACATCATTATTGTTTATTAGGCCATACCAAATTAATTATGCTGTAACTGACTGTTTTATTAGAGTAAATGTGACTGCTCTATTAGAGTATATCGATCTTACGGATGACAGTGCTAAAAATGCAAAGAGGGACTTCCGTCTCTGACTTCCGTTTTCCTCACTTTTATTCTTTAAGCTCTCCATCGCTACCAGCTACTACGCCAATTACTGATTACACATTATTAATAAGTTTAGAGTCCTTTTATCACTCTTTTTAGCCAATTGTGTGATTTTTATTTTGTTTTCAAGTTTGGCAAACCACTGACCCACCGCATCCGTGAAGTAGGGGTGTCTATTATCTATGGTGAAACATAAGTATTTAATTTGTCATGGCCTTAGTGATAAACCTTGCATCTCTTTCATCTCGTGATTCTTGGGCTCTTCTTTCTCTATCACGTTCTCTTCTTTTCCTTAATTTCTCATCTCTTTCCATGTGCGTGCAGGTGCTACTGTGCACGTGAGGTAGGGGACCACTACCAAGTGTGGGGACTTTCTGATTTGTATAGGAAATTTTTGTGCACGCGACGTACGTACCATTTCAACTACCAAGTGTGGGGCTTTCGGGTTTCTTTAGGGAATTTTCGTGCACGCGACGTACGTACCATGGCCACTTGACAATACTGAGGCTCACTCAGGCTCGCCCCAAATAATGATGACAACTAAAGTGATTAATAATTAAAATAATTTCAACAGGTGTTCAATTAATTGTTATACAATTACAAGTGAAAATATAATATTATTGTTATTACTAGACCATTTTTTCTTATAGATCCAGACACACTGAACTGAGTGCAACATGCATGTTTGCAATAATATTAGCTAGCTAATTGAATTTTCATAATGTAATCATAATAATTATAACGCTAATAATAATAGGTAATCATTGCGCAAACCTTTGCAACATCCACTGTACTCTTGGTCGTGGTACAAGAGTGGCTAGCAATGCCACGGCCAATGTCAGAACCAAGTGGCCACTTCTTCGTCTCACTTGAGAGCGCTTAAAACGAGCCATTCTCCGTCGCCTGTCAAGCAGTAACTGCCAACGCCTTCCCTTGAGGGGCTCGTTGTAGGGACGCGTACGAATTTAGCACGAAAGGAGAAACTCTATCTTCGCAGCTTCCATCTCGTGGTATGCTGAAATTGATCACGTGTGTTCATGTGCACTATAAGGACTTATCCAGTCCAGTTTGATTCTTGCTAATGTAAACGCATACCAGAAACGTATCGTACCGTGCCCAGCTGCTAGTGTAAACGCAGTATTAGTTACCTGGTGTTTCTAATTCAGTTGTTGCAGCACGTGCTACCTTTACGTAGGCAAGGTCAGTCCCGATCCAGCCCCGGGAGAAAATATTTGGTGCATTTTTTTGATGATGCTCTCTTGGTCGCACCATGTCTCCAAGGTGTGCCATGTTTTAAAGACAAGTTAGTTTGCTTAGTTTATTGTTTGCCACTCCCATTACTATGACTAATATCAATCGCTTAAAATGTTTACAACATAGGAGCTGTTCGATTGTGTTTGGATCTTCATAAGTACGACCAGATCATTTCCAGACCTTACCACTGGGAAGTGTGATTTAATATAAAATAAATACCTATCGTTCACTCTGTGCAATTTAGTCAGCACTTCTTATGGCACTGGCAATAGTGTGATGGAATTCATTGCCATCTAGTTTATTTGATGATACCACTAATTTTCATAATGGTACCAACATGTCTTAGTACTGGTGCAATACATATAATACGGGAAAAGTCAGCTTTCTCATTTATAATGTTCTGGGCTTTTTGTGTCAACCAGTTGTATTCAAGAACAAGATGTAGAATAGGAACTATCAGGGCAAACTGTCTTGGTATATCAAGAAAGATAATTTTATCTGGAGACTATATAATATAATGTCTAATGCATTATTGATTAATTATCCTTATAGCAGACATGGGGCCAAGTACACGAGTACTTATACTTAAGTACACTTAAGTACAGATTTGAAAGTACTTGTACTTTACTTAAATACTTTCTTAATTTCCCCAATGTACTTGTACTTATACTCAAGTACTTTGCTAAGTACTTGTGTGTACTTGAGTACTTAAAGTACTTGTAAGTACTGCAAACATTGTACGTAGTTTGTACACAGTGGGTGTACAATGAGAATATCAAAATTGTATGAAGGTGCAGTTTATAACTTCTTGCGATTCTTCTACTGACTTCTCCAACCTTACTATGTATCATGTTGCCACGATTAATCATGTCATAGCATTCTGGTAAACAAAAACAATGCTGCTGTTCAAGTCAGTGCATTTTAAGAGTTTAAGAGAGAGAATGGTTGACAAAAACCAATGCTCCTAGGCACACTTACATACTACAATACACTGAATACAGTATATGTTTTACTACAGCAAAATGTACTTGTACTCTACTTAAGTACTTCCAGCACGTACTTGTACTTTACTTAAGTACTCTCTTGATTGCTGCAGGAGTACTTGTACTTGTACTTGGAAAATTCAAAAGTACTCGTGCTTTACTAAGTACTTTTAAATGTACTTGGCCCCATGTCTGCCTTATAGTAGAGCGGCTAAGCAACAAATTTTGATAAAATTGTTCACTTTATGATAAAAGCACCAAATTTTCTTTGGAAGTTGAGTAAGGTATACTAAATCATTTGAGATACGGAGCCACATCGAAATCATTGCCTTAGGGCATGTTTCGAAACTTTTAAACTAGTTATAAGCCCATTTCTTGCTATGCAATACATTATTTCTATTGGATCATACCTTTTAACACTGGCTGCATTAGAAATGTTTTAAAACATGTTATTTTATCACATTTTGAAAGATCTATGGCTTCATATACCATGACCCTCTGCTTCTTAACATGGCAAGCTAATGACCTGATGGACACCTCCCTAGACCACCTTTTGGATATGACTATCCCTTGCTTGTCTATTCAGTTGCAAAGTTTCAGTATATTTACTATTGGGCCAGCTCAGATTATCATTTTATGGCTTCTCCAATACATTTTCTACTGATTTTACTTTTCAGGTTCTTTGAGCATGATATGGTTGGTAATTTTATCAAAAAGTGAAAGATTTCTTCACTTAGCCGCTCTACTATTACTACATCCACTTTTTGGCATTCACCGTAGTGTGGATGCGTGTTCACTATTGTTGTTGTTGTTGTTATTTACACCTTTTCTCGTCATTAAAAATGGTTCTCTTGGTCAGTTGTCAATCTGACCATACTCTACCATTGCCTTCTAATTAGCGATATCATGATATTATTATACCAATAAACATTTTGCCAGTGGCTGGGTTAATCAGTTAATAGGAGATTTGCTGGTGACTTGGAAATACCTCAAATACCTCAAATACAAGTGTTTTTTTTATCCACTGATGTAAGCGACTGAATGTCAACCAGTATCTTATGTCAACCACAGGTGTACCTGAAGCCGAATACTGGAATTATACGAACTACCTAGATATGTGCTATAATAAGTAAAGCAGGCCCTCAGGAATATGCATGAACTGTAGCATATCCAACCAAATAAGGCAAATGATGATCAAGATGGCAACCTCACTATAGAATGAACCTGAAACCACACTGTGGTTGCAGAGATGGATAAGTTGTAGCAAGTAATGACATTGTGGATTTGAGTCATGTTGCAACATCAAACAAGTCTCCGTTTTATGAACACTATAGAAGAAATTGTTACCGTGCCGCTGTTATAGGCAATACCATATATGGATATGATTGCAGATTCCCTTAGTATGTACTAGCATAGATAATAGAGTAAAGGGATAGGAAACGCAAGCGATTTCCGGTTTGATTTCCGTTACGCGTGACTTGATAGGACAAGACAGTTTTGTGCTCAAGCATGAGAATTAGTGTTCTAAGCAGCGTAAATAGTAATCCAACAGACTACAGCAAGTATTTAGGCCTATGTGAGAGATTTTGGCGAGAGAATTCAGACCGTAGATTTTGTAACAAAGCGTATCGCATTAACCGTGGTTGTTACACGCTGTCACACTTTCGCTCATAGTACCTTCATGCCTCATCCATACCGCTTCTTTTATAGCCGGTTCCACTTTCGAATCTTGTGGTAAGCTAGGCGTGTCACCAACACAGTCTTTTACCATTGCGTTGTACTGCAAGGTGGTTTAAACTTTTGGTTAAAAATGGAAGATACTTAGTCGTTTCTTCAAGCAACAGTTTCTGTTTTGCTCCGACATTTCCTCTGGTTCCCTCTGTTAAATGGTAAGGAATAGGTTTATCACAGTTAAAAGGATAGAATATATTTACGAAGAAAATAAAGTGGTTTAAAGTAATTTTTGGGCCATTTTTTTCACTTTCAATCTCCTTTAATTTTGCGTATAACTTCCTTGAGGGTTGGTACCATCCTATTTCCCTCGATTACTTACTTGAGTTCACTGTAGCGAAGTTTCACAGTCGTTGGTTACAAAATTCTGTCGTTACAACAATTTGTTTCTCTTTGATACAAGCGCAGCAAGCGTAACGAGTATGTTCGTGACGTAATGCACGAAATTCCAATAGAAGTGTACGTATTTTGTGACGTCACGTTATTGCGTTTCCTATCCCTTTTAAGTACTCTATTATCTATGGTGGTACTAGTCTACTCTGTCAATGTGGTTACTATGGTGAAAGGAAAAACCGAGGGTGGTCAAAAAATGTGTGTAGTTGACAAATAGAATGAAACAAAAATCATCGCTACTTTTTACTACGCAGTAAGGGTTGGTTAAATATAAACACAGAATCTTGAAGTGTTATTAAGCTAATAAGTTTTGCCGTGCGTTGAATGGTGTTGGCTTTGTAGAATGGATAGTGGTCACTTATGCTATTCCTGGGAGTGCTACTACACAGGCTTTCTAATAGTTTGTGTAGCCTGTATTTTATAGTTACTAAACTACAAAATAAACAATGAGCACAAAAAAAAGATACACAAGTCCTATGAACATCACTAACCAGGGATAGGATTGCAGGACACAAATGTGAAATTATTGTATGTACAAATAGTGTGCTTTCTCATGTTGGCGATTGAAGCCATATATGTACACTGTTTCCATTCAATACCAATCAAACCTATGATAAGAAATATGTAATAAGGGAATGTTACAATGAAGAACAGTATGAGCAGCATCTTTGTAATCAAGATATGGAAAATACGGGCAATCAATGTGATAGCTGCAGTAGTCAACACAGCCACAGTCTGTTATTACGAATATTATTGACACCTTGCATTGGCAACAAAAACAACTGGGACACAAAGGAGCACAGAGGTAAGTCCATGATTCATGTATTGTACTCACTGCAGTTGGCAAAAGGCATCTCTCGGGATGAAGCGATATTCAGTGAAGAAATAAAATTATTGAGTTATGCTTGACTGGAGCCATCAGTTAGTCAGTTAGTTAGTCAGTCATGCAGTAGAAAATTCAGCTAGAAACTTGTTGGAGGAATTTGGTCTGAAGACATTTTGGGATTAGTTGTGTCTAACCAATACTGCCAAGCTGTCATGAAGCAACAGTGAGGCTGGTTTTTGGGTGATATTTTTGGATAAGAAACCCCAATACTTTATGATCCCTACTACTGTACTTCTGTACTGTATGATACTGCAGGATAGTCTTTCTAACTCTATATAGGAGTAATTACAGATTCAAATAATAGCTGAGGTGTTTAGTCAAGGGCGGTGTTTATGCTCTTATCTATATTAAGGACACAATGTGGTGAATGCAGTGACTTAGAGATGCAACATGTAACCAAGGAAATATAATACTTCAATTAGAATATACCTTCCTCTTATACTGAGGTATATACCACTTGTGACAACTTTGCATGGATATTGTGAAGAAGACATTTTTCAGGTTAATCTAGTTTCCCATTCCCAAGCTGCAATAGATCATCTAGGTCATAGGCACCCCAACATAAACTACATAATGGTTTTAGCAAAAATGTTTGAGACCTCCAAACCTGTCATTGTCTTTCATCTTCTTGGGACCAGTTAATGTATACATAGTTTTAAAAAGTGAAATTGAATTTTTAATGTTCTTTAATTACTTACTCTATACTGTAACTGTAAGTGTACCAGTTGGTACCACATAGTTAATTTTATTGTCGTTTAATTCTTGTCCATAATGTTTAGGCATCTCATAGCTACTGTGCTAATTTCATTACAAGTGGACACAAATTGTATGCGATTCAGTACAAGAGCAATGAACTAAGGTACATCTTGTGTGGTGTGTGCTGTATGTATTATGTGCAGATGTACGTATACTCTTTAATAAATCACCCAAAATTGTAGTGTCAGTAACAGACTATATACCAGGGAGATATTATGGATAAACAGTAGCAATATGGATACTGTATACAGATATGTGATCAGCTGAGCAAACCCTGGCCATTTTCACATATTCCTTAAATTCCATTTTATTTCTTCTCTGTTATCTATAGTAACAAAGGAGTGGACAGCCAAAGTTTCAGCCTTTTGTGATAAATAGTTTTGGAGTTTTAGCGCTAGACAGTTGGAACAGAGATAAACTTGATTTGTACAGCAACTAATATGACAAATAAATTAGGCACTTATTTAATCGATCATAACTCAGGACTGAAACAAGCTATATACAAAGATAGAGTTTGCCTCAGTCTGTTCACCATGAACTGGCACATCTATCAAGGTATAGCGTTTTCCCTGGGGCTTACGTATTTACAATGTGGTAGAAGTAAAGTTTTACCGTCATCATTTCATTGTTGGAATGGCATTTGGCTTTGTCCACACTTACACGTACATCCATAACTCACATACTATATGCTGTGTGAACAAAGGTCAGAGAATCTGGTGGCGTATAGGTTTTATTTATTTGAGCTTTGTTTCAGTAATACCAAAGCAATTAAAATATATGTTTTTATGTATTATCAAACAGTACAGTAGTACGGTTTAAGTAGGGATCCCCCAAAAATGACACACGCCGCCCTTAAAATTCATTCTAGAACATCTTATGTGATGAAAATCGCCTTTATGGAATGATATTACAGTGGAACCCCTCTTAATGGACACTCCTGAATGGCAGACAGCCTCTTTATAACGGACAATTAATAAAATCCCAAATGCAACTTCTAATGCCTGTGTGTATTAATGCCCCCTCAATAGTGATGGATGATATTGATATTTTGCCATACGATTATTGTCATGAATAAATATCACAATTATCACGATTATTGTCCACTCAACTCTTGTAATAAGAGATACTAAGCACATCATGAATTGTTAATAATTACACTGAAAATTAACAAATATTTCTCTGACTATCACGATTATTGCACAATAATTGCCGATTTCAATTATCACTAGTCAATGAAAAGTACATGATGTCGATTATTGCCAATAAATAATGACCATTATCATGATAATCGAATAATTACTCATCCCTACTCCTCAATAGCAGACACCTCTCTATTCTGTTAACCGGACACTCCACAATTCCCAGATGTGGCAAGCACTACAGTACAACACCTCGCTAATCGTGGACACAAGTAAGAAAGGTCACAGTCTTTGCCAGTTACAGCAATCAATCAAACTACATCATTTAGTACTATCTCTGTATTGCCTATTCTATAAAGTGTGAGACAAAGTGCCGAAGTTATGAGAAGCCATATGAATGCTTATAAAGTAGTAAAGTACTGCTGTAAATGTTCTTACCCAGGCCTTCTGAAAATTATTAGCCGGTGCACTTTAAGAATACAGGATAAACTACATAATACGTATAGCCAACCATCTCTATAACTAATCAAATACAGAGTAATCTGGACAAGTCTTTATGGCAGGATGTATAAAATTTTTGTGGTACCTAATTGACTAGATAGTGTGGTAGAGGCCATACACCATAGGTAACCCATGCTCAATAACATCACTTCTGTTGCTATTAAACTAATCATATCTGATTCACATAGTACCAAAGCCCATCTTGCTCCACCACTTGGTCTAGTCTTGTGCATTAAAACTGAAATTTAGAAAACCCCTTAAATAATGATACCTCCATATAAAGGACATAATTCATTTCCCCAATGGTGTCTGTCTTAGAGTGGTTCCACTGTAGTCTATGTAACATCAAATACAGCATTAAAAACAAACAAAAAAAAACTTACAGGTGGCCAGATATAGAATGTTTTTAAATCACCAAAATTCCAATTTTCATCTCACTTGACTACAGTCGCAAGGCTAGAGACCAAATGCATGGCCACCATTTTATGCTACAATGACAAACTCACCAGTAGGATATGCCTTTTGGGATTCCAACGAGTTTGTGCCGTCTTTCCTTTTATCTCCAATCAGGCTCATCGTCTTTTTCTTGTTGCAATGAAACCATATGAAGTTGTTAATTTTCCCTACAAACACCTTCCTTGAGCAGTATATTTAGATGCTGCAAACATACTGAAGCACTTACGCTTGGTAGATATGTACAGTACTATGTAAATAAAAGTAACAAAGTACTTGCGATATAGTCGCTAAGGTGCATTGGTTGCAAAACGATCGCCAGAGACTTGCAAAATGGTTGCGTACTGTGCATATTATCATACAGTATGATAGTACTGTATAGTAGGGGTTGGTAAGAAATCATATGGTTTCGTGGATTTTTGCACTTAAAAACGGCCTTACAATAAATTTTAATTGAAAAAACTACCTGGAATGCTTTAGTATACTGTTATAATGATGCTGTACCTTGGGTAAACGAAGCGAAAAGTCGAATGTTTCGATGTACAGTGAGTTTTAAAAATTTCGAAATTCACCTACATTTCATCTGCCTGCCTGCCTGCCTGCCTGCTGTAAGACCCGGTAGCGCTAGGTGTACGACTCCAGAAATTTCAGACAGCCAAGGTGACGACGGTGGATTCACGAATCTGTTGTTCTGATTACGTTCTGTCCACTGCACCATGCTGTTTGCTTTCATCATTCATTCGCTTCTTTGTTCTTCTCAAAGGATAATTAATAGTTGCAGCGCACACAAACACATGATTTTAACGAAGTGTGAATACGTGTGCATAAGATGAGGGTGAACAGGTGTAGTACCCAAGGAGTTGTCTCTTAGCATTTATTAACGCTGGGTAGTCATTTTATATAGTCTTAATTACCAGCTTAGCTTTTTGTGAGGTAGCTAGCTAATAATGCCTTTGAGGGGAAGATCCCCCTCGAGATCCAGACTTCTAAAAGCAAGGGTTCCACTCTTATAATGGTGGACTCTCCAACGATGTTTTACTGTAAAATCACGAACATTTAGGCCACTACAAATGCAACTGAAGCCTTAACAGTTGCTGTGATAGCTTTAAAAGACAAAGCAATAATTACTTTTAGAGATGCTTATTGCGTACGAAGGTAAAAGATACCGTATAGCCTAAATATTTTGTTGGGCAAATATTTTGAGGTTGAGCAATGTTGCTAAAAATATAATTTTCAAGGATTTGCAAACACTCCCAAAATGTATTAGACTATATGAAGGTCAAAATATTTCAAGAGTAAATTTTTTGCTGATAACACCCAAAACCACGAAATCAGCAAAAATTTCCCCCCTCGAAATATTTAGGCTATACGGTAGCTGCTTCAAGTAATATTTATAGTATGTGGAAAACAAAAGAGTATATGTGACCGGGTCTGTGAAAATAGGGCATGTGGGCACAAACTACATCCCATCACATTATGGGTTATATTCCAGTATTGGGATGGAATATCTGCAACCTGTAACTTGCATTTTAATGCCAATTAAATTTTTAATAACTGCTGAAAAATCCATGACAATATAATAATAGTATCACCAACTGAATAGTTATAAGATATGAAAGTTTCAAAAAGTAGTCAAATATTGTGGGCGTGCCTGTGAGCTGTTCATGAGGCTGTTGCATTGGTTTGTCCGCGACCTATGCACACGATACAAGGCACCTTCTAACGAAGCAGCTTTCATGAGCTAGTAGCTAGTGTCACGACTTGGTTTGCGACACTTCTCCACTGTCACGAACTAAGCCACGGGCACACCCAAGCTAAAGCGAGCGTTGGAAACTGTGTATGAAAGGCGGGAACAGCAGTTTTCCAGTTTCATTTCTGTTCCCAGCGATTTTAACTGTGTGTATGGTGTTGTTCTTTTGGTGGCTTGCTTTCTACATATTTGGTGTTGTAGTTTCTTTGTCTCAACATCACAAATTTAGTGCCACATGACTTTCAGTGACTATAAGAAGATTCTTAGTTTACACTGGAATGGTTATAAAGTGTCTTCTATTGTGAAACATTTGGTACTTGAAGATGGAATAATAGTTTCAAAAGTAGGAGTGTGACAGTTTATACAACGTTACAACACAAGAGGTACTATAGCTAGACAGCCTGACTCAGTATTTCCTCCAAAACTAATTCCTCAAATTCAAACTATAATTGAAGCAACTATATGGGAGGACAATGAAACTACTTCAACTCAGCTACAAAGTAGGCTTGCTATTTATGGTGTTAATGTATCTCTGGCTATATACAATTCTACGTGGCAGACAAAAGTTGGGTTGGGTTTACCGCAGATCTACTTACTGTCAACTAATTCGCACAGTGAACAAACAAAAAATACTGGAATGGTCAACTATGTACCTGCACGACAACTTTGAAGATGTCATTAGGAGTGACAAGACAACAGTCCAGCTGCAAACCCACCTGTTGTTTTAAGGAAGGAGAAAAGCCACGTTCACCCTGTATAAACCCTGTCCTGTCAAAGTACATGTTTGGGCAGGAATCAGCAGAAAAGGTGCTACAAAAGCTTGTATCTTTGAAGGAATTATGGACATTCCTCTATTCTGTGAAATCCTTCAAAATACACTTCTGCCATTTCTTCAAGATAAATTCCTCCACCAGCAACACATCGCTTTATGCAGGACAATGAACCCAAACATTGTTCCCAGGCTGCTCAGCAGTTCTACAGTGATGCTTGCATTAACTGGTGGTACACTAGCGTCACGTTCCCAAACGTTTACGATAGTAACTGGGAAAAGTAACTTCCGGCACTAGTTCACGTGACAAGTTGTGACTTTTATTGCACGTGGCAAGTTGTAACTTTTATTGCACATGGCACGTTCATTATGGCGGGTAATGTTGAAAGTGCAGAAGAGAGGGAAGAAAGACTCACACTGTTAGTAGTTGATTCGTCCACCGTCGTACATCATATGAGCGTCACGTTCCCGAGCATTTACACAACGAACAAGGAAAGTCACACACTGTGTTCTAAATCGAAAATGCTATAGGTTTTTTTAAATGCTGTAGGTTGGCTAGGCAAAAACAATATGACAGAATTAGACGTGGAGAGACAACAGCCCGCTATAAATAGCAGCACTGAAAGGTGTACCAGGAGACAGCAAGATTGGCATTGACATCAAACAGAATCTGATGAACAGAGGGAAGCAAGGTGCTGTGTAAATGGACTATTGATGGGTGCTTAATGATGCGTATACATTAAAATATACTCTAGATAGTCAGTGATAAGCTAGCTATACTGTTTTTAGAATATGAAGAACAGTCTGGAAAACATGGAGAACAACAGTTAATATACGCATGAGCAAACATGTTCTAATTAAAGTCGTACTGCTGATTGCATGAATCTTCAGTTTAAAAATTACCAGACGCATACGTGTGTGTGCGCACAAGATTTTTGTTTCACGGAACAGGTTGCTGATGTTGGGGACTAAGATTCCCGACGTAAACAACTTGTTCCGTGAATTAAAACATTTTAATTCTTGTGTGTGCATACACGCATGCATCACGCAATTTTTAAAGATTTGTGCAATCAGCAGTACAGCCCTACCAGACTGATGTTATACAAATGGCATGCCAGTTTACAAAAATTACCAGCTGCAGCAGAAGGAGCTAACTACCTTCACCCAGCCTTTATCTCTCAAATTGATAACAGGGGCATAACGACTGACAGCTTGAAGTACCCCACCTCAAACTGTAAGCGGCACTTTCGTGAAGACATGAGTGTATCAAAGTACCACCAGATTAACCTTAGCACCTATTACTCAAAATTATCATGCTGAGCCTTACCAAAAGCATGCTGACTGCGCTTCACACACAGTTATGTAGCTGTATAGTGGCAAGCCAGTGAGCCTCCCAACTTGAACTTTTTCACCTTCCTCTGCCTCTGGAGTAGCCTGAGCATTCCTGTATGTATAGCTACAAACACATGCACATTAAACAAAATTCATACAAATACAGTTGTACTCCAGCTATACCACAATCCCATCAAGATGCCGCATCAGTTTTTAGACAACTCAGGCTCATGCTTTTAGCATCTGTCCAGTTATGTGCATGTGGGAAATAGTACTAGTGGGCAACTACAGTATTATTATTTGTTCAACACATTTGCCCACCATATTTAGGTCATGCCTGTCAAGGATAAAATTTCCCTTATAACCCAATGGGTGTTACCCAAATAATTTACTAAAGGACTGCTCATCTTTGAAGTTCTTACAAGTCAACAAAGTTGAAATATGGATCCTCTTCCCCCACCCATCTTCTGTTTGCACATATTTGCATATACTGTAGTTGCACAACACAAAATAACTGAAAAAAATTCCATAAATTAGTGTCCAGAAAAATTCCATAGATTAGTGTCCAGATTTTGTGTCACACAGTGTAGATATATGATGTAATATTCAGTAGGAAGAAGGCCAACAACTTAGTCCACTACAGTGTAAACTCCTCAGAATACGGAAAACATACTTCAGTGCTGCAACATAAACAACTCGGTCCACCACCAGGAACACAGTGTAGACTCTTCAGAGAAGGCAGTACTTTAGTGAGACATTTAAAACCTAGACCACAGTGTCCACCACCAAAAACACTGTTGAATTCCTTAGTTTGAATTGAAAGGTAGACATACAATGTGTATATATTCAGTACGGAGAAAACTGCAAGGTCACACTCCACTACCAGGACACTGTTGATACTCCTCAATTACTATTATAATGTTGTAAACATGTTTGATCATTGCTCTTTGCTACCTACATGAGATAAAGATTATCACTAAATGCTATTCGACCTGACTAACAGTGAAGTCATGCAGCTAGCTATATACCTTTAATATAATACAAATGGATAAAAATAACGATGTAAAATAGCCTTCCAACTAAAGCTCACCTTACAAAGTGTGTGCTCACTTAGATTCTTAACTTAACTAGTAAACATTCCCCACTGAGCTGCTTCAACTGAGTCACAAGCATTCCTTACTAAACTTGTAAACAAGCCATCCTGCAACTCGCGAGCCAGCATTCTTCACTAACTCATGAGCAACCTCATGAGCATTCTTCACCTCATGAACAGCATCGCAAGCATTCTTCTCTACAGTTAGCTCGTGAACACACTACAGCCTCACGAACATCCCCAAGAGTTCTCCATGTACTTTGCGAACATTCCTTGATCACCAGCCAATTAACCTAATTGTGGGAACGGTTAGGCGAACACTTCTTCTGTTTTGCAAGTAGATTGCAAGTGTTTCACAACAAGTTAGCGACCTTGTGAGTGTTGCAAAGCTTCGTGAATCTGTCGTTACCTTTTTTGCATTGTACCGTACCTGTAACTTCATGATAGGTTCAATGCCACACCAATTAATGAGATCTTGGTTGATTAATAATGATCAAGCACCAAGTCCACATCTCTTAACAATCTATCACGATGACACATCCCATTATTATTGGCCTAGCTGCGTTCATAATGCTAGCACACCAAATAGTGGCACACACCCTGGTTGACTTGAGACACTCTACTACAGCAGTCACCATAATAGAACAGTCACACGTGTATAGCTACATGCTATAACAAAAAAGCCAAACAAACTAGTACAATAAGGTAAGGATCCAAGTGATAAAAAGTAGTGAAAAAAGAGATATATGATGGTATTATAGCATAGCTCGGTAGCAAAATCCCTACTTTGGCATGTTATAACATGCCAATGTAGGGATTTTCCCACCGAGCTATGCTGTAATACTGTTTATTTCTTGTTTAACTACTTTTTATTACTTGGATCCCTACTTCATTTTTTAATTAGTAATTTTTAATATACTATATAGTTTCAATATGTTTTAATAGCAAAATGGAATTTTGCGAAAACAGTCAGTTTTTACTCAGCAGGTCACATATAATAATAAGTAGGCCAGGGTGTAGTTTGAACATTCAACTATTTGTTCAATTCCTTACTACTCATATTCCTGAACCACTATTCAAACATTTGTTTTTCTATTGGTAGGCTGTGTTTTATTTACTTAACTGCTGAATTTACCCATCCATAATAATTCACACCCTTGCATTGGTTTGTTACAGTATTTGTTCTGTTATAATATTTTACGACACAAAATTAGAGAATATTCAGTCTTTCTTTTTACCAGATATTTATTAATGTTGGAGATGTTCATCAGTCAAAACAGTTGGTTAATTAAAATCAATATTTCCCAGTCCTATAGACTCTAATAAAGATATTTTTAATAGTATTGTTCTGACTGAATCTCACTATCATGGCTCACTATACCGAAAGCAATTTCAATACACCTGTTTTTTTTTAAATTATAAAACGATAGTTCTAGTTCTAACTAGGGGAATAGCTAGCTTTCAGGGTTACCCAGGTACAAGGTCTGACTGTCCCCATGTAAACTACTTAGCAAGAAACACAAGTCCATCTCTGTGGACTCTTTATTACACATTTGCTTTTGAAAACCTGTTCATAAAAGTGCTTATAGAACTTTGCTTGTGTGAGATCAAAGTAAAAGGTGTACTTTAAATTTCATAAAGTACACTTTAGGGCAAACAGTGCTTTATTGCCCAAAGAGTGCTTTATGTTAGAGTTAAAGCACTGCCACGCGTGTGTACGGAAAATACAGTACGAGGGTGTGTGTCAAGAGGCTAATACAGCACGAGGCGAAGCCGAGTGCTGTATTTGCCTCGAGTACTGTATTTTTCGTACACACAAGCAAGGCGGTGCTTTAAGTGTTATATTGTACTTCCTGGTCACGTCTGGCTTGGAGCGATTTTCTCTAGTACTCAAACCGCTGCGATTTTCGCTGATAAGGATATCAGTAAGTGTTCATATAATCTATTTCTAGTCGTAGAATGAACTAATAGGATTAGTTTGGCTGTTTTAACGATTTATAATGTCACGCACATGATCAATCATGCCGTCTTAGTGGATTACTATTTAAAAGCTTCACGATCAGACGATCAGTAAGTGTTTATACAATCTATTCCTAGCCGTAGAACGAACTCGTAGGATTAGTTTGGCTGGTTTTAGCGATTTACAGTGTGTTGTATATGTAACATTCCTAAAATAAATTCTCCACATAACTGTACTGTCTTTTCCCAAGTGTGCTGTATTTGCCCAATTAGCTGCATAACTGTACTGTATGACTCATACAGTACAGTTATGCAATTGATTATTACTGTATGGAGAATACGATACGCAGCATCGCTTTGATCCTCCCATGCAAAGTACAATATTGTACAATAAAGCACTGTTTGTGGGTAATAAAGCACAGTTGCCCACGTGCTCTAGTGCAGGATAATAGCCTGCTGAGCTCATGCCAGTACAACTAATCACCCAAGCCGGTACAGGCTGATAGCCCATGCCACGCTGAGTGGTCAATTACCCCAGCCAATACGAGTTCTACCACTGGATTGCTTTTAACATATCTAAGTACTTCAATGATGGGTGGGAGAAGGTAACGTTGCTGTTACGTTTGTTAATGTAAACAGACAAGTCCTGGAGATATCATGGAAATACTTTACCATGTGTCACAATAGAATCGATTGTGGGTTGTGACCAAAACCTTCCATGAATGTCTATTTTGAACTACGCATGAGTTACTTTGTTAAACTAGTTTGTGTGCATTACAGGCTGCTAATAATTCGTGCAACGCATGTTAATTATGAGTCCTATTGTATGGCTGCAAGCTACCACTAGAAAGTTCCATAAATCATTTAAAGCATTGCCTTGCTCGTGCTATATGAAAAGTAAAGCACTCAGCCACATGCACCTCGTGCTTTATATTTGTATAGCAGTCACGGCAATGCTTTAACATATACATATGTGTACCTAGCTAACTTATGCATAACTACACTGCTGTTTGTGTAGTTTGACCTCTATCCGAAATGATGTCGCAACATAAAATGGCCGCCAATAGTGGGGGGACTTTAATATTTTCGAGTACAGGTGCCTATGGAGAAAAAAATTTAGACTGATCCAAGATAGAAGATACAGAGCTCTAACTAACAGGTATGGTTATATAATACAGTGGAACCTCCCTTATCCGGACCTCTATTATCCAGGCACCTTCATTGTCTGGACAGCCCAAATTGGTCATGTGGCTTGTAGTTTATTGACCATAATGAAGTTTGGTTTAGATGAAAGCACAAGGAGGGAGCCTAAAGGTTGCTGTTTACCTGTTTGGTGGATTGTTTATTCTACTACTAATAACTACCACTTGGTTGCTAGGTGATAATGCATTTTTACAGCCCAGGGGAGTGACCATGAATGCTCTGTAGTGACTTCCCCCTCTGCCCACTCAACTGCATAGCACTAACTGATAGCAATAACAACATTACTTGTATTTAAATTAGCCACTTTAGCATAATAGCATGTTATTCTTAGTTACGGACATTTCTGAGATACGGACTGTAGTATGTACCAGACTGCCCGGATAAGAGAGGTTCCACTGTATAAGGTTGAACTTACGCTATAGTCGGAATCTACGATGGAAAAGCTTCCAAAAGACGGTTAAATGATTTATTGTAATGTCTTATAACCATACCTGTTGGCTGAACTCCATATCTCTTTTCTCGGCTGAAATATGACTGATCAAAAAATTTTCTCCATAGGCATCTGTACTCGAAAATATTAATGTCCCCCACTATTGGTGGCCATTTTATGTTTGTGGCGTCATTTCTGATATAGGTCATTATAGACTACGCTGTTACTGTATGAATAATATAGAAGCTAAGCTATAATGCTTTAAAATATTAATTCTTTGAATCATCAATATGCCCATAAGGGTATTCAGTTCATATGAGTCATGTACCTAAGGTGTACACATACAGTGTATTAGTTCCATAATAGAGATCATGAATGTTTGCACTATGGCTGTGACAAAGCTTTGAATGTTTCGTGGGTTTGAAGGTTAAGTTAGCTTCAAATTTTAATGGAAGCTTCGTAATGCACTCATAGCCTAAAAAAGAACTACAAATAAATGTCATTATTTTATTGCAGCTGCTTATTCATCTTGCACAATCAATGTCCATCTCTTCGCAATTGTTCTTCGTGTGCAAAGCCAACTTTTAAACCATTGCAGTTTTTGGTGCAATATTGCATACCCCAGTATACCGTATTTCTATAAATATAAGCTATGAGAAATTTTTACTAATTAAAGTTTTGTGTTAAAATTTTCACCTGTGTCCTCAAGCGATGAAAAAATTTTAACAATGAATTATATAAATTTATTAATTCTATATGGCCTTTTTGTCAGAATGACAAGCAGCGAAACTGAAATGTGGCATCTCCGTTCCATGGAGGCTGCACTGGCCCCAGATTCAGAAGTTGTCCATCAGTAGACCGTCAGAAATCAAGCAATGGACTGGAATTGCTGTAGCTAGAAGCTCATTCCATGCAACTTGCATATTTGTGCATATCTTCATTTAATGTGTCCTGTAGTAGCTGTCTATCACGGAATGGCATCATTAGCTAGCTACCAATGTGTGGCGAAATAGACGAAGATAGAAGACTGCAGCGAAGAGCAAAGACATATGCTTGACACGCCACTGGCCAAGCCTCGATCCAGGTGGCCAGAAAGCAGTTAACTGAATTCATTCAACTTCTCGAATATTACGTTGGTAAAAAATTTTTGCATAATTAAATTTTGTTGGATGCTGTAGCTTTGACGAAATATTTTTAACGGTTTATAAATATAGAAATACGGTATATAGTGCACACATCATAGACATACACCTGTCTTCCCTTTTTTTTCAATGACAGAGCAAGATGCTGATTTGCTGTTGTACACCAACTATGACTTTGTGTTGCCAAGTTATCATGTAGGAATAAAGCTAAAATCATCCATAGTTTTGCACCATGCCTTCAACAGTTGAAGTAAGTATGTTTAGGCTAACTCTCCGTGTGTTGGCCTATTAATGACAAGAGTTCATATGGAGTGGTTAGCTAGTTATAATTGTAGAAATTACTATCCCTTGTTGAATCTATAAAGATTGGAAGCCTTAGTAAAGCAATTACAATAGTTCTAAAGTTGAAAACCAATACACTGATACTTATTTTAAGCCTGAGGTAGTTAATACTTGAATGTAATGGAGAACCAATCAAGACTCAAACTAGTGTGTATTTGTAAATGTTAGTGGTTGGAGCATGAATAAGTAATCCGTATTAGTGATAAATTTCACCAAAGGAGTGCTTCAGCCAAAAAGTGGTAATGTACTTAGTGCTTTGTTCTCATGTATGTACTGTATTATAGTGTTACGTGAATGGCACTATTAGCTGTGGTACCACTTAAATGCAACATCATCTTGCACAAGTGCAAGCAATTAAAAAACTTGCTAATTAAAGGGCATGGTACCCTTTTCGTTGCAAGTGTTAATTCCTGTTTCGTTTTGAATGAATGCTCATGAGCAAAATGGATGCCACACCCTTTAATTAGCAAGTTATTTAATCACTTGCACTCATGCAAGACAACATTGCATTTGGGCGGTACCGTACATACACATACTACAAGTGTGAGTAGGACATACAGTAGATTACAAAGTGTACGTGTTTTCTTAAACACTGTTAGTTTACAGGAACATTGACCTGTTTCTTGTATAGGAAGAATATGAGTGTATAATGTCAAACCAGCCTCAACAACAAACTGGTTAGTGATCACATTTGGTATATGTAGTGTTATAGTTAATGTGTTATCAGTTTCCAGTGAGGACCACACCACCAGTGAACATGATGAACATCAAACTCATTCATCACAACAACTAGTGAACCAGTATCCCTCCATGACGACTGGACATCCACAACTACCAACATTTGGATCACAAGTTTATCCAACACCATTTCAACAACTGCAGTATCAACAAGCTTACCACATGATATATCCACAACAAGGAATGTTACCATATGCTCCAAGTTACCCTGTGAGTTCACCACTACTAGTACAGCAACAGCAACAACAACAACAACTACAAGCTCCACTACAACTACAAGCTCCACAACAACTACAAGCTTCACAACAGCTACAAGCTCCACAACAACAACAACAACAATTTAATCAAGGTAAAATTACTAAATGCATTAATTGTGGTGATAGCATTGCTATCGAGATTCAGTGGTATAGACTTTTGGTATTGCCAGGACCTATACATAGCTACATAACAGCATACGCAGCTATAGGTAAAATTTATGTAGAGGGAAAGCAAGTATTAGTGTGGAAAGCTTGCCAACCTAAAGAGGTCTGGAAGGATGCCCCCAGGCCTGGGTTCTTTTAACTTTTTACACCCTGTCAAGACTTACAGTGATAATTATTACATTTACAGGTGGTAGTACAACTGTTTATCACACCTGGAGTAGGGTTGGAACGAATGTACAAATACATCGTTTGAAGCTTCTTTTGAAAATGTTACCGAAGCCTCGAAGCTTTGTTACACAAGTCATGTAAACAATTAATGAACACAATCGATGGTTATTAGGGGTACTGTGCACTGTAGTACCACTCCTACACTTTGTTATTGTTTAAACTATAACTACACCCAAAAATGCATACAGTGTAAATGGCAGCTTCCACAAGGAGTGGCAATACTTGTGCAACTGGTTTAACTTGTTAGTATCCATGGTAATGAAGCTTTGGTGGAGTAAAGCAGCATCAGAATGTTATGAAATCAAACGAAACTTTGAACTATTTTGTCTCAACCCTATTGTAGAGTGATGTTACATGATGGTGATGTTCTTTATTATAGGGATGATCAATCCCATGATGTTTCCCCAACAACTATGGCCAATACCACATCCTCTACCACTAGCTGGATACCCTGTATATCCACCTCAACTACAACACAGTCAAGGTGATATGATGGGGACATCTGTTCGTAGTAATGTTCATCTGAGACACAACAACATGATCCCTCCAGTGATATCTACACTACCAACCACTAGTCCTCACCATCAGTACTCACAACACTTACCATATAATCCATATTATCACATGATACCTGAACAATCATTATATCCACCTCAGATAAGACCTATCTCATCCCCAACAGATCCACAACAACAAAACAATCAAGATGATAGTGGTGGTAGTGTGGTGAGGCCAGTAACAGTTAATACTGAACAGAATGTGATCTCCAATTCAGTTCCACCTCCTTCATCTTCATATCATTCATCAACTCCACCCAGGTCACTGGTGGTTGATTCATTGGTAACTGTAACAAGTACAATTTGCTCCAGTCATCATAGGTCACCTTGTGTATCATTTTCTTTGGTAGGGTCATCATCGTCATCACAGGTATGGATGTAGTGAATGATATTTTGTATATTGTAGATGTCTACATGTTACTATATCTGCTTGTCACAGGATATTGGAACATTCAATTATGCTGTTTTTCCCCTGTCCGTTATGAAACATTTTCACAAAATGAGTAGCCATGTCCAATTTATTATGTAAATGGCTGTTTCCTTTTAGCTGGCAACTCTAAATCACTAAACTTTAAGCATGTAATGAATTCATTACAGGGGTGGGTATTTAATGGTTGTCTTCATTACAAAGTGATGTCTGTTGTACAGAGGTTACAGGACTACGCTATACCATTCATACTTAGGAGGGTTCCATTATTTGGAATGTACATATCTTAATGGATGTTCCACTTCTTATTTTGATACTTTACAAGAGTTGTTATTATTTCCTTATACGTAGGACACTATGGGAACTTTAGTAATGGACAACAACTCTGTTACCCACGTGTCTTCTTTGCCATCAACTTCAGGATTATCACAAGTGTCTAATGTAACTGTTACTAGAGTTGATAGTCCCAAGTTACACTACCAAACAACTGAAAACGTCATATACACAAGGTGGGTAACTGTAACAGTATGTACAGACATTACATATAATAGGCAACATAATCAATCTCTTACAGTAACATATTCCTTCAGAAAGTGATAGTGAACAATGTGGGTCTTTAATTCTTTAGAAAAGACACTAACTATACCAGTGGTCATTTTCAGAAGACTACATCACTAGGGTCATATCTGGGTCACATCTGAGTTGCCATTTGTGTCAGTTAGTGATCCAAGGAAACAACCATGACCCAGTTTCAACCATGATACTAGCTACGTTTTCATAAAATTTTATACTTATCTATGGTTTCTTATTATTATAGGTCATCACAAACCTGCTCACTGTTACAGATCTTTAAGAAATATTATTCAGATCTTGTTACATCATTGCCAATGAATGATACTGTGTTCCTCGCAAAGTTATATTCAAATGATCTTTTACCGGGTGGCATGAATGAGATCATCAAGTCAATTCCCACTGCATCACAAAGAACTACCGAATTATTGGATAATGTTATTAAACCAACTATCAATAGTAATGATGGTACAAGGCTTGGTGTACTACTGGAAGTGATGAAAGACAGTGAAGATGATAATTTAAGAAGGCTGGCCAGTACCATCTTGTCTGCCTTGAGGGAGGGATTAATCAATGCCAAAACAGCTACAGGTACATATACTCTTAACAAATAGATTATCATACAGTGCATAGCAGGGACAACGAAGGTATGGCATGGCCCGTGATAAAGTATCACCCAAAAACCTGCCTCAATTTTCTCTCATGATGACATGACAGTATTGGTTGGGTAAAATCTAGCCCAAAAGTGCCTTAAGATCAACTTGAATGTTTTCGTCAAGTTGCTACAAAATTATAAAAAATTTTATTCAATGGAATTTTCTACTGACTGACTGCCTGATGTCTTATTCAAGCATAGCAGAAAAGTGGCTACAGCTATGGCCCTACTTCTTTCACGGAAATGCTTAGAATTCACTTAAGAAGAAACCTTTGGCATATTAATAGCCATTATAAGCCATACAATACGTGCGCTAGTGTCTTACTTTATCTTTCCATATACTATAGTGGCCTTAGTACAGTACAGCTTTGATCTCCTGGCATGAACGTACTGCACTGACATTGGAGTACACGTGTGGGTCAAGTTCAGCGAGCTGTTCTCCCTTGTAGATGAGATGTTGCCTGCCACCAGAGAATGGACTGCTTATGTAGAAAGTGTATGTATGAAAGTAGATTATTGTTGTAAGTGAGTTAGTCTGGCGTAGCTGTGTGTAAGTGAAATAGTACACCAGACCTTGGAGCCGTTGGTGTATATATGCAGCTGGAATGTAAGCGGACAACCACTTGTGCTTCTATGATAATAATTTATGATTGCTGCAGATCATGTTCCCACTCATGAATATGATTAACTATGTGAGATGGTTATGAATTGACAAAAAAGTTCACTAACCAGTTAGTCTCGCGGCGCCCGACCCTAAAAGAGGGTCTGGTGAAACTGTGTACAAAAAGTTTGGTGCTGCCGGAATGTTGGAAGCTCCAATCAGATCGCTCCATTTCAAATTGATTATGTAATGCGTACATTTCAAAAGATTCGCGGCTTACGGTTAATTACATCCGGTGACTCTGCTGCTTAAACTCATTGAGAAAACAGCCATACAATTCTGTTGGGTTCGTTTTAATGTTGAATAAATAAAGTAGGGCTATTGGTTTGGTGATGCTGTAAGCGGATCTGGTTGAATGGATGTTGTGACGTAAACAGTGCACTTACGTAACATGTAAAACGTCATCCAATAAACATTCCAGAGCTCAAACTTTTTGTACACAGTTTCATCAGACCCTCTTTTTAGGGTCGGGCGCCGCGAGACTACTAACAAGTATAAGAAAAAGTTTTAAACTAGAGTAGGGACAATGTAGTACCGCTTCAATAAAAAGTACAGTGATGGGATGGCTGAGATGTAAATTGAGCTTCTCTTTGTTGAGATCTGCAATTATGTGCATTCGCAGTGCCAGGTCCAGTTTGCGCTGTCCCATTGCTGAGGCACTGATTGCTGTGCAGGTCGCTGAGGCCCATATGTAAGATAATTTGTTTTTGTTTATTATGTACTGTTTTATCTTATGTCATTAATTTGTAAAAAAAAAAAAAAAAAGTACAGTTGTTCCAAAATAATTTAAAAGGTGTCATTGTGAATCTGTATGCCTGCCTGCCTGCCTGTCATTGTGAATCTGTATGCCTGCCTGCCTGCCTGCCTGCCTGCCTGCCTGCCTGCCTGCCTGCCTGCCTGCCTGCCTGCCTGCCTGCCTGCCTGCCTGCCTGCCTGCCTGCCTGCCTGCCTGCCTGCCTGCCTGCCTGCCTGCCTGCCTGCCTGCCTGCCTGCCTGCCTGCCTGCCTGCCTGCCTGCCTGCCTGCCTGCCTGCCTGCCTGCCTGCGACCACAGTCGCAAGGGTAGAGGCCAAACAAAGCAGCGTAAGGTCACCATTTTACACCACAGCAACAAACTTATTGGTGGGATGTGCCTTTTGTAGTTCCAACGAATGTCTGCCTTCTGTGCTTTGCCATTCCTTTTATCCATCCTAACTACCTGGTAGACTCCTGTAAGCATTTGAGCATAAATTGGATGGCTGCAGCATTAAGGCTGCCAGTCGTAGATTTTTCTCCTTTCTACATCCTTTTCATACACACTTTATATAACAACTTTAACAGGCTGTAGGACCAGGTGTCCTGCAGACCTTCAGGACTTGTGATGTAAAGCCTTAATGAATAACCAATATCCATTTGGTTCCACATGGTGTACTTAGTCACTCTCTAGGGTTCCTATGGATGCAAAAATTAACAAGGAGAAAACATTCTGACCGCCTGGCAGATTCCTGTAAGTGTTAATCAGGAGTGTAAATCGGATGGCTGCAGGATCCAGACTACCTAGGTCCAGTCATGGATTTTTTCTCCTTTCTACATCCTACTTTATGTAACATCTTTAAACAGGCTGTAGGACCAGGTGTCTTGTAGACCTTCAGCACTTGTATTGTAAAGTCTTAATAAATAAATAAATGGTCTTCTTCTTCATGCAAACCATACCATTGCATTAATTTTCCATGTCGACACTTTCCTTGAAGGAGCATATTTAGATGCCACGAAACTAAATGAGGCGTTTAACGGACTGTAGCAGCTAAGGTTTGCTTTTAAAACAATTGTCATGCCCTCGTCAATGATCAGAATATGCCATGACAAGGATCTAGATCAGTAGGAAAACAAGGCATTGTGCCATACCCATTACAATAGATTTGTTACTTTTTTAGGTCTTGAAGAAGGAAATGATGAACTTAGTGAAGCCAAACTAGTGGGAAATATTTTGGAAAAGAATCAGATGTCATCTGGTAACACCACTGCTAGTAAGTGAAAAAATGGTGCGGCCTTAAAAAGCCTGGGTGAAAAAGTTGTAAAATCAAAGGTAGCGGCCAAGAAATGGCTGCAATAATGTTAATGCTAATAAATTTTAACAATGCACACAGCCATTATTAATTTTTTTAGCATTAACATCATTGCAGCCATTTCTTGGCGCCACCTTTGATTTCCCAACTTTTTTCACCCAAGCTTTTTAAGGCCGCACCATTTTTTCACAGCTTGGCTGTTTTTGTGTGGGTTTCACTTCTTTTTGTACTTATAAGGCCACAAAACCAGCCTATGGCTGACTTTGAGGTTTGTTTTTACTCAAACTTCTTCTCTTCTATGTAGATACAATGATGATTATTGAAGACAGACTTATAAATGTATTTCATTGCATGATTTAATTCAATATCTGATAATATTATTGTAATACTCTAATAGAGTGCACATTTTTTGAGGACTTCTAATAGAACATACATAGAAAGTTCTAGAACAATCTAGTACTTCTATTGGTAGATCTATGAAATTACAAATGTTTGTTATAAGCAGATTTCAACTAGAAATTTCATTTATAAAGCAGAAATTAAGTGAGGTGATTAGCCAAAGTAGCAGTGGTTCAGTGGTTAAGGATGCAGGTGTTAGGTATGGAGGTCCCTGGTTCGAACGCTGGTAAGCTTTTTTTTGACATTTTTTGTACACCTTTTTTACCCTGTGGTGACTGCTCTATTAGAATATCTCAATCCTGCGATTTTACACTTGCTTAGTTTTTGCTTTATAACTTTGTTGCTGTAACTCTATTGCTATTCAAACTATCAAAAGGCACTGCTACAATGATCAGCCTATCTACACACCAATTTTCAAGTTATTTCTATACTTGGTTTACCCTGTAGCCATGACAGAAGTTTGATCTTTTTTTACTTGAATAAACGCTCATAACTCCTTGAATATTACTCAGATACACAACAAACTAGGTACGTGAATCCACCATTACATGCTCTTCATTTGTACCGTAGATCGAGGCAATCGAGTTGCATGTTTGCATTTTATAGCAATTTTTGCAAAGTGTGCAAAAAGAAATCGAAGCCCCAGTAGCCCCCATACGGCATAAGGAGAAAAAAACGAAGAAATTAAAACGAAAGTTTGAGCGCCCATATCTAGCAAATGGCTGTTGCAAATTTAATCAAATTTGCTGTGTGGCGTACCCTACTTGGGGGACAGCTATAATGCAAAAATGGTGTGCTTTGGAGAAGGGGCCATGGAGCTATGCATGCATGAAAAAGCTGTTTTCTTTCTTCCTGTAAATATACTCACGGTGTGGTCACCGGCTTTCTTGGCCGCACGACACACTACCATGTGTCTTGATACCCCAATCATAAATCATGCATCTTTTACAATGCCCAGCATATTACTATCTTAGTATATATGGTTGGTCACGCGTCATCAAACATCTCGTGATCTCAAAGAAAAGTTCAACCCATTCAACCCCAACACCTCAGTATCGTTGTAAAGTATTCTAATGCACGAATTAGTATCGATAAATTATGGCTCCCAGTGCCCTTCGTTCAGCCACAAAGCATGCTGTGTGGCTTTCTTATCCAAGAAACAAAGGATACATTATGAATACTTCACGTGGATGTGATGTAAAGGGAAGAAAATTCCAACACCTATTTCAAAAGCCATTTTTGGTTGTGCAATAACACGCATCAATGCATCATAGGACTATGACACATGACCAACCTCCTCTGTGGCATTAATATAATTGCAGCCATTTCTTGGCTGTAACCTTTGATTTCACGACTTTTAACCCTGATTATTTGTTGCTCCACGTTGTCATAGATATCGTGTTTGTTGTAATCACAAGCCCCAAGGCTAGCAATAAGCCTTGCTTTTTATTTATCTTTTGCTTTGCTACAGGAATAAGAGTATATATTTGAACTATTTAGATGAATTTATTTGCAAATGTAGTACTATTGCATAGCTGAATGCTGTATAGTGTGACTTGTTAAGTAGTTGAATTACGTACAGAGTGACTCGTTACAAAGCTGAATGCCCTAAAGGGTGACTTGCTATGGCACTGAATGCTGTACAGGGTGACATGTTACATAACTGGATGCTCTACCTAGTGACTAGTTATGTGGGTGAATGCTCTACAGGGTGTACATAGCTGATCACTTTACAGTGTGATTTGTTGCAAAGCTAGGTAAATGCTCCACAAGGTGACATGTTACATAACTGGATACTCTACAGGTAGCTTGTTAAGTTGCTCAATGCTCCAGTACATAGCCAAATCCTTTAATAGGATGACTACGCTATTAGAGTATCAAAATTACACACTTGTTATGCAAATCTGATTTTTGTAGAGTTGTACAGATAATTGGATTGGTAATCGGTAATTGGTAAAGCTGATAATTAGTTGTTTTTACCATAATTGGTTGTAATGAACTGTGGCCAGCAGATTATTAGCCTATTTAGCTTCATCAGGTGCAGTACCACTGGAGGGAGAGGGCTGGTGTCAAAATTTCTGGAATATGCTTTGCTAATTTTGTGGTAACCACAAAGCCAACCCTAGTGAGATAGTTGGAGCCCTAGGCCACTTGTCTGATTACCAACTTTGAGTCGAGATAAGTGTACAACCTCATAGCACTGGCTTTACAAGCTGTACGTTTAGTGGAATATGTACAAATGTAACTTGTAGAGACCTACAATCGGGTATCAGTTAACGATCACTAAAATATCAAATATTGGCTTAGCCTAAAATGGGATGATCGGTGCAACAATACACTTTTGTAGTATAATAGTTTTCAGTCCGATTCTTCTAAATCACTGACATACTTTCTATGATGATTTATCTATCTACACATAGCAATGACAAACAAATCTTTTTAAAGTAGAAGTAAACTACATACATTTTTAGCTACAGCATCTTGTACAGCATGAAAATATTTTGATATGTATGTTTGTCATGTTTGCTTTTGTAATAGATAGCAGTTGTTAAATAAACAAATGGGTGTTTCTCCAGACTTCTCTACTGAGCACCATTGGTGATCATGGCACAAATGACTTCCACTTTATATTAGCGGTTGCGTATACTGTAAGTCGTACGTTTAGCACCCATATCTCACGAACAACTGTGTGAATTTGATAAAATTTTCAGTGTGGCCTATTGTACCATGCAGACAGCTATAATGCAAAATGGTGTGCTTTAGAGAAGGGACCATGGAACTATGCAAGTGTGAAAATTGCTTTTTCTTCCTGTCGATATATGTACACAAGGTGTGACACACCGCCTTTCTTGGCCACCGCTGTGTCTTGAGAATAATCTGTGATCCTGTGAGTTCTACACAAAGAAACTATTCAGCTGCATGATGTTATAAGGACAGCTGGTAGGTTGGGGGTAGCTCTGTTCTGAGGCATGGTTACTATGTTCCTATTCATTTAAGGGTATGTAGTTTTCCTGCTCCACTTTTATCACTGATTGAATGGTTATATAAGTGATGGACCTATTACTACTGTATCTATTCACTCTTACAGTAGTGCCGGTAGGCACTTCAAATGCCTGTGGTGTCTGATTACACTCCTATAAGGAAAGTGTCAATATGGAAAATTACGCTGTACTTCTGTATGGTTTCCTAGCATGAAGAAGATTTAAAGTTCAAAGGAAAGACAAGGTGTAGAGAGGGTAGACATCAGCGTTGAAACCGGGTCACTACTGCTGACCCTGATCCGGATAGCAATCTGGGTCAGACCTGGATTTGACCCGGGTGTGACCCGGATTAAGTAAAAGTGAGGTGTGCACCAAGAACTATGTTTTGAGTACTCGACTAGCCCGTTAAGCACAAGAGTAGCTATATAAAAACCAAGTAGGTGAGGTCTATAATTAACAATGTTAGTCAGTGGGCATGTTTCCACATAAGTTTGCAGATATGTTTCCTGCAAGTGGGTGTGGCTTTGTACATACCTGACACACTGTAATTACAAACAGTAAGATGCATTCCTGATATAAATGGGTGTGGCTCATGAAAGAGG
Source organism: Dysidea avara (assembly GCF_963678975.1). NCBI lineage: Eukaryota > Metazoa > Porifera > Demospongiae > Dictyoceratida > Dysideidae > Dysidea > Dysidea avara. The sequence continues at coordinate 20,271,957 of NC_089281.1, forward strand.
CTGGCCTTGACCATATTCTACAACAATTGATTAGTGGGCGTGTCTCCACATAATCCTGCAGGCAGTTATGAGCATGGTTTCATGCATTCCTATAAACTTTAATATCACTGATGTAAATGGGCGTAGCTGCACGTATGGCTGCAGACAGTCGTCTGATAAGTGGGCGTAGCTCACAAAAGAAGCTGGGTTACATCATACTTGATTATGACACATTTATACACTTCTGTATTGTCCATCTAATTAATTTGCTTCACACGATCCAATCCAGGTCAGACCCGGATGACCCGACCTGGTTTCAACGCTGGTAGACACTTGCTGGGATCTGAAAAGGTGCATCTTACATGCAAGTTTGCTATTGTGGCATGAAATGGTGGCCATACACTGCTTTGTTTAGCCTCCAGACTCAAGACTATATCATCAGGCAGGCTGGCATGCAGGCACACCAATAATTGGGTATCAGCAGTTTTTTAAATTCAATTTTTATATAGTAAATTTGGGACAGATTTAGTGTGTAAGAAGTAGCATTGCACTTTTAGTACCATTCTTTCCTTTATTGCACTATGAATTCACTGAAGATGACTTGCAAGTAGTAAAAATAATAATTTTATATAAGAAATTGAGAAGTTATAAGGTACCATAATTGACTTATAAAATAAGTTTTATGTGCAAAACTGTATGCACAACAAATTTTTATTTTATACTATTACTACCGGTCGACCATGTCTTTGTTTGCTGGATACAAGGTTTAAAGTTTTTGAGCATTATATAGGTGATATTAATTTTCAACTAAGACACATCAAACATGAAAGAACATGGCATAACAATCGATCACAATATTTAAGATCATGCACCAATTAATAGATATACCAACTGATACCATACTCATACCAGCTCCATCAAACTACTCTCTACGAGGGCATTCAATGAGGCTTTTACAGCCAAACACAAGAGTAAACTCATACCTTAACTCATTCTTCCCTTCAAGTATAAAGATCTGGAATAATTTACCCAACGACCTCATCACCTGTTCAAGTTTAGACCAATTTAAAGCAAGGCTAGCTGAACATCAATTAATCACATAATTAATTTTGTTGATTCACTATCTGTGCTTGTATATACTCTTTGTAAGAGGTTTTGCACAGTAAACAATAATAATAATTATAATCTTATTTCTACTACAGTGTCATTGTTGTAATAAATCAAAATACTCTAATAAAGCAGTCACTCTTGACTGGTTGTTTTTCTATCTAATCTCCATGTAGCTAACTAACTATTCCACTTGTGTACATGTACCATCACCTACGGTCACAGAAATCATCAAGTGCACATGACCAAGTTGTGCTTGCTATCATAGTACAAAAATATGTCATGACTTTGACACCTCAGATCAAAGGAAACCACAAGTCATATTTCACATATGACCACAAATGCCAAAGCAGTACAAAGCATTGGTCCCTTTGATTGTATCTCTAGTTTTACCTTGTGGGTTTGAGTTTAGCATATAGACTAGGCTAAATGTTGTCTTGAAGAAAAAGTGTAGATGAACACCTACAAGCATCACCAAATAATTGTTGTAATGAAAGTGGGAATCATTTTTCTACACAGCACATTGCTCAGACATTGTAAAGGTCAGTAACTTAACTCTTAAGTACTTACATTGATGAATGAACTTAGTTTAGGGATTCCTAATGGGATTAGACAGCTAGAAGTGGTGCCACTAAAACCAGAGAAACCCACAATCTGTTCTTTAAAAAAGTACAGTGTTCAGGCTGTATGAATAACAATTCTCATAAGTACTATAGCTCACACTTTTAATTCATGATCCGTGTTTAGATACCTGTGTATAAAACAAATAGGGTATAATGTGACTGGATCTATGAAAACCCAACACAATCACGTAAGCCTAAATTTACAGTATACTGTTGATTTCATTTTTGTGTGAACAGTTCCGTCCGTGATACAAGTTCCGTGTTATCAATAAGGTAAAGCTCAAACCTTTCTTCACGTTAACTTTGCCACTGTATTGTCACAGTGATTTCTTATGAGTAGTTGTGACCAATCCGTAAGCTGCCGGTTGCTAAAAAATCGCCACGGAATAATTCACAGTGTGGACGGAATGTTCAAATGAAAATAAAAACAACAGTGGATCCAAACCTCAGTTATCCGAACACTTCGATTATCCAAACGTCAAATGTGACTGTTCTATTAGAGTATTTTGTCATCAGTGTGCATTCTATTAGAGTAATGACTGTTCTATTAGAGTAATTCAACGAAGCTCTGTATATAAATCAATGGGCTTCAGTTACTATATAGCTGGTAATTTTTGAAAGGTTTTTATTTTCGGATATTTCGAAGAGGCCTTCTCTTCGGAAATAATTCCCACGTCTGGTTGTTTTTCGAAAATAAATTCCCACAAGTGAAAGCAACCGTCCAACTTTCGGGGATTCGTTTGTGTATTCCTCGAGTTTTAGCTCAGTATTGCTGATGACAACAAATCACCCTGTAGAGAGTTTAGCTACAAACAAATCAATGTGCAGAGAGATCAACTACAAACAAACCATCCTGTAGAGAGGTCATCTAGAAACTAGACACAATGTAAGGAGTTCAGCTACAAGCAATACACCCTTTTGAGATTTCAGCTACAAACAAATCAACCTGTAGAGACTTCAGCTAGAAACAAATCAACCTGCAGAGAGATCAGCTACAAACAAATCACCCTGTAGAGAGTTCAGCTAAAACAAATCAACCTGCAGAGAGATCAGCTAGAAACAAATCACCTTATAGACAGTTCAGCTACAAACAGATTACCCTGTAGAGAGATCGACTACACACAAATCAACTTGTAGAGAGATCAGCTAGAAACAAATCACCCTGTAGAGACTTCAGCTACAAACAAATCAACCTGCAGAGAGATCAGCTACAAACAAATCACTCTGTACAAAGAAACCATCATGTAGAGAGTTCAGCTACAAAGAAAGCACCATGTAGAGAGTTTAGCTGCAAACAAATCACCTGTAGAGAGTTCAGCTAGAAACAAATCACCCTGTAGAGAGATCAGCTAGAAGAGGTCACCTTGTAGAGAGTTCAGCTACAAAGAAACCATCATGTGGAGAGTTCAGCTACAAAGAAATCACCCTATACAGAGTCCAGCTAGAAGAAGTCACCTTGTAGAGAGTTCAGCAACAAAGAAACCATCATGTAGAGAGTTCAGCTACAAAGAAACCACCGTGGATGTAGAGAGTTTAGCTGCAAACAAATAACCTGTAGAGAGTTCAGCTAGAAACAAATCACCCTGTAGAGAAATCAGCTAGAAGAGGTCACCTGTAGAGAGTTCAGCTACAAAGAAACCATCCTGTATATAGTTCAGCTATATTTTAAGTCACCCAGTAGAGAGATCAGCTGCTAAAAAGTATCCTGTGGGGAATAATGGGCATGTAATAAATATATGTATATAATTTGTATAATTACTAATAAAATCAAAAATAATTGAAGTATTAAAAATCTTCTATAAGTTCTTTTCTTCTTCCTGTGGTAAATAAAAAAACACATGCTGGCTTTGCAGTATACAAATACAAAAAGAAGTGATATCTAATCAAAAACAGCCAAGCTGTTAAAAAAGGTGCGGCCCCCAAAAAGGCCATGGTGAAAAAAGATGTGAAATCCAAGATGGCAGCCAAGAAATGGCTGTGATGGTAGGTTAATGGTAAAAATTTTAATAACGACAATTCAGGTGAATTTTGTGCTACTTGGTCTTGGCATCAAATTCGCCTGAATTGTCGTTATTAAAATTTTTACCATTAACCTACCATCACAGCCATTTCTTGGCCGCCACGTTGGATTTCACATCTTTTTTCACCATGGCCTTTTGGGGGCCGCACCTTTTTTTACAGCTTGGCTGTTTTTGATTCGATAGTATTAGCCCTGTAGATACTGTTACATATGGATATGGAAGGCGCTTTGGTAGAAGAAATGATGATGATCTTGTTTACGTAGTTTTTTTTGTTGCATGTGTAATTTACTTATTGTTTTAAAATTTCGATTTTCTCAACACACATGCTTGTGCAAACAAGTCAGGTTTTTGCTGAGATGGTCACATTTATAGTGAAGGATTAATTATCAAGATACCGAGACATACATATGCTAAAAAGTCATCTCCATACAACCTCCAAATACAACAGTAAAATTTTCATCCTGGTCCAATGTCTAGTAATTGTATACTGTCATGATAGAGACTCTACTGTACAAAATACATGTTATCATGGTATGCACTAATTACACCTTTTACAATTAAGTTTTACAACACTAATACATGTATGGTTAAACTCACCAATTGTGTCTCAGTGGCACTAAATCGCTTCAACATGAAAAGACAACCTTCAGGAGATGAGACAACAGCCTTAAGATTCTCCCAAAGATCACAGCCTATTCTGGTATGCTTATTTACTAGTAATATAAAAGGTGTTTATTTGCAATAGGACATAATTCAGGGCCAGCTCACTATTTTACCATTGGGTGGGCCAAACTTGACAGAGTTAAAATCACTGCATGCTGTGCTTGCAAAATTCAAAGCATTTTGTCTTCTAGGAGGGTCAGGGGGCATGCCTCTCCAGGAAATTTTTTGAAATTTAGATGCTTGAGAATGAAAATTATGATAATTTGGACAGAAAATTTGTTAAATGTAATCAGTAGTCTTAAAGCTAGCTAGTATCCCGCTTAAAATTTTTGCCGGTCCATCTTTCCATTTGTTGAAAGCTGTCGGCAATGCAATGTTGGTAAATCAACCAGTTAATATTAGGCAACTCCAAGAAAATTCCTTGTTTCCCATTTCATTGACCTCAAAAATACATGCGGGTGGGCAGTTCATTATTCATTATAGATATTTCCACTTATTTTCAAATAACTAACTTACAAGTAAGAATAAACTTACAAAAGCTTGTTGTATAAGCTATGTATTTTCTTCTCCCTGTGGCTTGGCAGTGTGGCAAAACACTTCTTTATCATCATAATGAAGAAAACTAAACTCAATAAACCATGAATCTTGTCCAGTTCAATGACGACATGTGTTGTCACATATGTTGAGACTCTAAACGCCTAAATAAATGTCATAAATACCTGTCCTAAATAAAGGCCAAGGGTGTTACTTTACCAGATCCATAGTGTGAGATAACAATTGTGAATGGCCTCCTACAACAACTACAACCACGACAAACAATGTCAACAGTGGCTGTTACAAGGAAATCAGGAGTCGGAATAAGTTAACTGGTTTACTCAGTTAAAATATTTAGGCAGGAATTATTGGGTGGGCCATGGCCCACCTGGTCCACCCTGCTGAGCCAGCATAGACATAATTATGTGCCCCTCTATTGTATCTGGCCATACTCGCCATTTCTCTACCATTCTCATTTCATTTCACAAGAGCTCATACTGAATGTGCAGGGGGGTGGCTTCGTCTGAATTAGTCAATGTTTGAAGTAGATCGAGATACTTTAATAGAGCGGTCAATCACTCTAATATAACAGTCATGTTTCTACAAGTGCTGTATTTTTATATTGTAAAGTCTGAAAGTAGCTAGTAATTTAACTACACAATGCAATGCTAGGCAGAAGTTGTAACTATGCTTTGCTGTATTAGAGCTGTTTGTGACTGCTCTATTAGAGTATCTTGATCGTTTTAATGCAGTGCAAGATTAAAGCTGAGTAAAGTGTTACTAAGGGTTTACTAGTTAAAATGGGTGTTAGTTGACTGCAGTTGCATGCCACTAAAATTACAGTTGTGTTTTAATATTCTATCACTGTAATTTAAATTAAAAGGGGTTTCTGTCTAACAAAAAAATTTGAAATCCCATCCAAAACAGCTTATAGCTGTAAAAAAGTGTGTGTCTAAGTAAAGTAAAGCAGAGGTAACTGTGACAAAAAGTAATGATATCATAGTGTGACCATGTGTGAGGTATGCAAGTTGTAAAATTAATATTAATATGATAATACAATATTATTGTTGAAGTGTTAATGAGAACTATATGATGCTGCTAGTTTTTAAGTGTGTGAGCATCTTCATAAATGCCACACAAATTTGATTCTCAGTAAAGCAAAGTGTATAGATTCTCTGATAGCAATAAATAGTTTTGAGTTTGGCTGCCTTTGTATATGGCAATGCTATGAACAAAGGAAAGGCGGGAAAACTCAACTATTTATTGCTATCAGAGAATCTACACGCTTTGCTCTATTGAGAATCAAATTTGTGTGGCATTTATGAAGATGCTCACACACTTAAAAGCTAGCAGCATCACATAGTTCTCATTAGCACATTGTATTATCTTATTAGTATTAATTTTACAACTTGCATACCTCACAAAATTGTCGCACAATGATATCATTACTTTTTGTCACAGTTAACTCTGCTTTACTTGGACGCGCACTTTTTTTACAGCTATAAGCTGTTTTGGATGGGATTATTGTTTATAAAAACAGTTAACAAACAAGTACACAAAAATTGAAATTTCAACTAGAGCAGGGACCACAGCACATCAATGAAAAGTACTGAAAATGTGCCTTCTTACTATGATTTAATATCATGCACTACTCCATCTTGTTTCAGTACTTTTTATCGATGTGCTGTGTAGTTATAAAGAAATCAACACTCAAAACAGCCAAGCTGTGAAAAAGTGGTGCAACCTCAATGGCCTGGCAGAGGTGTACACAGGAATTTTGAGAAGGAGTTTCCACTACAGCTAAGTGACTGTTCTATTAGAGTAGTTAATACCTAACTGCTTTGAGTATATTCGTAAACTTGTTGTTATAGTACTACTAGTGCACTAAACTGGTAATGCTTTTATGTGAGACACCAAGATAAAAGAGATGTAAAGTAAAGAACTGTGTAGTAGTAATACTAGTAGTGAACATGAGGAATATTTCAGCTTACCATAAGTTTACGTCACTATATGTAAATTCCCCTACTGTTAAATTGGCAACAAATTTAAAATAGTTACTATAGACTAAACAATGTAGACCACACAACATTTAGGGTTAATAAATATGTTTGTATGTATATTTCCTGCCTGAATTTTTTACAGCCAAAGGCCAACAACTAGTAGTTGATATACTACAATGTAATTTATCTGATACATACAAGGAGACCAGGTACAAACCTGTTGGAGCAGAATGGCCACCCAACCAACCTAAAGTTATTGTCAGTGTTGCATTAGTTCATTACAAAGGGAAACGTACTAAGCAAGAATTATTGCAAATAGCTAGTAGACACAAAGAAGGTGCTCCTTCCATTGATAAACTAGTTTCAAATTATCATGGTTCTTCTGCTAAAAGACCACGACTTGATCACTCTAGGATCACCAAAGATATCACTGATATATTTGCACCAGATCCCAACACTAATGAACTACCCACACGTATTCTAATAGAAGGAGCACCCGGTATTGGTAAGACTGTACTGGCCAAGGAAATTGCATATTGTTGGGCCAACAATACATTACTGAACAATACCAATATCTTGTTCTTATTAATTCTTCGTGATCCTGCATTACAAAAGGTTGAGAATACCAGGCAACTAATTCAATATGTTAGTATGAGTAGTCTTAATAATGAAGAAGTTGAAAAGTGTATTTCACAACTAAACAGCATCAAACTGGGATTTGTTTTAGATGGATTTGATGAATATCCCTCATCACTTCAGAGAAGATCTTACATTGTAAGTATCATTAATGGTGAGGTATTTCCCAATTCCATAGTAGTTATCACTTCACGACCAACTGCTACAATATCACTACATGACCGTGTTGATAGGAGAATTGACATTCTTGGGTTTGCCAAGGAAGAACGAGAGGAATATATTTTACAATCACTTGATAAAGAGAAGAAAGAAGAACTTGACAAATACCTTAAACAAAAACCAACAATTAATACATTGTGTTTTATTCCATTACATTTAGCAGTACTGTTGTACCTGTTCCAGCAGGGTAGTTTACCTGAAACACTAACTGAAATGAATGAATCTTTTATCATCCATACAATATATCGACACCTCAAAAGACATGAACTAACACCATTTGGTGTGGTAGACAAGTTGGACAAAGTTCCTAAACCAATCCTTGATATTGTGTACAAGTTAGCCAAGTTAGCATTTAAAGGTTTACAGCAGAACAAGTTGATATTTACTTTAGATGAGATCAAAGAAGCATGCCCTAATATTAGTAACATGTTAGGGGCCATTAATGGATTTGGTTTATTACAAGCTGTACAGCATTATCCACAGAAAGGAGCTGGAGAGACTACTTCGTTTAATTTCCTTCATTACACAATGCAAGAGTACTTAGCAGCTAAACATGTCACAATTCTCCCTGATAAAGAGCAAGTGTCATTGATGGAAAATACATTTTGGGATAGTCAGTTTAACTTCATGTGGATGATGTATGTTGGAATAGAGGGAGTAAAAGCAGAAAATTTTGTCACTTTTATCAGTCAAGGAAAAGTCTACAAGAATAAAAATGAATTACGAGTTGTTGCAAATGACAAAAGAAAACGCTTACACGTGTTCCAATGTTTTATGGAAGCAAAAAGTATTGCAGATACTCCAGAGGTTATAACATCCATGTTTAAAGATGGTAAGGTAACACTTGATAAAGTAAAGTTACTTCCACATCACATTTCATCATTAACATTATTCATATCAACTTCATCTATGGCCTGGAAAGTACTACAATTGAGAGATTGTCATATTGGTGACATTGGGATGAGTGTTTTGGAGCAGTTTGTTGGTGACAACATAAAAACAATGTCAACACTAAATTATTTTGACTTTACCAATAACCCCTCATCCCCATGGGGTGTGTACTGCACCATCATCAGACATTGTAGTAGTAATAGTTTAACACTTTGTGGAGATGATGGAATGGAAGAGCATGTTGATGAGATAATAGAAAGTTTACAAGCTAATGTAACATTGCAATCATTTATACTTGAGCATATTGGAATTAACGGGATGAAATTGTTTATAACAGTTTTGAGTAGCAACACAACTCTTACTAAAGTGGGTTTGTTATGGACTGTCTTTTCCAGTAAAGAGCTGATAGAATTCCTGGAAGCAATCAAATACAATTCTAATTTACAAGAAATTTGTCTAACACATAACAATGTTACAAAGTTAGACTTGAATAGGATAAAATATTCCATCAAAAATTTATCCCTTACATTTCCAATACACACATCATGGAATGAGATAACTAATAAATATGGGAGGACTACACTCAAGTCAATGATTTGTACATTATATAACAATTCTGATGATGGTAGTGATGATATTGAACAATACATATGGACATGTAAAGAAACATTTTCTGATACTGGAATAATACTATTGTGTGATTGTATTAAGGAAGACAAGACAACACAAGAACTCAACATGTCATATAATAACATCACCAGTGAAGGAGCAAAATGTATAGCTGAAGCCATTAAAGTGAACACAACTTTGCAAAAACTTGACATTAATAATAATAAATTATCTGATGATGGAGCAACAGCCATCAGTGAGTGTCTCAAGTATAATAATTCATTACAAGAACTCAACATGGCAGGTAATAACATCACCAGTGAAGGAGCAAAAACAATAGCTGAAGCCATTAAAGTGAACACTAGTCTCCACACACTAAACATCTATCATTATCATCTTAGTAATGATGATAGACCATCATTTAACATGACTATACTAACTGCAGTACACGATAACACTACTTTGATGAAACTGACACTACCATTTGTATATGGTGATAATAAAGTAAAACTTACTAGTGAAGTGGAGAAGATCAACAAGGAAAGGACAAGACAAGACATTAGTACACTAACTTGTCGTTACTACTAGTAGTACAATAACTACAATCCTTAGTGGAATAGTTAAGAGTGTTACAACAATGTTAATCACCTAAACAATGTCAATTGTATATATCAACAGATACTACAAAGTATTTTCTATTCAAGGTGTAATATGTCTTATATCAATAGATATCTAATGTGTTTACCTATATTAATATTGTCATTGTTTAATGTACAGTACAAGTGTTGTGATGACTTCTGTCATAATTAACTGTGAAATAGTAAACAATCTGTAATAAGGTCAAATTGTTATAAAACTGTGTATTGTAATTTGTTTGTGAGTCTTTTGAGTTTATTCTGTCAGATTTGTAGTGGTTATTGTCCTTGTTACTGGAGGAATACAGGGAGGGTCTTCTGTGCTACAGTGGAGGTCCTACTGAGAATAACGTGCAGGACAACACTGTATACTCCACCAAGAAGAAGGTTAGGCTACACAATAGTATTCAGTTAGCTACTTATCATGTTTATTTCACCTCAGTGATGATGTTAATTAAGGAGGATCAGTCTCAAGGTTACAAATGGAGTAATGTATTTGTTGTGAACTAGTTCTACCAACCTCACTGAAACAAGCAAGCACAGAACAAACCAAGAAATTTTCAGACAATGTTTTAATTTGTACACACATGAGCTGTGCCTGTACTGGTCACTATATCATGTAATACTGTTGGTTGTGTTGTGTTGTTGTTTTTGATAAGTTGTTTTGTTGTGTAAAATTACAGTATGCTACAGTGGAGAAGGATGGGGAGAAATATTTGACTTAAAACAATTTTGTATGTGATTATCTGAAACTTGTTGATCAGGAGACCAACTCAGAAATTATCAATCTTATCACCAAAATTGCTGACGCTACAAAAGACAGGTGAGATGTTCACTATTAGGATACACACACAACTAGTATCCCATATGATGACATGTTACCTGATGATTGAGTGGAGGATTAACTGATTTAATGAGTCTGATGGGATGATGTGACCATATCATTATTAGGTACCAGCCTATTATGTTTACTATTGTACTTTACTGTAATACTCAAGAATTCAGTCTGTAATTATGCTCTACCTCATTTCCCATATTGTACTAATAATTAATTTTGTACTTTTTGAATGAACTAATAATAGCCTACAAGGTAGATATGTTGCTACAAAATATCTGTGACCTATACTGAGCAAAACCTGACTACAGTCAGTTCATGTTCAATTGAGCCCCGCCAAATATAATCATATCAAAGAGGTGTGAACATATCTCCACTCCCAATGGTTTGTACTAGAACAAGTACATTTTTATGTTATAAACATGTTTGTGCCCCAGAATTGTCTTAAGTAAAATATTTTAAGAAGCCTCATAATTTGCTTGTGCTTGTCAGTATCAAAGCACTTTTTATGATAGATAAACAGTTCCAGTGTTTAAAGAGGTTCACAGCACTATAAAATGTTTGGGCAGCTGGCTCAAGTACACACGTTTCCAGAATGTTTGCAACAAAACCGTATAGCGCCAACCAAAAAATGTGATCCATCCAATTTGAAATACGTATGTCCAATTACGTCACCACAACTTTTGTAGGTCACATTTGAGGTGACTTCCTGTATTGCAAAGATTCCACAATTCTCTGTAACAAGAGTTATTAACAAGACATGAGGGCTCAGGTGAACACAAACCAACTATAGTTTGCATAAAATGCAAATGCCAGAAATGAATTTTATATGAGTTTTTTCAAATTCATTACCTTATCTGATTTTCCCTTGATATGTAATGTTGTTCATACATGTATAATACATGCCACAGACTTACCTTAATGGTTATTTGTCCATCAATTTGTTAGGCACTTCTGGAATGATGGTGGCATGTAAGAAAGAAGACTGGTGTTCTTTTCACAATGAAAAATCCTGGGTTACTTCACCATGGCAGCGTATTAACTTTGCAGATAGCGTTAACAAAATGGAAGCAGAAATGGAAATGGAAAATGAAGAAGGTATGAATATTAATTGATAGCAATTTGTAAATAAACAAGCTACTAAACAGAATCTCTACCAGAATTCAGTACCAGTTATGCTGCAGTGAATTACTAGGAGAAGGTGATGGCATACATGGCAAAGATGATAAAGCAAATGGATTTCCTGGTAATTATGTATAGTCACAAATACCAAAATAAAAAAGTTTACTAGAAGAAAATATGGTTGTTATACCAATGAATACAGTCAGCACTTCCACCACTCTACGGCTCCCTCTCAGCCAGGAAGAAAGACTGTATCTTCATCATCAGCTATCACTAGCATTCCTACAGTATTTTGCCTCTGGCTAGCAGTCCTCCACCAGGTAGTGGGATCACTTCTTTAGATTTTTTGACACCTAGCAGGGGTACTGGCAGCTCACAAAAAACTACCGTGATGGCAACGCCTACCTCCTTTGGTAAATCAAATAATATTAATAATGTATTGTCCATTATTCTAACCATAACATCTAACAATTTGATGAGGATGAGCAAATTGTATAATGTTTATTCAACAGTATCAGCTAGTGCATGTTCTGTGATGGTTCTCCCTGTAGTGGTCTATTCTTCTTGACCAGTATGTCTGCTGTCATATTGAATTGGCAACAATAATCAGAAATGAACTGGACATGATGATAATGGACTTAGTAATGTAAGTGAAGAACATTTTGTAGAGTAGTGAACATGTGAAATGTGTTGAGGAAAACATAGTAGTGGGTATATGAAATTGATTTGGGAATACTGATCACTTAGGAACCAGGGTAAAATCACTTGAATGAAATAAATGTCTGGGCCATAATTTGAGACAATACTGAATATTGTAGTGGACTACACTCATTTGACCGGTAATTTAAGATCATTTGTCTTACTCCAGTTTTATTAAAATATAATCACTCACAGTTAATTGTCATTAGCACTGTGTTTATTTGTTGATATACAGGAAACTTCCATAAGGTACTAAGCAGTACTACAGTTCATCAACAAGTTAACTTTAACTTTGAAAGTACATTTGTAAAGCAGTAATTTGGGACTGATCACTCACATGAGCTTTTCTATGAAGAGTTTGTACAGCTTTTACAGGTAATCTGTGTGCGTGCGTGCATGCATCCGTGCGTGCATGCGTCTGTGCGTGCGTGCGTGTGTCACTGTTTTACACACAAGACACATTCCATTTTATCATGTGTTGATTTTTGTTGATCATCAGAGTCTTCCAACTGAACATGCTAGACAAGCATTTATCTCATGTGATCCAGAGGGGATGAGCTCCATTCCTGCAGTTGACTTTATCAAGTTGATGAGCAAGATCAGAGAATTTAGAATGTCCTCACATGTAAAGGACCACCTGCTATCAGTAAACGCATTTGTAGTATAAAATTTAAGATGTTGTGTATGTGCTTTCTGTAACACCCTATTCACACTAGCCGGGTATTGCATGGCATAGTTCTCCATCAAGCTGTACTAAGCCATGCCCAGCCAACTCAACAAGATGAGGCAGGTCAAAATACATATTCTGGGCAATCAACCTTAATAATGTGTTGTTGTTAAGCATTTGGCTGTGCTCTAACTAACAGTATGTATAGGATTTACCTTGCTTCCAGTAGACTATTATAATCCCAACCATTTTGATCTACGTACCAATGCCTATTGATATTCCCAGCTAAAGAACCAAATTCCTACAACACAGTAGCTACATCATTGTACAGCTTAACATTATATGTGCTCATTATTATCCGGGGCATGCGATCTCTAGTTGCAGCAGATTGAGCTGGATATATTAAAGTTATACGTAGTTGGATAGTGTGAACAGGGTGTGAGCCATCATCCAACTGTATATACGTAGTTGAGTGACATGTGGATTTTCTGATCTACTGGTGTAGGTTGCTGGTGGGTCAGTTGATCAACAGATCAGCTTTCCATGGTTCAAGGCATTTAATCAGTTGTTGGGTAACTTGGATATTATGGAGAAGATAGTCCATGAAGCTGTCAAGTCTAATCCTAATAACACTGCTACTAAAGGTTTGTGTATGTGGAGTGTACAGCAAGTGGCTTAGTGTATCATGTATCATATTGATTTTGAATTATGCACTATGTGTCTGGGTTATGGTCTACAGTTAACGTATAGAAAAGTTTAAGAAGTTTTGTTTGCATAAGAAAGCTAGAGTACTTATTCTGTCATTACAGATGAAGTCATGAGAGTATCACAACAGTATGCACAGGTGAGTATCCCAAGTAATGGTTACATTTTGACTTTCATTGTATTCTAATTGTTTAGGTCACACCTTTACAAGTAAACATGTTATTTGATTTGTGCAACCTTGAAAGAAGAGAACGATAAGTACTTCCTGTAAGTTACAAGATGTGTCTAAATGTATGCTGGTAGCTTGTTCTTGTAGGTCAATTGTTGTCAGTGACTTCAACAAGCTACTCTACTGGGATCCTATGGTAGTAACTGCTCCATTAAAGTTTGTTATATGTCAAGTCATGGTCTTACCTATTTCCTATTTTAGTAAGTGTTAGTACACACATGCTGTATTTCTTCCATTTTACAGTTACATACCTTGACAGTAAACATTGTATTGTTTGTTGTATAGGTACACTTTAGCTTGTTGTGGCCATCCAATCTCAGAGCTTCTATTATCTTAAAGGAACGGTGCATTGTTTACATGGCAAAGCCATTAAAGTTTATGATACAGCATTACTTAATTGCATGACATAGAATAATATAGTAGTGGTGAAGTTTATACAACATGTTTTAATCTTGTACTCCTACTATATACATATAGCGAGACACAACTGTATGAAATTAACACTACACAACAACCTATGTCCATGTATCACATGCTTATCTGCTTTTCGTCTGTTACAGTAAAAGTGTGTATAATTATGGTTATGTAATGATTTCACTGCCAGTGAAATAATGTGGATTTAAACGGCTTTAATACATGCATTGTACCTGTAAGGGCATGTCCTCAGTTGCCTTATTATGTTATTCTTTGTCATTTTTTCAGAAACCCTCTTTAAAAATCCTAGATCTGCCAATGGAGATGTGTATGGCCAGCAAACATAATCACTGACTCATTCTCTATTTAGTCTTGCTGTACTTAAGGGGGTTGGGTCAATTGGGTCACGTCCTGCGTTATTGAATATCTTGGACTAGATCACATGTGAATTGAATTAATTAGTTTAGTTTGATGATATGGAAGTGTACCATATAGTCTAGCAGTTTGCTTTGTGTGCCACGCCCAGTAGCTCACATGCATACACACATATTTGTGGAGTAGTGCTATGCAATAGCAAAATTTTCACAAGAAAATTGATAGTAATGAAAATATCAAATATGTATTGCGATAGTATCTAAATGACAGATCAGTAGTTAGCTGCTTGTACAATTGAGAATTTTGTGAACAAACTTGCTAATTTATACACTGTTACACCTAATCATTGCTCCTTTCTTGAGAAAAGACAAGAATATGGTTCATGAACATAACTACTTAGTAGTCATTAGAAGTGTTATCCATCACAATAGTGTAGAGGCTAAATATCACGATACGATTTGAAAATTAATATCACGATACTCGATGTTTTTTGACTATTGCCCAGCTCTAATGTGGAGCCACACTCCTTAATCAGTAGGTGAGTTATAGGATTGTACAAATCCATGCCAGTTGCTGTCTGCAGGCTTTTTGTAAAACCACTCCCAGTAATTGATTGTACAAGTCATGGTCTAATCTTGCAGCAGGCCAACTACTTTCATGAGGCATTCTGAATTATCAGGAATATGTGATACTGTCTGTTTGTATATGTGAAGCCCCACTAATTTATCAACAAGGTGAATTAAAGTTTGTGGGTGTGCAAAAGAAGCCACACCCATTTACAGGTGTATGGGAAACATGTTTTGCTGTCTGTAAATTTATGTACAACCATACCCACTGACTGGGCAATTGGAAACAGTGGAAATGGAAATTGGAAATGGAAAACGGAAATGGTCAAGTTGTCATATAAATGTACCCTAGAGTATATAAAACCCTTGTATAGTGACCACCTCTTAAAGACAACCTTCTTATAAAGACCACTTTGTAATTACTGTAGATCTCCAAGATGGCTAAGGCATACTGACCCACTTCATGGTCACCTATTAAAAGACCACCCTCTTTACATAGACCACCTCTCCACATTGTAATAATACCTAGGTTCCAAACATCTATTTCATAACTTATCAAAACAGCTAGATCAGCTAAAAAATAATATATTCTTAAGTAGAGCTGAGCGATAGTGCAACTATCACTATCACGATTTGATAGTAACTTTTATATCACGATAACGATAGTATCACGATAGTACTACTAGTTATCAAAGACACTCAACTTCACATAAATGACACACAAATAATCCAATTACACACCACGTATCTCGTTTTCTAACGCTATATTGGTAAATTGTTATGTATTACAGTTGTAATCTTTGTTGTGCATGCTCAACTGGACTTTCACAGTTTCCTCAACTTCAACACTATCATGTTTGCTGCTGTTATTCATGTTTGTGAGAAATGTTTTGATATATTGCGATAGTATGATTGCATACTATCATTATCATGATTGTTACTCACTATCACGATAATCGATAGATTGCAACTATCACTCAGCTCTATTCTTAAGGTCATCATCTCTTTATGAGAGCCTTATTTCAGTTGCATGGACTAAGGAGTTAACATATTCTGGTACATCTGAACTAAGCGATAATGGTAGATGACTTGAATGAAGTGTGGACCAAAATATGGGAGATGACATTGACCTCTTTCTATGAGTCATGTTTGAAGCTTATCAAATATTACCATGGTCTTTATAAAACATGACCATGAAGTGGCCTTACCTATCTTTAGAACCTAATTACATTGTAGTTTTTGTATAGAAGTAGTCTTCATACAGAGGTGGTCTTTAAAAGTAACACTATGTGAGGTTTTACCCTAGGACAGTAAGAGCCTAGCTGTCTTGATAATGTCATGGAATAGATGCTTGGAATCTTAGTTATTATTACGTGAGAGGTGCATGGTCTTTGTAAAGAGGGTGGTCTGAAATGGTCTTTTAAGTCAGCTATCTTTGAGATTTAATTACAATGTGGTCTTTGTAAGGAGGTGGTCTTTATAAGAAGGTGGTCTTTAAGAGGTGGCCACTAAACAAGGGTTTCACTCCAGGGTACGTTTGTATGATGATTTGACTATTTCCATTTTCTACTTCCACTTTCCATTTCTGGTTTCCGTTTCCACTGTTTCCAATTGCCCCCACTGACTTATTGTTAACTAGCATTGGTACCTACAGTTCAGGACTGCTTACAATATTACAAAGTATGCGCTAAGCTTATTCTTGTATCTATATAGTAGCAAAAATTCATTGGAAAAGTGCCAATCTCCTAATTACAAACAATTACATCTCATAGGAAGCCGTATCTCACTACCCAAGATTCAACACCTTTGCAGTAGTGGAGTAAGTAATACATTGGACACAAAAGAAGACAAAGGCAAGTCCGTGATGCACATCTTGTAGCTATGGAGGCAGGCCAAACAGTGAAAAAATTAATCCCATAGCATTTACCATTGTCGAATTATGCTTGTCTGAAGGAATCAGTTAGTCATAGCAAATTGATTTTTCAATTTTGCTTTTTGGATCATTCTGAAACACATTTAGCCTAATCAATGCTGCTAAGTTGTGAAGAAAAGGTGAGGCTGGTTTTCCAGAGATATTTTATGGCAGTAAAGTACCAATCTTCATCATCCCCACTATACACTAGTGGTGACTGTATGATAGTATGTCAATGTGTTATATGTGATACTGTGGATTAGAGATTAACATAGTTGCAGAATAATGTTGTGATAGTTTTTTCTTCCACTATAGGAGCTCACTAAATCTAGAGGAGACATCAACATCTGGATGAAATTGCTTGAACCAAATTACCGTTTTGCCTTAGGAGGCATTGGTGGAGGTAAGAGCCATCACAATATTGTTCTAATGTTACAATGCAAATTACAATTGAGTGTGTTAGCGGTACATGTGTACACTTGTAGCTGCGGGAGCTACAGCAGTTTATCCTATTGACTTGGTCATGTTTACAGCTTTACCTGTAGCACAACCAATTAATCTTTCTTTATATATAATAATCCTCATTAATCACTTTTCCAATATTCATTACACTCTGTTCATACATCTTTTGACCTGTGTACAGCATGGTATGACTCGAAATAAATTGCAGTATGAGTCAATCAATCGTATTGTGCCGAACTGGGTCCAGAATGATACAACAAGATGAGGTGGGCTGGCACAGGTTGGCCCATTATAGGATACAATATGAACACATTCTGGACTAATAATATTTTGCTTTTGTTGGCCACACAGCGAGTACTCTAAAAGTGTTCTACAACTACTATAACGTACTGTGAGATGTGCCATGCTTCCTAACTGTTTTGTTCTACTGTCATTATTGTTGCAAATAGGGGTACACCTTGTTGAGTAGTAGTGTGGACAAAGAAAATTTTAGTGCGATAATCTGGAAGCGTGAATGGACCAAAAGGTACATTTGGACAACCTTTGGGTGTGCCAAAGTAATTAGATGATATGTTTTATGGCAGTTTTTGTATACAAATTTTCGTTGAAGTATTTGTGGGCACACATCTCAAGAATGTTTTTGCCAGGTTGAAATTCATCAGAAAGGAACATACAGTGACATGTGTGAAAATACTTCATTTGTGTTCCTTGTCTGCTTATTGGGCCACTCAACATGTTACCATGTGTCTTGATCAGTTGTGTGTTGGCAAGTTGATGTATTTCTTTATCTTCTTGTTTAGCTCGTATCAGATCTTCTCCAAAATTTGGTGTAACACTTATGACATATGAATTACTACAAAGAGTTTTCCAAGTGGACTTTGGCAAAAGGTAAACACTCCCAAGAGCCATACCTACTGTAGATTATAGTTCCAATGGTCAGTGTATGTATTTACTGTTATTTTTACCAACAGTAAACCACCTAGCAGGAAACGTAGTGATGTTGACCTGTTACCGCAACGAGACCCTGACATGATAGGAGGTTTCAGAGTAGCTCATCATTGTTTGGCTGGAATGGAGAGTAGATATGGATTAGTATTTCCCAAGAATTCACCATCACCAGTGACTACCAACCTTCAGAACTCATGAAATGTTTATTATTATTATTATAAACATTTTGTCGTCTTTTGCATTAAAAATAATGTATTTTGATGCACTGATTTGTGTGATTTCTCTTACTACTTCTGATGTGTTCTTTTTTGCAGTACTATACCTTAAACAAAATCATGAGGACCAAAGCCCATTGCCCATAGGCGGCAGAAAGGGGGGGCTTAGCCCCCCCTCAGAATGATATCACGCCAAACTTATCCTTGGAGTGGGGCTGAAAATCGTAGACCATTGCCATTGGTCCAGTTGTATGATATAGTGTAGTCTTGCGCAGCTGATTGATCCAATGACAAAAGAAAAGATCTGACTGGAGTGGAGTGTATGGAGTTTTGTGGTGAGTGTAGGGCTATCTCAGGAATTTTATCTTTTTTTATGGTCATGCGCACGATTCACGGTGCAGAAGCGTGATGTATGAACTATGACGTAATGGTGATTCACCTCTAGCGCTCCTAGTCCTCGCCTGCAGATCACAAGGTCTCGCCCCGCCCCTAGACCACCATGTTGTGGTCTGGGGGCGAGACATCACCCGCTTCACACAAATTATACGGAATATAATTATACCGTACGTTTTATGCCATAATATGGGAAACAGCCCATCATATAATACGGTTATTTACAATTTAGAAATCCAAGTTTAGAATTCACCAAGCACATCGAAATAGCTTACACCTGTTACAGGATGTGGTTCACAAGGATCCAGTCGAGCGGATTCAGTTCATCTAGCTTGTTGTGTCTTGTGCCGATAAATCTCGTGTAGCCTGTATACTCTAGTAATAAAGGTACAGAATACTCACTACAGTAGCTGTGTTAGGTTCTTCCTTATTCTGTGTCACCCTCGATCCAGTGCCTATGAACTGGTAAAAGATGAAAGCACAAAAATATACTGCCTTGCTGCTGTCAGTGCATGAGTGTAGGCCTTTGTAGTTGGGTATTTTAAGAGCAATAATACACTCTTCGTCATCTAGCGTGCGGCTAGCTTGTCTGTTTGTTGAATGCCGTAATTAAGGCAAAAATTGACAATATTATGCACCTATCACAATTAAGGTTTTACAGCACAAAGTGCTGAAAGTCTGTAGGACACCAGGCTCTAAAGCTTATTTAACGATGTTACATATTAAAGCTGTGTGTTTGAAAATTGTAGCATATACTATGTATGGAGCTTTAGTGTAGCGGGGATTTGTCACAGCCAAACATCAAATGCCCCACCAAAGTATTTATTTATTTAAAGACTTTCACAGTGTAAAATGCAGAAACTGACAAGGTTTCAAGTTACGTTCCCGAACAAGAGGGCAGTGTGGTGTTTAACTGATCTAAACATGTGGCAAAACTGTGTGGCATTTGTGTAGCTGGAGTGTGTATTTACATTATTATTTGACCTTAGAAGCAGAGAAAACCAAACTACTGCATTCAAGTTATCACTTGCCAGTTAGTATTGATGGTGGCATAGCTTGTCTATTTCTGACAACATATTATACCAATACATCATAACCTTGTGCACCAATTACATGGGGAGTTCTATGAAACTAGGCTATTTACGCTATCGTCCTACTGGTAACATGATTGTTTGACCATGGTGAAGTTGATATCCGTTAATCTCTTGAGGCAGACCATCAGAAAACTTTAATGGTGTTTTGCTGTGCTTTTATGAAGCACCAAAATATTTTATGTAAATTACATTGTTGCAATGAGGCAATTTGATGTGGTATAGAGTGACAACAAAATTATATTTAGAGGCTATTGGGAATTTTGTTAAATGCTACATAGTGGGCACAGGCTTTGTGTTAATTACCCCTGCATAGCTCCACCTCTGGTGGATGAGGCAATACAAAGAAAAGTGCATTACTAACCAGAAAATTTAGTATTCCACTGCCAAAACCATCTGTGGGAAAATTCATTGCATAGGTTAAATGCCCATTCCTATCAAATTACGCATTTTAGCCCCCAAGAAGATTTAATGACAATACCCTGCAAAGTCAAATTATGGGAAACGGCCCGTTGTTGTATGTGATGGTCTTCTGTCAAATTAAATTCATCTGTAGTGTGAGCAATGTGGGGTCCTGCTACATGCATGGCCCTGATAGCAAGAGGGGTAGAATATGTTTCCTGTAGGATTTGGTGTTCTTACATCTACTGTATTTAGGTACATTACTGCCCATGCACAATGCTGCATTTGCTCGCACACTTAAAATCATATACCTCATGTGTGCACGAGCAAATGCATGCAGTGTTATGCTTGGGCAGTACTGTGTATACCAATCGGCAGCATGCATTTATATTCCGCTTCATAGCAAAATCATTTCCGGTGTTGTGGGGGGATGTCATACAGAAAATAGTTCAGGGACAACAACATATAAAGTGTGAACAATGTTATCACACAGGTTTTGCTGAAGCTGTTTTACTGTATTACTTAGGTGATATAGTGGCATAATGAAAAGAAGACAGAATAAGGTCCCTTTGAATTTCATTGCGCCACTTAACCGTAAAAGATGCAGGATTGTTAAGCAGGTCATTATTGTCAACAACCGACCTGACTCTTATCAACACAGTAATACGAGTAATAATTATGATGTTGACAATGGACAAGCACAATTTGACAGCATGTCTGAAGTTGATGGTACTGATGCTGCACAAGAGCTTTCATCTCATACCATACGTAAAGAAAGACTGTCTCAAAAATGGGCTGAGCTGAGAAGTAGAATTTACATAACAATGGTTAATAAACAAGCTATTTCAGATGAAGCAGAGTGTTATGTATGTGGAAGTCCAGCTGTTATAAGATGTTTGCAATGTGGTCCATTTAGTATGTGCTCTAGCTGCTGCACTACTTTGCACAGCAGCAAACAAAACTTCCATCATTTTCCTGAAATTTGGAAGGTAATGTGGAACAGTTACACACATGCATTATAGAACTATTTTTACTGTAGAATGGGTGTTTTGTGCCATTTAACCTTCCTACTCCTTCTGTTAGCCTTGATGACCATGTCTGTGATAGCAGCTCTATGCGTCTGGTTACTTGTTTTCATACTGAAGGTATGCATGTGTAATGTGGTAAATTTTTATGTAATATTTTAAGGAATTCCTCAAAACCTTAATATCCAGTTTTGCAAGTGTAAACCAGATGCACTGACACTTGTGGAATTGGGATATTGGCCTGGAACACCAAGTCGGCCTCTAGTTGCCTTTTCCTTCTCTTTTATGGACTGGATGGAAGCACTGCTACTTGAATGCCAGGTTTCTGTACAGGACTTCACTAATGCAGTAGAAATTTATCTGCAAGAGAATATTGTGCAAGTAAGCTGCTGCTAAAGAATCTACATTCACATGTGATATATGCATGTGTATGTCTTTCAGATGCCATGTAGTATCTATCCAGTCTTAATTGATACATTTGAGGAGTACCGGTATAGTATATATTATATACACAGTAGTTGCTTATGATTACTTTATGGGCAATAGGCATGCAAAAGGCAAGCTCAGAATGTTGCATGAGATTTGTGATGATTCTACGAAACCTTGTTTTAATTCCTGTCCAGCATGTCCTAAGGTATTGTTTTAATTAAATGTATAATTCACATTTACATACTGACTTCACTTTAGGACAATGGAATGCTGACACTTTCAATTGATGCAAACTTTGGTTTGTGTCGCAAGAAATCTGCTGGCAGTAGTGTTCATCCACCCCTCTCTGGTAGTAGTATGTTCCTAAACCAGGAAGAGGTGGATGAGTATGTTTGTCAATATGCCACCCATCCTACGCGTAGTACAGAAGTTAGTGAAGTGATAATTCTATGTTTGCATACATATTATTTAACATCAGGGATGCAGTGAGTTTTTAGCAGGAAGTGCACTGAGGTCCCAGAATCGGTATTCTGCATTGAAAGAAACTGCTGTAATGGGTGTAGTATGCCGCCATGAATTTCCCAAATGTTTTTTGAATCTACATCATGGAGAAAGGTATGAAGTTTGATTATTGTATTACTTTTAGGATAATTTTGTAGAATATCATACTGTGTCTACTTGTTGGAGAAGCTAAAAGACTTATATCCTAATCACAGTATCCAACTGATGTATGATATATCCTGTCTACTTGTGAAACATCTGGTGGTATGTGTAACAGTTGTGCAAGCTATGTCTATTGATTGATATTTTATAGGCCAACAAACGTACTGACCTGCTAGAAGGTTTTGAGTTTGCCATTCCTGTTTTTCATGCCTATGGACATACGTCTCAGTGTCAAGTACATTGCAAGCTACAGGGTGTACATGCATCTTGATGTTATCTATACATAGATATTAAGAAACCCTAGGAACATCACTGGGTTCGGTTTAAGTGATGGAGAGGTAGTAGAACGCTTGTGGTCATTTCTGAGAAGGTTTTCTGCCATGACCAAAGAGATGCGGCCTTCCCACCGTGTCGATGTGTTGACTGATGCACTATTGTATTACTGTAGGAAGATCGCAAAAAAAATAGGTTTGGTTTAAATCTCATCGGTTGAAAAATTACTAATAATATTATGTAAAGGTCAGTTGCTGTGCAAGCGGATGAGGCATGCAAAAGATGTCCTAAATAATGCTACCGCAAGCCTAGATATCCTCAAACAAAGCAGTTCTGGTTTGTGTGTTATGTAATTTATGATGAGATTGTTAATCTGTGTATGTTTAGAGCCACTTTCTGAAGATGACATTGAATGTTGGTCAAGTGAAATGATGCAAAATATTTCACGTAATTCGTGTAAGTAACAATACATTGTAAACAGGTGTGTATTATTATTGTAACTGTTAGTACCTCATGAAATATCACAAAGCTGGCAGGAAGAGTATGTATCTCTTTTGGATAAAATATCGTCAGTTATGTGAGGGCATTTGTAAATCTTCCTGTATAGTGTACACAACAAATGTGTGTCCAGGATTTGGCAAATCAGTGTTAATGTCATACGTGTTTAATTTTTTTATTGAATTTAAAAATCCCATCAGCTTCATATTAGAATCAGTATTTTGGCATTTTAAACATGTTCAAAACCTTAGTGTATAGTACAGTGAAAGTAATCTGATAATTGTAATGTACCTGTGACATGAACCCTGATTACCAAACCCAGGTCTTTAATTTTGCATACGATCCAATGACTTGTAGGAATGCCTTGGAATCATCAGGATTTGATAACCATGTTTTGGGTATCTCATACATGTTGATGTAAGTAGCACATCTGTCTATAATATGAAGAAAATATATGCAAGGTAGAATTGATCAGAAGATTCAAGAAATAGAGCAAAAACATGGCATACAAACTCGTTGGTTGGACGACTGTCCTGAGTACATTGCCACTAAGAGTGTGATTCAGTCCAAGGAAAAGCAAAAACTTAAGTTGAAGATGCGAGATCAAGCCAAAGAGAGGTGGTACTTATTAAAGTTGAAGGCCAAGTATGCAGGTGTGTGAATAAAAAGAATTTATTGATTTTTGATATAGTTGAACGCTCACTTTATAAGGTCACCTATTAATACTGGCATTGTAGAAAACCCCCAAGGCATGAATTCTGTACAAATTGACCTGAATAATTCAGCCACCTGTCTAATAAGGCCCAAACGGTATGCATATGCATAGTATTGCAGTGAAACCTGTCTAATTGGGCTATCCTTGGACCAAAATTTTCATATCACTTCAACAAATAGTTGCATTTGGCAGTAAGTGCAAAACACACTGCTATTGTTCTCCAGCACTGGGATGCCTTCAGACATTCATGCTTGCATTGGCAAACCCAGGTAAGAGAATAGTAACCTACTGGAGAGCTAAGTCCAAATTTTGAAAGCTGCTAGGGACTGTTGAGACCTTTGAGTTGATACAAGGCTAGAAAGTCTTTCACACAAGCTGATAAGTGAATGTTGGTGGTAGGGAACTGTAACTAGCAAATTATTAGCTGAGTGTAACGCTGTTAGAAGGTTGCTGCCAAAAGTTGATAGCATGCATGTACTGTAGTTACTCAAATAATTCACTGATTTTTTGTGCTGACCATGCAGTGACCAATCACCTCCTTTACACTACACGGACACTATTCATCTTATGGCTGTGTAGTTAGTTATGTATGTATGGTTGTGTGTTCATAGATGGACAAAAAATAGCAATCAGGTTGTCAAGGCGCATCAATTTAGTGTCGAAACAACTGAAGGGAACTATAGCCAAGTACAATGCTAATCAGCCTCAATCCACCCAAGTTCAATGGAAGGATACCACTGACTTATCTAATGATATTTATAAAGAAGCTGTGTTTGCATCATCAAACATTCCGCATTCTTTTAAAGCTCAAGCTGTGGAGTTACGCCATAAAATTTCCAGGTGTAATGAAGAAATTACTCGGCTAGAAGAAGAAATGAAGTGTTGTTCACAACACTTCATTGCAAAGTACATGGGCCTATGTCAGTTGGTTGATACACTAGAGTCTGCAGAAGTGCAAGGAAGGTATACCAAGGGTTCCATTAGTTTGCTCAAAAAATGTCTTCACCGATGTCGTTTTGAGTTAAAGTCCTTGAGCTGTCTAATGGAATGCACTCAATTGCCAGAACTAGAAGCTATGTTAACTGAATTTTGCAGAGACAATGAGGTTTTTAATTCAGATGTGGACATCAATGATGATGATGTTGAGAACATATGCTTGAGAAAACCTGAGCAGGATGCACTTTCTAGCAGTGATGAATCTATGCTTGCAACCGATGATGAAGGCAAGTACATATACGCATGCATAGTGTACAGTTACTATATATACCGTAGGTATAAGAGATGTCATGTTTCATTCTTAGATGAGTCATTTTGGTGATTGGCATAGGGACTAATATATGTAGGTCCATTTTCGTTATACTTATCTAGGATATACCATCTTTGTGCTGGGGTAGTGGCAAGGGTAGGCTGAAAGGAGAAAAATAAATGTGTAGTGTTAAGAAAAAGGGGACTTTAAACTGTATATAGGTATATTGGATTGGTTTTGTTATCATATTTTAAGCTCAGTCATGTCTGTATAGTTTTGTTCTACTGAACTCTAGTCTGATAATTTTATGGAAGCTTTTTAGGTGTAGTATGTTTATATCTTTCATTGCTTCTTAATGCAGTAGTGTAGTATAGTGTGATTCAAGCAATGTTTGTAAATATAACAAAATTTATACACTAACACATATTATGCTACAAGTATTTTTAACAAGTCAATATTTAGCAGTGCACTCAGAAATTGGACACCATGATGTACCAGTTATTAGCTGATTAGCCATGACTAATTTGCAGTACCTTTTAGCCAGGAATATCACATGGGTACCATATGCAAAGGCGACTGCAATCCAAGGGCGACTATTACGAGCTAGGTATCAGTGAGACTGCAGTGTTTATACAGATTCATGAGCAAATTACCTTCTTCATCTTCCTTCAACACCATTTCTCCTTGTGACTTTGATCAATAACGTTGTTTCTTAACTTAACATTTTTGCTTGTATTTATCAAACCATCTGCATGTGCAGGTACAAGCCACAGCATCTGAGGGCAGCTATTATGACAGTTGTTCTGGCTGTGATGCGGTTATTACAGACCCGTACACAGTATTTTCAATAGGGGGTTCTAAATCAAAGTGGTAGGTCAGACACTGAGAGATATTGATTATTCATTGTCCTGAAAGTAGCCTGAAATTGTGGCAATTTTCCAAAATGATGGTTGTCATCATGGTTTTCAAGCAATTTTACTTTACAGCCATGTATGTTATAATCAGCACTAAAAAGCAAGTGTCAAAATAATACATTTAGACATTTAGTTAAAAATGAAACTGCACTGCAGTACAATAGGTGGGTCCTCTGAACTCACCTAGTACCATAGACAATTCTAAGGGGGGATCTAAGGGGCCATCCCCCTCTCCCCTGCTGAGTTTTTTTCATATCCTGGGGAAAATTGTATAGATTGGCATTGTTTATTTTAGGATTTTTAATGATTTTTAGCATCAATTTTAAACCATTTTCAAGCCATTTTCAAGCCTTTCAAATGCAAAATTCCTACGGGGGTTCCACCCCCAGACCCCCAGAAAATCCATTTTGTATTACAACTATGCATCAGTGTTTATGCTGTGCCCCCTGCATGTCAGGTCTAGAATTTCCACTGTCTAGTACAAGCCTGTAGTATAGCACAAGTGTTATATGAGCTGTGGGTATTAATCAACCTGTCAATTTCAGTACTCAGTTTTACTCACATTTCAATCATTTACTATTTTAATACTATGTACGTAGGTGAAAATGAACAGCATACTCAGTGGAATGTGCAAGAAAACCAAGCCCTGAATAACAGCAAGTGGGTAAATTGTGTGAACATGTAATGTAGCTATGTGTCTCTGTCAATGTGTAGTGCCACAGAGCCTGGTGATGATGTTTTAGGTGGAAGTCAACTGCAGTCAACTGGTAGTCAATTGCAGTCAACCGGTAGTCAATTGCAGTCAACCGGTAGTCAAGGTAAAGCCTCTCCTTTATCAATGCCAAGTAAGTCTACATCCTATACATCACATGTACTGATAGTTGTGTTTTAGGTGGAAGTCAACTGCAATCAACTGGTAGTCAATTGCAGTCAACCGGTAGTCAACTGCAGTCAACCGGTAGTCACGGTAAAGCCTCTCCTTTATCAATGCCAAGTAAGTCTACATCCTATACATCACATGTACTGATAGTTGTGTTTTAGGTGGAAGTCGATTGCAGTCAACCGGTAGCCAATTGCAGTCAACCGGTAGTCATGGTAAAGCCTCTCCTTTATCAATACCAAGTAAGTCTACATCCTATACAGCATTGTTCTGAGCGTTTTATGGATTTAAATCAATATGACATGTTTTTATGCTGATAAAGTCTTTAAAAGTATTTACAAATTATTTATGTCTATTATTTTGTAGCACCATGTTCACCCAATAACAGCAGTGATTCCGAAGAAGAGATGGAGGTGCAGCACTGGAGAGTACAAAGTTATCATCAGGAAGAATATTTGAAAACTATTCGTAGTAAGGTGGGCATAAGTCACAATAATTCACAACACAAATTAGAAAATGGTATGTAAACAATGCTTTGAAGTTTGATTAAAATACCAGTTTATTATTCATGAAGAGACTGGCAGTCGAGTGTCTTAGCACTAAGAGACTCGCGGTTACCCACACCTTGGCAAGGGGCATAGCCACAATGTTCTTTTCACTGTTGGGAGACCAATTTCTAAGACAGTAAGACACTCCAAAGTAGCACCTTCGAAGTATAATCGTCTTCAGAGTCGGTGTTAGAATGATGACAATAATAACCTCTGCTCCACCTCAGTTTTCATTGTGTCATTCTAACACCTCCTCCTCAGACGTTTAATTAATACTTTGAAGATGCTACTTTGGAGTGTCTTACTATATCTTAGGTTTATGCGTTGTAATGTGATAATGAACTAAGCATATTATTATATTGTTCGTGGGGATAAGGGATACTTAACACTGTGTTACTTAAGAAGGATTTGAACAGCACCTGCAATACACTTGTGCGGATGTCTATTCCATCCTGAACAATGTTTGTTGCCCTTCCATACTTATTATGGAATAGCTTTCCTGTTGACCATGCTTCTCATGGTCAGATTCTGTTTTTTTTTAATTAGTGTAGTATATACCAATATCATTCCTGAACATGTAGACCAATGAAGACTTGCTTGCTGGATTTGAAGAAGATATGAAAATTCTCCAAAAAGTCACCCAAGGTACTCCACTGTACACTGATACCACATATTATTGTTTTTGTTGTTCACAGCATCTCCAGCCAGTCTAAGTCGTAAACCTAAGAGTTTTCTGACATATCCACCACATGTGTTACAGCAATTGTTGAAAGATGCTAGGGAATCTACAGCAAATGTCCCTTTTTTTCGGAAGAAACGTTGACAATAGAGATCTATTGAGATTGCTATTAAATTGTTTATTCTAGTATTATGATACAAACAAGTGAAATAAAGTACACGGTAAAAATGTAATGCACAAACAGCTAAATGTACTATGTTGTGAACAGCTATGGAACTAAATGATTTACAACATTTATATGGATTGATGTGCTATATCATATGTAAAGTTGCTACTTAATAGGGATACACTGATTTTTAGGCCATGCTGTTATTTGACCATCTATTAAATAATCATCATCAAAGGGGGTGGAAAACAAAAGTGTAGTCTCAGGCAGTATCTGAGTAATTTCCAGTTTGATATAATCTTGTGGAATAGCTTTCCCATGCACACAGCTGTCTCCATCTAAAATTCTTCCCATCCCAACTATGTTAGAGTTCTTCAATAATTTAACAGATGATCCTACACTAAGTGGCTCATCATTCCTGCAACCTGAATGAGGAACAGAGCTGACTGTACGTGTGGTGTCCAAAGCATTGTAGTACGTGTGATCATGGCTTGGAGTAGTTGCACTTGACACCTCATGATGAGGATCCACAGCAGTACTGGCACTATTGAAAAAAATATTACTTACAATAATGGTATATATAATATATATATACACACAGTCCTAAATAAGAACATATAATTATACATAGTATGATCATGATTATCAGGGAATACAAAATTTGAGAAGTTATTCATCACTCTATGGTGATTATGATTCCTTACTGAAAATGTACATGAGATGCATTGACGATTGCCATCGTATGATAGGCTTCCCATTGGCTTCTAAGTTGCTGCTTGGTTCATCACAACTATACAGCTACAGGTGTCTGCCAGATAGAATAGCTCCATACAGTATCACAATTTTTCAGCAAAATGAAGCCTTATCCACCTTAGAGCACTGGAGAAGACAGAGCCTGTAAGTGTTTAGGAGCCTAAGTGAAAATCTTTGAGTACATTACCCTACGATTTCGCACTAGAACATGCACTGCTAATTTTTCAGCTCATGATGATCTTAGTATCTATATGACTGGATTTGGAAAGCAACTCAAATCCTGCATTAAACGTTTTGAGATAATAAGTTCTAAAATTTCAAGCCTTGCTAGGGTAGTGAACACACATATGAAATTTACACAAAAGACGCATCAGTTTATTACATTGCAGAACATTTACAGTGCTTATTGGCTGCTTCTTTTCTCCTATCAAATAAGATATAGTTGAAAAGCTGAACTGTTGGATGTATGAAGTATAGTATCACAACTACTGACAGAGAAGTAAGATAGACTCCACAATGGCACAACTGAACCCCAGACACAAAGTTACAGGGCCACAGTGGCTTCTTAAGTGCTGAGATGCAGCAGAATCGGCGCATGTGTACACAACATTTGGGTAACTGAAACAGACCATCCACCAATGCACCACTCCAATCCAGCCCCCCACCAAGGTCAGAATTCCCTATTTGAGTCTACCACACCCCTCAGAATGCCTTCTCTCAAAAGCAGTCTCGAGAGGTTTGAGTAGCACGGATGGTTAAACAAGCAGTAAGGTAGTGTGCCTATCCACTGCCAGCATTAGTTTGATTTTGCCCGATGTGTGTATATAGGGCTGGGTGGTATTGCAATTTTGGTGTTCAATATATTGTACAGATAAACTTTGCGATATATATTACCATTTATCATGATATTTGATAGGTGACTGTTTTGTTAGGGTATCTTAATCTTTTGCAATAATATTGTACTTGTAAGCATCCAGCACTTGTCAACCTAGGGTTGCGTCAACCTGAAAGCTGGTAAGGAGATGCAACCTTTACACCCCACCTACATATACAAGTTAACACAACAAATATTCTACAAACCATTGTATGGATGGTTCTTCTTCTGAAGTATCCAATTCAATATTTCCAGTAGAACCTAGAAAAGCATGATGCTTTTACTATAGTAGGACAGACAAACATTTACACACATGCATTGTGCTGGAAATTCTGATGCGAGATAAATAATTTTGATGTAATTTTTAAAGACTGATAACACTTAAATTTAAAGTTTCTCTAATGTGTCAATTACATTGTGATTAAGGTAATTAAACTTTAATGTTAACTAAGAGATGGTACTACCTCCCGCAGCAGTCTTGGTTGCCCATAGCAAAGTGTTTCTTTACAAGCACACACTTTTCCATCTGATGAGCAATTAGAGTTGCACTGATAATCAGTATCAGCTATTGGCCTTATTTTTGTGTATCAGTATCGGCAAGAGTAAAGAATAAAAGAAATAATAATAAAGAATAATAAACTCTTTAAATGTTTACTCTTGGTATCGGTTAGGCAACTTGTGCAAAACAGCAGCAGATACAGATACAGATAAACATATAATTATGAACACCTCAACACCATTCAATACAAGATTGCAGTGTCAACTGTTGCACACTTGCATTCTGACATTAATTTATAGAGAGCAAATCATCAGAGAAAAGGTCTTTGTTCCTATATCAGATCGGTTTTGTTAATCGACTTGATACTACTATTTTACCATATGGAAGAATACTTTGGCGATCGAAAACTTTGGCAAATCAGTCCTGCATGCAGATACACCTGTATATATGGCCTAAAATATCACATCTCTTGATTTGGTGATTTATTAGATGCAATTGCAATATTACACAGCATTTAGATTTATCATGTCATTGAAATCAGCTGCAGAAAATCCCAAGAACACAGACTTATTGTATCGTGCAATACTGCATGTTATCATTCCTTTTATTTATCTGCACAATAAGTTATCTTATATGTATAAATTTCAAGGGGCATAATTTTGCAGATTTAGCAGTTGCCCCCAATTTTTCGTTCTCAAAAGTTAATGAAAATCAGGATTCAGTCTATGCTGTACAATAGAAAAGTCAGCCATAGTATTATTATATCCTTGAAAATAAAACCACATAAATCCTGAAAATTGCCCCACTGTGAAAATTATATGCCTGAGAAATTTATAAGTATACGGTATACAATATCGAACAGTTGATAATAATACATACATGTAACACGCAAAAGATCTTTCCTGGCAATTATTTCTTTAAGAGTAGCTTTTCCATAAGAACCAGGAGGTTTTAAAACAACGCCTTCCGGTAGTCCTTCCATTGTGATACCATACTTAGAAATATACTTGTACGGCATTACTGCTTTGGGGTCATTAGTATATGCACCTGCACAGAAAAAATTCTATAAAAAGGTGTGAAACTGCAATACAAACTTGGTTAAGCATCAAACAAATTTGGAATTGTACATGCCTGTATTTAGTATTACAATTGCCATTCATCACTTGTCTATGTGGAGTGTAGGTCAGCTGTGAATCTAGTCACAAGACTCACAATTTGGTAATGGATATATGTGTATATTTCCTGGGTTATTCAGGCGTTAATCAGAAACCGATGCTCTTCATCTGCATGTTGTAATGCAACACCTTTTTCTACATTTACTACATTATCTACTCTCTCACAGCTACTTATCTGTATGAAATTGCCAATCACATAAGTTCACCTTACAACTAGAAAGATTAAAAAGTAATCATATAACTTATATGCAATGGTTTTCAATGATCAATCCCATAGATATCTTTGAACTTGCAGGAACATCAAAGTCATGAGCAAATCACTTTCTGGTTGACTAACTGATTTGGTACTGGGAAAGGCAGCATATGCTGATGTCTTCCCAGGGAGCTGATTACAGCTCCAAAACAGAGTACATAATGGTATAGTACAAGTAGGCAGTCATGGCTCTCTTCTGAATAGCCATACAAGAAGGGAGTGATATACTAATCACAATTTTAAATCAGTTGTATCAGCTGATCTCCATCTGCTTAACATGTCACTATAGTCTGGTGCACACATCCGGCACCTTCAACCACTCATTTTTTCCGTGTTTTTGAGTGCTTAAAAGAGGGTCAGCTGCACCAGACTAATTGTCATCCTGCATACAGAACACTCATAGATTTACAGCTTAAAAACCACATTTACACTGTATGTATCGTTGGCATACGTACATGTGGATGTACCATAAATGTGGAAAATCTGGCGGTGAATTTAATTGGCAGTTTAGCAATTTCGGTGTTGACCAAATGATGCCAACATTGCAGTCTTAATAATACTAAGAATACAGCATTTTGAAAATTAAAATGACACCAATAGCTAAAATGGTGCAAAACGCCAATTTTTAGCTCGTCAATATTTCCACTCATACAATAATGTATACTCAATCAATTACCACATATCCATACCATAGCACTCATTAAATATATCTTGGACAGCTGTCCTCAATGATTCAGCAGAGTTAGCTTGCTTAGCATTTGTAGATGGGAGTGAGTTGTCTATTGTACAGTGCAGTCAATGCAATACAAAATATATTTTACATACCAGTGTAGTGTTGCAGTGAAGCAATGTACCCCAAAAAAGAATGTGGTATGTGTGAACCTGACTTTAGCAAAAAATCACAGCCAGCTTTTGTACCACCAGTAATGTGGTTGCCTTCATGCACAGCCACAAAAACAAAGTCAAAACCATCTATCTTGTTTCCATGCTCAACCTACACAGAACAAACATTATGTAATATAGAATGTTACCGTTTGACCCAACATGAAAAACAGTATGAATTTAAAGGCTAAATTAATGGTACCTGTACAATGGCTGATCTCTAGTGAATCATGTATACACCTACAGGTATATGCAACTGTATGAAACAACCACCTGTCCATTATAAAATTTTAAAAATAATTTTCATTTTTATACTTTTGGATAGTGCATGGGCAAACGTACAACAAACTTCAACTAGCAGTTATAAGACAAAACCATTGAGGACCATTATCACGGTATTATAGATTTGTAAGTGGTTCTGTGTACAGTACTTCAGTCATACTTGCATAGGCTTGTGAGCAATATGCAAGATTTAGATAAGGCACAGTCTCAAGACATTTATATATAGTCCCAGTGATATTTTATATAAACCCACTCCATTACATACTATAATGTGAATAGAACAGCTGGAAATGGTTAGCTAAAGATTAACTATATTCATATATACTATTATGGTAGTAAAAGTTGTGATTAGTTTGTGAATATGTCAGACACAAAAAATTGTAAACAATCCTACGATGGCACTTCTATCCCATGCCCGGTCATCAAAGAGCCTTGGGTGCAATTTCTAGTTTGCCACCAGTGTTCCTCATGTGTAAGTGCAGTGGAACCTCAGTTATCCGAACTCCTTGGGACCAGGGGTGGTCCATAAGTCTGAAAAGTCTGTACCTCTGAAACTGTATAAATAACCTTAGTATTTTTAATACCCTAATACAACAGTCACAACTCAGATAGAGCAATCATCTCCGTAGTTCGGTTAACCGAGAATCTGGATAAGTGGGGTTCGAATAACTGAGGTTCCACTATTTTAATCTGATAAGCATATAGCAAAAAGGCTAAGAAAGAAAAGTTTACTAACTATAGTAGCTTGTCGGCAATAGGGAGACCAGTGTATATAATTGCTGTGGCATTCTTTAGCCAAGAGCTAGAAACTTAGTTAACCTCAGAAATCAAGGTACTATGGCCTCCACATCTACATGTTGTAACACACCTTCAGCTTTACACATACCTGTTATACAACACAACTTCAGTTCACTTTTAAACAAGTTAGTAGTTGTGTGAGGCTTCAGACTTGCTGTGGTATTAAAAGATTACATTGCTTTATGTGGGGTGGTATAACTGCAAAATCCTTGATCCAAGCTTACTTTGATTTACTTTGATAAACTTAAACTTAGATTTACTTTGACTAGTTTGATTTACTAAAATAATTTACTTTGAAGATGAGCTTTGTTGGATAGAAGCACTATTTTATCTAGTAGAAATTTCCTTTCGAATTTATTCCTGTGGCTACAGCTCTTCACACGATAACTTACCAGTAAACTGAGCAAATCACGCAACTTTTTCACCTCCTTCTTGATGTCAACAGTCTTGTCTTCACTGTTCATGGCTGCTGCTGCTTCATTATACCTATCCTTTTCATCACTTGATAAAGACTTCCACTTCCTTGAAGCTGCTGCATTCTTTTCCCCCAAAGAAGAAAGCATCTTGCACTCTACATTAAAATTGGTTGCTGTAACTGTTACAAATTAAATGCTAACCTGCAGAAGCCATATACTCTGCATGGTGTACATTGGAACCAGATATGGCACGTTTTTTCGCATCAATTTGTAGGTACCATCTGGGTTTGGTCGCTTTCCTGATGATTCCTTGTTCATTTTCTGCACAAAATGTATGCACAAAATGTATGCACAAAATGTATGCACAAAATGTATGCACAAAATGTATGTTGGGTCAAGCACATATATATTACAATAGAATTACAAAACAAAAGTATCTTGCAAACATTGGTATCTAAGCTATTAGTTTCTTGCAGATAATTATATGCTGAAGAGTTGTGGACTTGCAGTATATAGTAACCCACCAGACAAACTCTACTTTAGCCCTTTTTTAAAATTTGTTTGATCAGTGTACATTCTACTTTGAAAATTTACATTGCTAGCTATTCTTAAAACAATTTCTAGTGGAATACCAAAGCCTCCCTAGCTGGTAATTATAAGGTGAGAACTTGTGCACCCTTCCAGTCTGTTATATGCATTATAACAAGCAACAAAGTAACAATAAAATTTGCTTTTTCTCCTGTCCATTTTCAGGGGTCTGTAAAATACATACACCAAGCTTCTTAGCCAATGTGGCGAACTGTGCCAAACTTTGACTTTGTCCTAACCCCTGTAGATTGGAAGTTTCCTATAACCTCCAGCACAAAAACTGTATAGGTTACAACTAAACCAAGAGTAGAAGAGGAAACTTCCTTATTCCTTTTTATTGGACTAAACATAAACATAAATAGAGGAGCAGATCAAATCTGGTGAGCCTCCTAAGCATAGTGCTACACATATCACGGTATAACACTTAATGTAAATGTATGTTTTTTGTTTCTCACAAAGGAATGATAGTATGCTAGGACTAGAATATTCTGCTGGCAGAATAACAGCAGCTTTGCAACTGGAAAGTTACTGTATACGTCAAATACATATCCCTTAGTAGCCATCTATTTTCAGGTTTGGTAAAGTAACTACAGCAGTACAGCCCAAATGCAATGTTGAATTCACTTGTACACTTGTGATTGATTGAGAGTATATACTTTCACAGCCACTCCCTTAGCTCTCTTTGACTGCTTTTCACGAGTGAATTTGTAAGGACATGTGTTGACCACTGGGTACGATCAGGATACTTGGAATGCCACTAGCCAGCTGAAACATGAAGCTAGACTAATGGGAGCTCTTGAATAGTTTTCCATGTGCATTACAGCTTAGATAATACACATCCCTATGGATGTGAAAATAATAAGCACCACCTGACCTAGGCTAGTTTCGCGCCCCTAGAGAAATGATTGCCACATTTGTTTCCACATTCTCTTGATTATAAAATGTTTTGAATGGTCCTGAAAATTTTGTCTATTCATTACGAAGTGTACTGATACTGATTTTAAGCGGCTGCTTATTTCGGTGGGTTGTTATGGATGATGATAAAAACTGGTAGTAAAAATCACAACACCAAATGATTCAAACTACAGATTGGTTCACACCTTAAACTAAAAGAGCACGTGAAAACTGTTAGTTCTTTATAGTATTTGTCTGAAAACTTGGAAACAAAAATGGCTGGTCAGGAATCTAACTTGAAACCTAACCTATGTCTGCAGTGGAAACATTTTAGTTATGGGTGATATATAGCATATATTAACGGTTTACCAAAATGCTGAGAACAAAACATGATTTTTTCAGAAGCAAAACTAGGGTAGGACAATTGCCTTTTTGCAGAAATCTATGCACTCATATGACAAACACGATGATGAATGGGTCAGATTCCCAAATTAGGTCACAATTCTTAAATGATATCTAGTTGCTATGTGCCAGAGAGCTTGCCACACATTATCAATGTGAGAGAAACCATCATTTCAATTAGTTTAGCGTTTGGCGGAGCTGACCTGCATGCAGAGCGTGAGGGTCTGGTGACAGCCACTTTATACACTTGTGCCAAGTGGAATGCAATCAATTTCCAAGTGTACGAAAAACAAATTAACAATTTCCAGTTACATCACAGTAAAAACAATTCTGTGGCCATAAACTTCCACATTAAAATTGATATTAAAAACTCACAAGGGAGTAGGGTGTTGTGTACTATTGCCTTTCAGCATATTATAGTTGTAAGGTGTGCCAAATTAGTTAGAGACTAGATGTAAGGAAATCATGTCATAGTATGCAGTTAATTGAGCAATCTGATTGGACACACCAGTTTTCCATAAGACTGGTACAGGTACTGAATGTGATTGTCACCACACACTTGTGCTCTGCGCATGGGTCAATCATGCCATATTACATTACAGCAATGAACACTGATGCAATGAAGAAATGCATGTAGCTATTTAAAAAAAAATCGAACACTATAATCACTACATCTGATGGATTTCATTTCCCACACCGCATAAAGTGGGGTGATCACAACTTGAACGACAAATTCCCGCTTAAGAAATGGAGCCCATAAGTATGTAATGCACTTATCATTTGTTAGCCCACTATCCCCCTGGGACAGTGGGTGGGAACGGTGACTAAACAAGTGATCAAATGCACCACCATTTGGACAAGTCAGATAATCAATCCTCATACATCCCCTCCTAACCCCTGGGGGTTTAGGTGGGGATTTGAAAAAAATCAAAGGCCAAATTCCCCACCATATGGGTTTATCTTTCATTCAAAAGTGAGTCAAATCCCTTCACTGCATGTAGCCTCAGGGGTGGGGAAGGATAGTGGGGCAAGATTTTAATACACACAAAAGTCAACATTTATTGGATTCACAGTAAACACCACCGCTGATAGGGGATTAGATTTCAGTGTCCCTGTCAATTTCAAAAGAAACTTGAAATTTACTGGATTATTGTGATGTGTGGTCACCTTCAACTGTGCAGTACTTTAAAAAATTTGAACGTATTCATTCTCATTGATTCCTGCCACGCAAGGTTTTCCGTGGCTGAATGTAGAAGATTCCATACTGCCATTGGTGTTTATAGAACTCTTCATCACCTGTCACCAGTGTATTTGAGAGAGACATTTAAGTACACTACAGCTGTCACCTCTCACATTGGAAGAAACAGTCATCACCTTTTTGTGCCCAGGGTACGGACTACATTTGGCAAGAATAGTTTTTATTATAAAGGTACTCAGATGTGGAATTCATTGAACTCATCAATTTACCCTGCGGCCAATCTTGGAGAATTCAAACACTTGTATAGGTCTTACTTTTAGTATATTTTGTCCTGTATACTTTATGTGATTATGTTGTATGTTATGTATAGGGCACTGCTGAAAAGTATTAGTAAATCTACTGATGCAGTCTTTCCAACAAAAAAACAATTTAATATCCACTGTGACAATACTTTGACATAGGCCAGCGAAAATGGCTTTGGGAACATGGAATACGTTGGGTAAACTGCTAGACCAAGTGCTATATGCCAAGGTACCATGTATGAACTACTTCGTATGGGCGAGCAAGCTAATTGAACGTTTAATCTAGTGATGAGAAACCTCGGGAGATAGATACCGAGATAGATACTGCATTACTAGTTACTGCATTATTTTGTACCTTTAGCTTAGGAAGAACTATCACCAGTCCAAGGCTAGAGTAGCTACGCCAGCGAAATAAGTTACCACCTCGGTTACTACAAAACAGACCGAGGAGATGACTCGACTGCAGCTGAATCTCTATCCCTATAACCAGGCTATTTCGATGTGCTTGGTGAATTCTAAACTTGGATTTCTAAATTGTAAATAACCGTATTGGGCTGTTTCCCATATTATGGCATAAATCGTACGGTATATATCCCGTATTATTTGTGTGAAGCGGGTGGGCCACGCGAGACTACTATCATCGGTAGTTGATATAATGAATTAGACGTGGTACTGACAGACAGGTGAGTGTTCTGTTGTGATAGTTTATTTGCCTATCCGTGCATGCCCACACGGTTCCGGAGGATTTTTTTTCCCTTCTCTTGTCCTGGGCGGAGTTGCACCGGTCCCTTTCCTTTCACCCAAATACAAACTCGAACTGATTCTGGGGCAGCGACAAAGTGCCTTCAATTTGACACTGATAAGGGTGTTCCATCCTAATGCACCAAGCTACTGCACCACCAGTGTTCACTCTTTGTACCGACGACACGGCGACTGAGTCACAGAAGAACTTATAATTAAGAAACGTGAGTATGGCGACCATAGAGCAGCCGGCCTCCTTCACTCCCCTTGTATTTGCGACCATTGGAGGTATTAGTGTCGCGTAGCCAGACCACTTTTTTCCTTTGTGTGGGCGTGGGAAAAATCAACATTCACCCTGACTGCAGTGGAACGCTACACAGAAGAATGTAGGTGAACCAGAACCTTTCCTAGTCTCGTGCCCAGACCGCTTTTTTTCTTTTTGTGTGGGGGCGGAGAAAAAAAGGGTCTGGTGGATCTCCAATACATTTTTTGTGCAGCCGGATCTACAACTTTTGGGGATCGTTGATTAGTGGTGATGGATAGCAAAGGTTTGTTAACGAAGCGACAATAGGAAATACGGCGCGCGTACCCAAGGATTCAGCCTTGCTAAGCAAACGCGTGCTGTATTTCCTATTGTCGCTTCGTTAACAAACCTTTGCTATCCATCACCACTAATCAACGATCCCCAAAAGTTGTAGATCTGGCTGCACAAAAAATGTATTGGAGATCCACCAGACCCTTTTTTCTCCGCCCCCACACAATAAGAAAAAAAGCGGTCTGGGCACGAGACTAAACCTTTCCCTGACGCCCACACAAAAGAAAAAACCGTTTTGGCTACGTGAGACTATGGGGGTATAGTAAGGGAGGCAATAGTTTTCTACCGTTGTTTGCTGACCATCTACTTCACCATGGCTCTACTAATACACTCTGACATGGAAGTAAGCCCAACTCTCATCGCTCTTCTGATATCTCTTTATTTATTTATTATTGCTTTATGGCTAGTATGCCAAGGGTCTGCAAGCAACTGGTGCTTGCAGCTTGAAACACAATTACTATAGTAACTATTAATTATTAACAACTTAGCTAAAGTGTCTGAAAGTTTGATATTGGTGAGATAGTGTGACATTTGCTGCATGGACAAAGAAAATTGAGATGGGCCTCATTGATGAACACAGGGACTTTTATAGCTTTAGTTAGTTGTCCAGCATGTGCTACCTTTTGTGCTAGGGGTGGTAGGCAAGAGAAGTCCCAACCGAGCTCAGAGAAAATATTTGGGGCTTATTTTTGATGATATCTTGGTCGCACTATGTCTTCAAGATGCGCCATTTTAAAGACAAGTTAGTTTTCTTGCTTAGTTTATTGTTTGCCAGTTTGGGGTCCTCCCCTTACCATGAATAATATCAATTGCTTAAAATGTTTGTAAAACAGCATGTATAGGAGCTACACTCTTAAGAGTATTTATGACATGAGACGTGCTATGCTTCCAGTAGACTCCCAACCATTTGACTGATATTCACAAAATAGGCTGTTAACTGTGCTCAGGCTGTTACACAGTGTTACAAATGAAGAGCACTACGAGTGCACTTCTCCAATTGCAACAACAAGTTGTACAATTCCTGTTACAAACGTAGGGAAGCCATCATTTTGTATTTTGTGGACTGGACTTGCGGACTGAGCTGGAAGCTGCTTTATAGCAGTAATCCAAAGATTATCTTCTAATGCTGGGAGCATCGCTATCAAGTTACAACTGCTTGTACTGCTCTTCCTCTTAAGTCACGAAGGTCGCGCATGCCATGAATTATTAGAATATTCCGAAAATGTATGACAGCAGTTGAACCATAACTTTGTAGGGTTGCATAACAGTTTAGCCATAATTTACAGTGAATGCACAACTGCAGGTTGGTATAAACTTACTGATTTGATATTGAGAAGGTGGGTGATGCAATATGTGGCTATATAGTCTCACCTCAGACCACAAGGGCTCATTACTGAAGCTTAACTAGTGCTGGAATGAACCTATGCTACAACAGTAGCCTCTTTCACTACTATTACGCGTGTTTTGTAAATATTCTAATAAATTAGTGCACACACTACCTTTGTGACTTATGAGGAAGAGCAGTACCAGCAGTTGTAGCTCGGTAATGTTGTGCCCAGCATTAGAACGAATAGATAATGCTTGGATTATTGTTAAGCTATTTCCAGCTCAGTCCTATTACGCGTGTTTTGTAAATATTCTAATAAATCAGTACACACACTACCTTTGTGACTTATGAGGAAGAGCAGTACCAGCAGTTGTAGCTCGGTAATGTTGTGCCCAGCATTAGAACGGATGAATAATGCTTGGATTATTGTTAAGCTATTTCCAGCTCAGTCCGTGAGTCCAGTCCACAAAATACATTAGGCCATCATGCACCACTGCAAATCAACACTTTGATCTGTCAGCCAGAAGAAATGGGACACAAAGGAGTACAAAACCATGATGTGTGCATTGTACGAGGAGCGCATCGAATCCTATGGAGAAGGGAACATGTAACTCTGTACACTACCAATAGTGCGGACAAAATTCAAACATGGCATCCGGTGTTACTATGTATATAATTGGTTACATCATTCTTGTGCACAACAGGGATACACTGAATGAGCTGCTACTCCATCGTCTACTGAGAATGTAGCAAAGCTGCTTTGATAAGGTAAAGCTTGGAATAGTCAAGTGGAGTAATTTTGCGTGATTATTGACTGTAGAAAGACTGTCCTGCTAAGCCTGTACTACTATTCCTCTGTCGTGCCCTTGAACTTCATTTCCATAGCTTTGCTTTGTTGCAGTGGAAACATGACGTATTCGAGCATGCGCCTCCACGTAATATCCTAATTAGGAAATTTTAAAAGTTACTTATAGTACACGGCAGCCATGTTTGAATTTTGCTCTTTACGAAGTTGCATGTTCCCTTGTCCATAGGATTCAATGCACTCCTGATTGTACGTACTGTGGCATTCAAAAAGCACCTGTAGGGCTGAAGCAATGTCGAACTATGAAAAATAATCAAAGCTGTTGCCTTAGTTTAGTTGTTATTGAGCTATGCTTGTCTGAGGCATCAGTCAATCAATTGCTAGAAAATTCTATTGAATAGAAATTGTAACAAACTATTTGAAACATTTCGAGTTGTATTGAAGTGAAGACACTTTTGCTTGGTTATACCTCACTAATGCTGCCAAGACATTGTGAAGCTGTTTACTAGTCAATATATCTTCATGATCACAGTGTTACTGTACTGTATGATAATTACTGCATTGATTGATTTGTTGCTTTGTTAATATCATTTTATTCAGTTTGAGTAATATTACAGTATGGTAGTGGAAGTATCTAATGGCTTGTACATAGTCCTGTAACAAATGAATGTGTGAAAGTTCCTTTCTAAAGTTTCTGTGTAATGTATAGACTTTTAGTGTTTGTTCTTTTCCTTACTGCAATTGGCTTAGCTGATGAATATCTGAAATATACTGAACCAGTAAATTACTGAAGACTGGAAAGAATACACAATGGACAGTGACTGCTTTAATTACTGGTTTAAACTTTCATGTGGTAATTGCTTTCTCAGATGCAGTTCTCAGAGTTTTCCCCAGCAAATAAAGTAGAACAATAAAACTTATCAATTTGGTATCAACGTCAAAGTCAATTTTATACATTCTTTTTACCACATCAAAATAAAGTAGAGTGGTGCTGCAGGCTCTCCCACAGCTCCTGCTTCTAATGGAGTTATCTTCAAGGTTATCAGCCATGCTCTTTAATACAATAAAAGCACTGCTCTTGCTGGCTAAGTTGAATACATATTCCACTCATGTCTGAGATGGTTAGTGGTTAAAGTAGAAAGGAAGCCATTTAACTTCCACATAATTACTATATTATAAACTCTTGCTAGTAGACTATATGTGTGGTCTATTAATAATCGAAATATGATCAATTAAGGCTGTTTAGCGGTGCTCCCGAAATTTTTTGACGGTGAACGACTATTGCAAATCCCATACAAAAGTACGGGTAGTAAATGCGGCTCAAGCTATAAGTTACCACTAATACTACGGGCACAGCTACCCATTTGTGAGTCAAGTTACAGAATGCAGATGTTTAGCATAACACAAAACTATGAACTGTTGTGTGATGGGGTGTAGTTTATGCTTTTCGGTATATAGAACAGCCTTGCATGTCAAGAACAGCTTATATAGTAACAGCTATAATACCAGACTTACCACCACCATACAACTTGCCAGCACAGTGCAACCTTACAACCTTTAGGATCACAACCTTCATGCAAGGTTAGTGACAGGCTTTTGCAGCCTTGCACCCTTCACACAGGGTTATAAAAACTGCTGCAATCCTAGGGCAACCTAGAAACTAGCTTGTTGCAACCGCACACGGTTGTGGCAACCCTGAAATTTTCGTATGGGAGCTCCTCTTTTCAGTTGTTCTGCTATACTGGTAGAAGAATTTATCGCTCTGCAAGAAGTACTGGTAAGTGGTCTATTTCCTGAGATTTTGCGAATTTCGCATTTTCTATGTACATTAGATCCTATCCGTTCACCGTCTTGACATATTAAAATATCACGTGTTTTTAGAATGCATACGGCAGTGCATGTAGTCTATAAATTAATGCTAACATTGTGAT
Source organism: Dysidea avara (assembly GCF_963678975.1). NCBI lineage: Eukaryota > Metazoa > Porifera > Demospongiae > Dictyoceratida > Dysideidae > Dysidea > Dysidea avara. The sequence goes on from NC_089281.1 coordinate 20,315,660, forward strand.
ATTACTCATTATTATTACACTGTATGCATGTTTTAGGATTATTGTAAGCTAGAGTTGTTGTGAGTGCAATAGTCAGCTTTGACCTTGTAGTTGACAAAATGATTGAGTGTTTCATTTTTCTAACTGATTACATGTTTCAAAGTTTACCTGTGCTCCACACTATCCCATGATACAAACAGCAGTCTATGTGCTATTCATGTCATGTTCTAACTGCTTCTGTGTCTAAACACAACTAGTATCCCATATGATGACATGTTACATGTATGTGTTACCTGACAATTCAGTGGAGGTAAATATTAACTGATTTAATGAGTCTGATGGGATACTCACTATTTTGTGTAGTTTATCTGTGATAGAGCATTGTCTAACAGTTATGAAATGAAACTTCTTTTTCATGTCCTGTTAACACTTAGTGTAATACATGTTGTTCAGTGGAGCATTTAATAGAGTTGTTGTGTTGTGTAGGTTGATATCACTTGTGAAGTTTCAGGCTTTTGAGTCACTTCTCTGTGCACCTGATGCCATCTCTCAACTGAGCTTTAAGTTATTTGATGTTGACAAGACTGGGAAAGTGCCTTATGGTAAGCTAGAATGAAAACATACACTGTAAATGATTATGTGAATATAACATTTATTATTTTATTTATGTACACGTACTGTGTGTTACCTCAAGTTTTGACCAGTCTTGTATAAACGTTTATTTACCAGAGTGTACAGTATCAACAGAAATAAATTCCAAGTACAGTCATGATTTCTTACAAACGTTATAAGTGATCAAGTAGATGATTTTAAGTGAAGAACATTTGGTAGAGTTCCTTGTAATATTGAAAATGTGAAATGTGAGGAAAACATCATAGAGAGTACAAGATTGAGATATATACCGTACAACAGGGAATACTGATGAAAGAAAAATGTCACAATTAATCACTTCTGACGAATTAAAGTTTGAAGAAATCACAGATCTAAACACTGACTTGTGAGGCACTTATTGACATTTGACGAATGCAACCAATTCATCAAATTTACAATTCTTCATAATTTCATGTCATATGGTATGAAGTTAATTCAGGAATTACTGATCACTTAGGAACCAGGGTAAAAATCTCTTGAATGAAATAAATTCCCGGGCCATAATTTGAGGACAATACAGTATATTGTAGTGGACTACATGCATTTAACCAGTAGTTTATGATTATCTGTCTTGCTCCAGTTTTATTAAAATATAATCACTCACAGTTAATTGTCATTAGCACTGTGTTTATTTGTTGATATACAGGAAACTTCCATAAGGTACTAAGCAGTACTACAGTTCATCAACAAGTTAACTTTAACTTTAAGAGTACATTTGTAAAGCAGTACTTTGGAACTGATCACTCACATGAGCTTCCCTATGAAGAGTTTGTACAGCTTTTACAGGTAATGTGTGTGTTTGTGTGTGCATGCAAGCACATGTTGTCTGTGTGGATCTGTTATTAAGTGTGTGGTGCGTGTATGTGTGAGTTTGTGTGTCACTGTTATACACACAAGATGCTTCCATTTTATCATGTGTTGTTTTTTGGTGATCATTAGAGTCTTCCAACTGAACATGCTAGACAAGCGTTTATCTCATGTGATCCAGAGGGGAGTGGCTCCATTCCTGCAGTTGACTTTATCAAGTTGATGAGCAAGATCAGAGAATTTAGAATGTCCTCATATGTAAAGGACCACCTGCTATCAGTGAGCGTACTTGTAATATAAAATGTAAAGGCTGGTTTCCATATAGCCACAAATCGCCTGCGCATTGCCTGCGATTATTGAAACAAATACCACAGGCAAACACTGGCAATGTTCAACACGAAGATGCCAAACATGATGCCTATGAGTATACCACACTTTGTAGAGTGTCACTAAAATACTTGTAACATGCCGTGTTGTAACTAATTAAGATGTACCTTTGCTACTAGGGTTGTTTCCAAGGCTCGCTATACTTATAAAATAAGACGTGTAACAAACTGTTAATCCATCTCACTTACGGTTGCAGGCCAACTGCAGTGAACAGCAATAATTCACACGCTACCATAGACACTCTGACTCAGGAAATAATACAGGCAGTTTGAGGCTATATGGGAACCAGCCTTAAGTATGTAGTGGAATATTGTGTATGTGTTTTCTGTATCACCCTATTCACACTAGCCGGGTATTGCATGGTATAGTTCTCCATCAAGCTGCGCTAAGCCACCACTCAACTGGGTCAAAATGCAATGTAAACATATTCTGGGCAATCAACTTTAATAATATGTTATAGTTAAAGCACCTCTGTATGTGTGTACTGAAAATGCAGCACAAGGGGACATGTTGAGAGGCTAATACAGCACTAGGTGAAACCAAGTGCTGTATTAGCCTCAAGTCACCTCCAAGTGCTTTATTTCTCACACACACAAGCATAGGCTGTGCTTTAGTGTTATGTTGTACTTCCTGGTCGTCTGGCTCGGAGCGATTTTCTCTAGTACTCAAACTGCTATGATTTTCAGTGATCAGGATATCAGTAAGTATTTATATATAATCTATTTCTAGTAATAGAATGAACTGATAGGATTAGTTTGGCTAGTTTTAGCAATTTTAATGTCACGCTCGTGATCAATTGTGCTGTCTTAATGAAGTAATGTTTAAATAGCTTTGTGATCGGGCGATCAGTAAGTGTTTATACAATCTGTTTCTTGTTGTAAAACAACCTGGTTTTAGCGATTTGCAGTGTCACACACGTGCTGTTCCAGTAAGTTGTTTTTGTAACATTCCTTCAATAAATTATCCACATAACTGTACTGTATTTGCCCAAGTGTATAACTATTCTGTATGTACAGTTATGCTGCTAATATGGACAGTACAGTACAGGGCATTGCTTTGATCTTCCCACACAAAGTACAATATGTCATGGTTAAGCATTTGGCTGTGCTCTAGCTAAGAGTATGTATACTACAAACAGGCTAGGATTTACTTTGCTTACAGTAGACTCTTAATCCCAACCATTGTGATCTACGTACCAATACCCATTGATATTCTAAAGAAACACCAATATGCAGTCAAACCTCTCTAATTCGACACTCAATGGGAGCCATAAATTTTGCTGGATTAAAGAGGTAGTTGGATTATCAAGTCACCTCTCTAATCCGACATTACAGAATTATGTCAGTAAATTACAGGTAAAACTGATCACACAATGTTTTTAACATGAATTAATTTTAGAATTACAGCTTTTTTTTCTGTTATTGTGAACCAATTAAAAGCTTTGGTTACTTAAACATTATTTTCTGTTATTGTTTTAAATACTGCTATTATTCTCTGTTGGATTATATACAAAGGTCGAAAACAATGTATTTCCAAGTCTAGGGAATCAAATTTTGTGTCGGATTACAGAGCACAGAGGTGTCAGATTATAGAGGTAGTTTTCTATACAAAAGTTTTGGTAAATGACATTTTGGTTGGATTAAAGAGGATTCTGGTTTATGCAGGTGTCGGGTTAGAGAGGTTTGATTGTACAAAGTTCCTAAAACACCATTTCACAGCATACTAAGTGTCTAACTAATCACAACCTTATATTCGCTCATTATTATTTAGGGCAATCTACATGTATCTCTAGTTGCATCAGATTGAGCTGGATATATTAAAATTATAGTTAGATAGTGTGAACAGGGTGTGAGTCATAATCCAACTGTACGTATGTAGTTGAGTGACATGTGGATTATCTGATGTACTGGTGTAGGTTGCTGGTGGGTCAGTTGGTCAACAGGTCAGCTTTCCACAGTTCAAGTCATTTAATCAGTTGTTGGGTAACTTGGATATTATGGAGAAGATAGTCCATGAAGCTGTCAAGTCTAATCCTAATAACACTGCTACTAAAGGTTTGTGTATGTGGTCTGTACAGCAAGTGGCTTAGTGTATCATGTATCATATTGATTTTGAATTATGCACTATGTGTCTGGGTTATGGTCTACAGTTAACGTATAGAAAAGTTTAAGAAGTTTTGTTTGCATAAGAAAGCTAGAGTACTTATTTTCTGTCATTACAGATAAAGTCATGAGAGTATCACAACAGTATGCACAGGTGAGTATCCCAAGTAATGGTTACATTTTGGCTTTCAATATTATTCTAATTGTTTACGTAGGTCACACCTTTACAAATAAACGTGTTATTTGATTTGTGCAATCTTGAGAGAAGAGAAGGGTTCCTATAATTCACACTATATGTCTGTATGTGTATTTGTATTGTAACTTGTCCGTGTAGGTCAATTGCTGTCAGTGACTTCAACAAGCTACTCTACCGGGATCCCATAGTACTACCTGCTCCTAAGAAGGTTTGTTATATGTCAAGCCATGCTCTTACCTATTTCCTAATTTAGCACATGCTGTATTTCTTCCATTTTATAGTTACATATCTTGACAGTAATTATAAACATTGTATTGTTTGTTGTACAGTTGACCCTTGAGCTTGTTGTGGCTGAGTATACCAGTGAAACACTGTTGACTGGATGTATGCTGTATTTGCTTAACCCTTAAACCTGCATAATCCAGAGAATTGGATTTGATTGTTTTTAAAAGAACAAATTGAAAATGCACAATACTTTTACCAATTTACATAGGTGGTTACAAATAGGCATATATATCATAAAGCGTTCGTCCGAACGCTTAGAAAAGCAACTTTTATTAGTTGGCAAAGAGTAAGCTATCTAACTGTGTATAAACTTTCAACATACAACAAGGAACTTACCCACTACAACGTGCTGAATAATTTTGTGTCCTTTTGTCTTTGTATTATCATTGTGCTAGTCGATATCTATATATCAACTGAATTGCCATCACGTGAGATACCAAGAACAAGTCGATACGATGAAGTACAGCCGAGTTATGGCCATTTGTACATTGTTATGTGAAGAAGGAAGACGGAGGGATTGTTCTTTTGCTCTTTCAAAGTGAGGTGGGAAGCTCTGGATTGGATGAAGTAGTAGAAACCAAACAAAGGAGGAGTGGATCATTGACACTGCCAGTTAATCTGATTCACATTGTAGCACCCCTCCTTTCACTTCCCCTCTCTCGCACGTGCACATGCATACCTAAATATACCCACAAACCCAACTCGCGTACAAACCCATCACAGAATGTCCGATTCAGAAAATCAATCCTTCAAGGAATCTTATGACAACTTAAGTGTACACACCCCAACCCCCTCCCCAGACCCATTAATAGGAGACGACTTAACCGACCTTAACAATGATGACATATCAAGTATAAGCCCCATCCCAACACTACAGAACCGGCCGGCTGCAGAGTCCTCTATATAACACCACCAACCAGTACTCCTGTACATGTATCCCATAGGATGAACAGTGGAACAATCGAGGAAAGACAGGCTGAAAGCCCTGCTTATCCTCAGGGCACCGCAACTGGTTGAAGCCGCCAACCAATCCTCCAACAACAGGAGGAAAGTATGGGTGGCGATTAGGTACTCTCAAAGTTTGCACAGTCACCACTCTAATAGAGCAATCAAAGCTGCAGCTTAGTCACTTCTGCTCTGCAGTTAGTTTTTTTTTTCCATGATTAAGCATTAATTGCTAAAAAAGTAGCATAAAATCCTATCTCAGAGCTTCTATCATCTTAAAAAGACATGTCCTCAGTTGCCTTATTATTTCAATCTTTGTCAATGATATATTGTTCAGAAACCTCCTTCTAATAATCCTGGATCCGGCACCCCTTCTCCCCCACACATACACCATGGAGCCACGCTCATTGATCAGTAGGTGTTTTCCAGTTAGTAGGATTGCACAAATCCATACCAGTTGCTATCTGCAGGCTTTAGTAAAGTCACGCCCAATAATTGATTGTACAAGTTATAGAATAGTATTGTGATGATTTTTCTAATTCTAGTTCCATTATAGGTGGTAATTAAATCTAGAGAAGACATCAACATCTGGATGAAATTACTTGAACCAGTTTATCGTTTTGGCTTAGCAGGCATTGGTGGAGGTAAGAGCCATCACAATATTGTTCTAATGATACAATACAATTGTGTTAGTGGTACATGTGTACACTTGTAGCTGTGGGAGTTACAGCAGTTTATCCTATTGACCTGGTCAAGACAAGAATGTAGAATCAGAGGGGATCCCTAGCTGGAGAGATTATGTACCGAAACAGTTTTCACTGCTTTGTTAAAGTGATTTGTAATGAAGGCTTCTTTGGTTTGTACAGAGGTGAGGATTATTGTTTGTTAATACTTAATTTATTTATTTATTATTAATGCTAAGGTCTATAATTTCTTATCAGCAAACTGTTAGTTTACATGTGTGTCTGTGTTGTGTAGGTCTATTACCTCAGTTGATGGGTGTATCACCTGAGAAGGCCATTAAATTGACAACTAATGACACTATGAGAGATCTGTTGACCACAAAGGATGGGAAATTGGCTGTGTGGAAGGAGTGTATTGCTGGTGGATGTGTAAGTGTTCATGTATGCACCTGTGTGGGTGGGGTGTCTGTGTGGGTGTTTGTGATGTTTGTGGATCAGTTTTGCTCATAAATACTGCATCCATGTGTGTGGTGTGTGTAGTGTGACATCATTTGTTGACAACACATGTTACTATTAGGGAGGAGCTTGTCAAGTACTCTTCACTAATCCACTGGAGATAGTCAAGATCAGATTACAAGTAGCTGGTGAAATGGCAGAAGGTACCATGCAGAACTGGTGCAGTTGGTGTTATTAAAGAACTGGGCTTCAAAGGATTGTATAAGGTTAGTTCATATTAGTTATGTCTCTATATTACACCTAGTGGCAAGATGGTGGGTATAGGACATGTCCACATATACATCATACAAACATGTGTGAATACTTCACACACTCTGTCATGCAACACGCACATACGTACCTCAGTCTAGTGACTTGGACAAACACCTGCAACATGTCACATTTTGTCAGTGCATACATGTGCATGTACATTTGCTGGAAATAGTTACCTACTGTAGTCATAATGTACCTGAGCTGACACCATACCTATTGAGGTGTGCCTATATGTGCAGGCACACACATATGTTGTTGTGTTTATTTTACAATGTATTGTATGTACTTACAGGGAGCCTCAGCGTGTTTCCTAAGGGATATTCCCTTTTCAGCAATCTACTTATATATGCTCACATGAAAACATACTTGGCTGATGAAGATGGTTTCAATGGAACAGGATCACTATTTGCATCAACCATGATAGCAGGTATGACTGATAATTTAAAATGAAGAGCACTGATGGGTTCAGTGGACCAACCCACGTGAACTGATATACATTACACATTTGCACGTAAACAATGATTTCACATGAACCAATGTTTACTGCTCACTAAATGTTGAAGAAGTTTGATGAGGTTCAATAAATATTTTACCGAATGGCAAATTGATGATGGCCAAGTGTCCCAATTTCTTTATAATACATTTTAGTAGCACTAGCCATTAAGTAACTTACATAATTCCATTACCAGTTTACTTGGGGATGTCCTACCCTATGACAACAGAGGCTTATATGTTTCTGCTATTATAGGTCCACTAAAATTGAAAATATTTTATTGAGTAAATAGGTTGTTTGTATTACACAATGCACAAAACACCTTTTAATAATTTAATTATGTTATTATACCAAGATATTAAACCACAAAATCTAATTATGTCACATTGTGACATAAGAGAGAATCGGAAGTAGTGTTATTACACACTGTACAACGGAAAAGGTAGATAAAAATCAAAGTCTAGTGTGCAGGTGGCAACACCAAGCTCTCCTTCACAGTGTTCCAAGATTACTCAAATGTTCTGCTGGAATACAATAGTGGAGTAGCTCCTCCTGTAGTGTTTCGCACTATCAAATAAAGATCATGTTTCATTATATGCTTCTCTGGAGTAAGCGGTTTGTTTACAAAGCTGGGTTAGCACTTAGCAGTACCATGAAGCAAACAATGGTATCACTGTTACACTTTCCCAAATCACTTCTCTGTCTGGTCAATATCTCATGCATATCTAGCCAGTGGTGCCATTGCATTTGTTTTTTCCTCACATGTCTCTACCTCCATCCGCTGTATTGGACACTTAATTTTAAAATATTCAAGAAATAAACTTAGACTTCACTATACAGTTGATTTACAGTCCCGATTCTCGAATGTTCTTCATCACCGAGACCAGCATAAACCATTTCCTGTTACTGCAGTACAAGTGTTTCAAGTTGTTATGCTAGATATGATGTGAAACTAAATCGAATCTTTCTGTATATGGACACATCTGTCGCTCTATGGCACCTCACGTGTAGTAAAGTTTCTTTGTCTGATGTGTTATGATGCAATATAATTGACTAACCACAATACACTAAATCTACGTATCATAACAAAACAAAATCTGACTAAATCACTTACACCAACCTATTCCACTAGTAGTAAGGATCAATGAAGTAACCAAAGTGTATTTTACCATTTCAGTTGACCTTTAAGTATTCACCACTGTGATAATGCATTTGTGTAGTGTACTTTGTATTTACACCTGTACATGAATTTACAATTACTTTATGTAGACATTTCTGTACCATATCATCTTATAGGAGTTCCAGCTGCAGGTCTGCTCACACCAGCTGATGTGATCAAGACCAGACTACAGGTAATGTTTGGACCATTTTGTGTTGCATGTAATGGACAATGTGTAGTAGTGTATGTGGTTGTGTTGTGGAACATTGTGATGACTGTGATGTTTAGAATTACTTTCGTTCTCATGATAACATTAATGTGATTATCATTATAACAATACTGAGTCATTCACTTGTTCTACACTACCATCTAGTTTGTGATATCTCATGTGTATTCATACACCTGTGCATTGCACTTGTATAGCAAGCTGTTCATTTATCTTTCCACACTTGAAACTGTGCATGTCATGTATAATTGATATTGCATGTGTGAAACAAATGCCTTCTTACCGTACGTGTTTCAAGTTGTTATGGTAGATAATGACGTGAAGCTAAATCGAATCTATGGACACTTTGTTGCTGTATGGCACCTCACATGTATTAAAGTTTCTTTGTCTGATGTGTTATGATGTAATATAATTGACAAACCACAATACACTAAAATGTATATCCCATTAGTAGCAAGGATTGATAATGGCCAAAGTGTATTTTACCATTTCAGTGGACCTTTAAATTTCCATTGTCAGTCCCATACGCAAGCTCTAAGAAATGAATGGCATCAGATCTTGAAAAAATCCATTATTACAAATCATCTTCTCCCACTCTTTGTAAATAAATTACAACTCACCTAAACTAAAGCTTTTCTGAGATTCTCTTGCAATAATCTCTGTTTAATGGTAAAATCACTGCAATAGCAAATGTGAGTAAATTGCTTAGATTAATATAATCTGCCATATAATGGTGGTTTTGATAGTTAGTTGGTTAATGCCCTACATTGGAGTCACTCAATAGGATTTTCTATGGGACCAGAAGATATGGTGATGATAATAAGTAACCTGATTTGGGTGCACATGATAAGGCCAGTAATGTAGTGTTATAAAGTGATGTGATCTGAAGTATGAACTAATGTGATTCTATTGTCAGGTTAAAGCACGTTCAGGACAGCAGACCTATGATGGACTGATAGACTGTGCCAAGAAGCTATACAGATATGAGGGAGGAACTGCTTTCTGGAAAGGAGCAGGAGGTACTTGACATGTTTCACTGAATCACTTTACTAGCAGTAGGATAGTATCTATACCAAAAGGTTAAACAAGCTGTGAAACAAGAGTGTAGCCTCCACTAATGTTGTGAACTCAATTTTGGTGGTACAGAAATGGCTGCAATCATTCAATGGCAACTATTTATTTGAGATCCATTTCACTGTTCAAAATGGTCTATTGAAGCATGACTGCTCTATTAGAGTAATAATATCTCAAGTGTTCTGTGTAATTCTGTAAATTCTACAATTACTTTGTAACCATTAAAATGTACTCCTGTTTATGGGTCAAAATGATTTTCTGTTTACAGCTTGACCTGTAGCATGACCAATTAATCTTTCTTTACAGTAATCCTCATTAATCACTTTTCCAATATTCATTACACTCTGATGACACACCTTTTGACCTGTGTACAGCATGGTATGGCTCGAAATAAATTGCAGTATGAATCAATCAATCGTATTGTGCCGAACTGGGTCCAGAATGACACGACAAGATGAGGTGGGCTGGCACAGGTTGGCCCATTATAGGATACAATATGAACACTTTTCTGGACTAATAATATTTTGTTTCTGTTGGCCACACAGCGAGTACTCTAAAAGTATTGTACAACTGCTACAACGTACTGTGAGATGTGCCATGCTTCCCAACTGTTTTGTTGTACTGTCATTATTTTGTAAAAGGGGTACACCTTGTTGAGTAGTAGTGTGAACAAAAAAAAATTGAATGCGATAATCTGGGAGTGTGCAAAAGGCACATTTTGGAGGGAAAGGAAATTTAGCAGAATGGCAGAAATAGCTAAATTGTCATTTCTAGATTACGAAAAGCCTAATAGGACTATACATATGTAGTATGAAGACTCAATAACTGTTTGTTGGTACTGTACGTAGCTAGCTAGAACTCACCAAAATTCTCTTGGAGCGCCAATTTCTCAGGTGTATAACTTGCAGCTTAGAATCATTAGACATAATAATCCTCGAGCTGTTCTTAAACTGCACGTAACTTCATCGATCTGCCATCTTGCAGCACATCATATTCGAAGCGCATGTTACAATAAGTGCGTAGCCAAAGTACATTATTACACATAACCCTCTGCTAGAATGTTCTTTAAAATTCTCATGAAATTAATTGCCACTTTGTGTTGTAAAAGTGCATATCATCGTGGTCTTCTTTCAATCACATGAGAATGTTGGCTAGGCGCTTATTGCAACATGACCTTCAAATACAGTGTGCCACAAGGTGACTGATTAATGAGGCTATAGTTTAAGAGCAGATCAAGGATTATTTATTATGGTTATGATGCTAAGATGCTAATTTTATGCTGGAGAATCGGCGCTTCATAGAGCATGCACTTCAATTGTGGTGAGTTCTAGCTAGCTACATTGTGTTTAACAGTACTAGCAAACAGTTATTGAGTCTTCACGCTACTTATGTATAGTGCTCTTAGGCTGTCTATAACCTGGAAATGACCATTTAACCATTTCCGTCGTTTCTGCCATTCCGCTAAATCTCCTTTCCCCATTTTGGACAACCTTCTGGTGTGCCAAAGTAATTGGATGATATGTTTTATGGCAGGATTTGTATACAAATTTTTGTTGAAGTATTTGTGGGCACACATCTCAAGAATGTTTTTGCCAGGTTGAAATTCATCAGAAAGGAACGTACAGTGACATGTGTGAAAACATTTGTGTTCCTTGTCTGCTTATTGGGCCACTCAACATGTTACCATGTGTCTTGATCAGTTGTGTGTTGGCAAGTTGATGTATTTCTTTATCTTCCTGTTTAGCTCGTATATGTAGATCTTCTCCACAATTTGGTGTAACACTTATGACATATGAATTACTACAAAGAGTTTTCCAAGTGGACTTTAGCAAAAGGTAAACACTTCCAAGAGCCATACCTACTGTAGATTATATTTCCAATGGTCAGTGTATTTATTTACTGTTGTTTTTACCAACAGTAAACCACCTAGCAGGAAACGTAGTGATGTTGACCTGTTACCACAACGAGACCCTGGCATGATAGGAGGTTTCAGAGTAGCTCATCGTTGTTTGGCTGGAATGGAGAGTAGATATGGATTAGTATTTCCCAAGAATTCACCAGTGACTACCAACCCTCAGAACTCATGAAATTTTACATATAAATCGTTTTGTCACCTTTTATTACATTGAAAATAATTAATTTATTTTGATGTACTGATTTGTATGATTTCTCTAACTACTTCAATGATGTGTTTTTTACAGTACTACCATAAACAAAATCATGTGGAAATCCGACCAAAGCCAATTGCCATTGACCCAGTTGTATGATATAGTGTATAGTCTTGTGTAGTTGACCCAATGACAAAAGAAAAGGTCTGACTGAGAGACTAGAGTGTATGCAAGTATTTATGGAGTTTTGTGGTGTCTGGTATCCCAGGAATTTCATAGTCAGCCACAAGGCATGCATGATGTATGAACTATGATGTAATGGTGATCCACCTCGAGCCCAAGTGGGGAATGTGATCTATGTAGTTGATATAGTGAAATAGATGCGATACTGACAAGTGAGTGTTCTCTTGTGAATGTTTATTCGCGTATCCGTGCCCAGACCAGTTTTTCCCGAGTTTTTTTCCCTCTTGTCCGCACCGGACTCTTTCCCCCCGCTCAAATACAAACTCAAGAGTGAACACTGGTGGTGCAGTAACTTGATGCATTAGGATTATGTCAAAAAGTCACTTTGCCGCTGCCCCCATAATCAGTTCTTTGTATCGACGACACGACTCACAGAATTAAAAGAAGCGTGAGTATCAGTGGTGACCAATGAGCAGGCCTCCTTCACTCCCCTTGTGTTTGCGACCACTGGAGGTATGGAAAGGGAGGCACTAGTTTTCTACCGTCGTTTGGCTGACCATCTATCTCGCTAGTTACAGCATAGATATTATAATATAGTACTTTAGTAGAGTCTATGGTTACAGTCAGACATGGAAATAAGTCCATCTCTCATCGCTCTTCTGATGCCTCTCTTGAGGTGGGCCGCATTGATGAACACAGGTACTTTTAGAGCTTTAGTTTCCTGGTCTATCTAATTCAGTTGTCCAGCACGTGCTACTGAGTGTGATGGAGGTGGTAGGCAAGGGCAATCCTGATCTAGCCCTTGGGAAAATTATTTAGTGCTTATTTTTGATGATATCTTCAGTTGCACCATGTCTCCAAAGTGTACCATTTTTAAGACAAGTTAGTTTGGTGTTTTCATGCTTAGTTTATTGTTTGCTAGTTTGGGGTCCTCCCCCTATTATTAATCACTTAAAATGTTTACAGCATAATATATGAGCTGTTTGATTGTGTTTGGGTCTTCGTAAGTATGACCATGTCTCCAGACCTTACAGTGGCTACCACTGGGAAGTGTAATTCAGTATAAAATAAATACATATCGTTCACTCTGTGCAATTTAGTCTAATGGTACCATGCTACAGTCTGGTGGAATTCATTGCCATGTAGTTTATTTGATGATACCACTAATTTTCATAATGGTACCAACATGTCTTAGTACTGGTGCAATAATATAATACAGGAAAACTCAGCTTTCTCATAAAAAAACTTTATAATGTTCTGGGCTGGCTTTAAGTCTTTAACATTTTTTGCGTCAACCAGTTGTACTCAAGAACAATATATAGAATAGGAACTATTGTTTTCTACAGGGCAATCTGTCTTAATTGGTATATCAAGAAAGATAATTTTATCTAAGGACTGTAATGTCTACTGTGTTAGTAAAGCAGGCCCTCAGGAATATGCATGAAATAAGGCAAATGACGATTGAGATGGTGACTACACTATAAAATAAACCTGAAATCACACTCTGGTCATAGTGATGGAGAAATTGTAGCAAGTAATAATAGCACTGTGGGCTGCAACATTAGACAAGTCTCCATTATAGAAGAAATTGTTACCATGCCTTTGTTATAGGTAATACTATATATGGATATGATTGCGGAGTCTGTTAGTATGTACTAGTCTACTCCATCAATGTGGTTAGTATGGTGAAAGAAACTGAGGATGGTTGACATAAAATCTATTGTGTTCAAATTAGAATATGTATGGTTGACAGATAAAAATCATCTTCACTACTTTTGCCATGCACTAATGGTTATAAGCACAGACTCTACTTGTACTTGAAGTGTTGTTAAACTAATAAGTTTTGCTGTGCGTTGAATGATGTTGGCTTTGTGGAATATAATTGGATAGTGGTCACTTATGCTATTCCTGGGAGTGCTACTACACAGACTTTCTAAAAGCTTGTGTAGCCTGTAGTTTTGAACTACAAAATAAGCAATAGTATACAAGGCCTATGAACATATACTAACCAGGGATAGGATTGCAGGACACAAAATTAACGTAAAATTGTTGTATGTAAAATCAGTGTTTTTTCGTGCTGGTGGTTAAAGACATGCGTATACAGGGTTCTGCTCACACTGGTCGGCAGTGGTTCAAAGAGACCAGTACCTCTAAAAACCGACCAGTGCCTTCTTAAATCCAACCAGTACAATTCTTACATATATCACTGATGTACATGCAATGTACTCTAATATAACACACAGCATATCAGTTCATATTAACTTTAGGCCACCACTCAGGAATTCCTGGGCAGAACCCTATGTACATTGTTTCCATTCAATGTATTCACAATTGTTTCACAGTTGTCTTCAGATGCTGGATCAGTTTTGCATTTCAGGCATTTTTAGGGGTTAGTCGGTCTCACTTGGCAGACTAGAGTGTAGTTTCCAAATTTTGTGTAATAAGTAAGATGTCTTCAGTCCAGCTTGCCAGGTTGATATCCTCTAATAAAACAGTCATTACTCTAATATAACAGTCAGTATACTATTGTACATGCATCCAGAGTCGCCTTAGGCATACAAGTAATGAAATGACATATCATTCAGATAGTAGCTACTGTATCATACAGTACAGTACAGAAACTTGTTGGAAGAGTTTAGGGTTGGTCTGAAAACATTTTTGGGCTTGTTGTGCCTAACCAATACTACCAGACTGTTATCATACAGTACAATAATAACTGTATAGTAGGGACCACAAAGGAGTAGGCGTGGTCCACGAAATAACATCACCCAAAACCAGCTTCAATTTTCCCTGATGACGATGAGGCAGCGTTGGTTAGGTAAAACTAAGCCCAAAGAAGCTTTCAGATCGACCCGAAACACTTTCAACAAGTTGCTACGGAATTTTAAAAATACTTTATTTAACGGAATTTTCTACTGCCTGACTGACTGATGCCTCAAGACAAGTGTAACTCAATAATGGCTAAGACTACGGGCTTGATTTTTTTCACTGTTCGACGTCACTTCGGCCCAAGAGGTGCCTTTTGGCATACCGCAGTGCGTACAATGCATTCTTCATGGACTTACCAGTGTCCTCCTTTGTGTCCCATTCATCTTTGCTGACAGTGAAAAGTGTCAATTTGGCGATAGCACATGATGGTTTCCCTTAGTAACGGAAATCGTCCGTATTTGTCATAGTGGCTATTCTGATAGCAGAGGTGCTTTTCAAACAGTTCTTGATTCATACTGCTGTGTAACAGGTTGAAAATAGCCGACAACGAAGCGTAATGGATACTTCACTTTTCAGACGATATTATTGATATAACTGGGGTGCGCAGCACCATTTCTTTTGGTATGTGTGGATTAGGTGCTTTTCAAACAGTTCTTGATTAGAAATGCTGCGTAACGGGTTGAACATAGCTGGCAACGAGGCGTAATGGATACTTCCCTTTTCAGACGATAATTGGGGTGTGCGGTGCCATTTCAGATGCGGTATGTGTGGGTTCACCAGTCGTAATAATTTATTTACAAAAAAAGTTAACAAACAAGTACACAGGAAATTTTGGAATTTTCAACTAGAGTAGGGACCATAACACATCAATAAAAAGTTCTGAAACAAGCTGGAATAGTTGACGATATTAAATCACAATAAAACAATAAGAAGTGTTATATCCCTACTGTGCATTTCCATTTGGTATCATGAACACAGTAGGGATATAACACTTCTTATTGTTTAACTGTGATTTAATATCGTCAACTACTCCAGCTTGTTTCAGTACTTTTTATTGATGTGTTATGGTCCATACTCTAGTTGACAATTCCAAATTTTTCTATGTACTTGCAGGAAAAGCAAAGCTGGTTGTTGGGTGATATTATTGGACAAGAAAGATGATCCCCTAATACAGCACTTCTGTACTGTGTGATGCTGCAGGATAGTTTTTCTAACTCAGAAAACTCCTTATAAATCATTCGAGGACTACAGATTTAAATAATAGCTGAGGCAGTTATTCAAGGGTGGTGTTTATGTTCTTAGTCTATCTTTATGGACACAGTGCGGCCTGTATATACTCCAATGCAGTGACAATTAAAGATCCAGCATTTAACCAAGGAAATATAATACTTCAGTACCTTCCTGTTAAAAATGAATCTGAGGTATATGACAACTTTGCATGGATAATGTAAGAAGGCATTTTTTTAGGTTAGTATTCCATTCCCAAGCTGCAGTAGATCCTTTATGTTGTTACACCCCAACCTTAACTACATATGGTTTTAGTGATATCTTCAGGTTTATAACCTGTGATTAATTGTCTTGTATCTTCTTGGGATCAGTTAATGTATACGTAGTTTTAAAAAGTTAAATTGAATTTTTTAATGTTCTTTCATTACTTACTCCATACTGTAAGTGTAAGTGTATGAGTAGGACAATGGTGGCTAGTGGTGCCACATTATTGCACTGAGTTAATTTTATTATTGTTTAAGTTCTTGTCCATGATGTTTAGGTATCTCATAGCTACTGTACTAATTTCATTACAAGTGGACGCAAAGTGCAAATGATTCAGTACAAGAGCAATGAACCAAGGTACATCTTGTGTAGTGTGTGCTGTATGTATTGTGAGGTGTATACTCTTAAAAAAAATCACCCAAAATTGCAGTGTGATTAACGGGCTATAATCATGGAAGATATACAGTAGGGATAAACAGTAGTAATAATGATACTGGGATCAAGACTTACGGTAGTGAGTCACATGACCAAAGAAAGTAGGGCTCCCAACTACCCATAATGCAATTTGTCCAGACACAGTGTCCCATCAAAGCATAAAGAAGGAGCCTAAGGGCTGAGCTGGCATGCTATCAATAACAGTCACTTGGTTGCCAGGAGATAGTATACATTCTTACAACCCTAGGGAGTGACCATAAATGTATTATTTGCCAACCCTCTGGTGTACTTTAACCACATAACAGCTGCAGTAAGGCATGTGATGTCTTACCACTATAATGTTCATTTGCTATGCTACAGTAGACATGTTGGGCATTCATCTCATGTCCAGTCAATTTTGGCAATTGTCCGGCTAATTTTGGTTTGTCAGGACATTGTGGCAGGACAACAGAGAATTCTTATCACAAGCTCTGCCTCACGATACAACACAACCTTTGGTATAATATTGTATAAGCATATTAGTAGTTAAATAATCCCCTCATTCTCCTCCTCCACCTTTACATACTCAAAAAAACCAACTAGTACCTTAAATCTCCAACCAGTACAACTCTTACAATGCACATGTAATTACTCTAATATAGCACACAAACATTCTAATACAACACACAGCATAACAACTGTTAGCTACCACTCAGGAATTCCAGGGCAGAACCCTGTTTATTATGCAGTCAACACTAATTGCTATACTTTGCTGAACTCAGTGAATTGAGTGCAATTCCCCATAAACATTTATTTTGCGGTCAATGTTAGGTGAATCAGTGTGGTGAATTCAGTGAACTTGCATTTGATGCTATTCCCATTGTTTGTTTACGATGATGCTAAGGGTATGAAAGTAATGCTGAAACGCTTAATATGTTAGTGCATTTTATGGGACAATCCAGTTTAGTATGTTTCAACATACCAAAAAGTTGAGCTCACCTGCAATTTGTCTGGGAAATGTAGAACAAAACCAGCCTTAACTCAATTTGTTGATGGTTTAGTGGTTCCCAGAAGCCAGCGAGACAAAGAAGAAGAAAAAGGTTAGGAAGAATAATACGAAGAAATAAGACGAACTTTGAAGGCATGTATCTCAGTGATAGAAGGGTGGATTCACCTCAAATTTGGAATGAGAGGTGCCCTATCCTGAGGTAGTTTCCGCAGCAAAAATGGTTAATTTTCGTCCTGCCATTATTGAGCTGGGATGTGTGAAAATAGCGTTTTCTTGGTTCCTGTAAAATACACACTTGTCTGTCGCGCACCCACACTAGCTGTACTTGGCCGCACGACACACTATCGTGTGTCTTAATGTGAATGGACAATACTAGCTACGTACACATACTGCAAGTGTGAGGAGTAGCTAGCACACCACATACAATAGATTGTAAAGTGTATATGTCTTCTTACACACTGTTAGTTTCAGGAACATTGACCTGTTTCTTGTATAGAAAGAATATGATTGTATAATGTCAAACCAACCACAACAACAAACTGGTTAGTGATCGTATAATGTAGTGTTATAGTTAATGTGTTATCAGTTTCCAGTGAGGACCACACCACTAGTGAACATCATGAACATCAAACTCATTCATCACAACAACTGGTGGACCAGTATCCCTCCATGATGACTGGACATCTACAACTACCAACATTTGGACCACAGGTTTATGCAACACCATTTCAACAACTGCAGTATCAACAAGCTTACTCAATGATGTATCCACAACAAGGAATGTTACCATATGCTCCACTACAAACAAGTTACCCTGTGTGTTCACCACCACTACTACAGCAGCAGCAGCAACAACAACAACAACAACAACAACAACAACAACAACAACTACAAGCTCCACAACAGCAGCAATTTAATTTAGGTATATACATTAACTAAGGTGGTAGCATTGCTATCAAGATTCAGTGGTGTAGCTAGACTACATAACTACATAAAAGTATAGCTATAGGTTAAATTAATGTAGAGGGAAATCATATTTTATTATGCAAAACCTGCCAACCTAAAGAGGTCTGGAAGCATGCTCTGGGCCTGGGCCTGGGTTCTTGTTACACCCTGTCAATACTTACAGTAAGATTTATTACATAATATAGGTGGCAGTACTATTTATCACTCCTAGTGTTGTAGAGTGATGTTACATTTTATTATAGGGATGATCAATCCCATGATGTTTCCACAACAACTACTACCATTAGCTGGATACCCTGTATATCCACATCAACTACAACACAGTCAAGATGATGTGATGGGTAGATCTGTTAGTAGTGATGTTCATCTAAGACACAACAATATGATTCCTCCAGTGATATCTACACTACCAACTACTGGTCCTCACCATCAGTACTCACAACACTTACCATATAATCCATATTATCACATGATACCTCAACAATCATTACTACCACCTCAGATAAGACCTATCTCATCCCCAACAGATCCACAACAACAAAACAATTAAGATGATAGTGGTAGTGTGGTGAGGCCAGTAACAGTTAATACTGAACAGAATGTGATCTCCAATTCAGTTCCACCTCCTTCATCTTCATATCATTCATCAACTCCACCCAGGTCACTGGTGGTTGATTCATTGGTAACTGTAACAAGTACAATTTGCTCCAGTCATCATAGGTCACCTTGTGTATCATTTTCTTTGGTAGGGTCATCATCGTCATCACAGGTATGGATGTAGTGAATGATATTTTGTATATTATAGATGTCTACATGTTACTATATCTGCTTGTCACAGGATATTGGAACATTCAATTATGCTGTTTTTCCCCTGTCCGTTATGAAACATTTTCACAAAATGAGTAGCCATGTCCAATTTATTATGTAAATGGCTGTTTCCTTTTAGCTGGCAACTCTAAAGCACTAAACTTTAAGCAAGTATTGAATTCATTACAGGGGTGGGTATTTAATGGTTGTCTTCGTTACAAAGTGATGTCTGTTGTACAGAGGTTACAGGACTACGCTATACCATTCATACTTAGGAGGGTTCCATTATTTGGAATGTATATATCTTAATGGATGTTCCACTTCTTATTTTGATACTTTACAAGAGTTGTTATTATTTCCTTATACGTAGGACACTATGGGAACTTTAGTAATGGACAACAACTCTGTTACCCACGGGTCTTCTTTGCCATCAACTTCAGGATTATCACAAGTGTCTAATGTAACTGTTACTAGAGTTGATAGTCCTCAGTTACACTACCAAACAACTGAAAACGTCACATACACAAGGTGGGTAACTGTAACAGTATGTACAGACATTACATATAATAGGCAACATAATCAATCTCTTACAGTAACATATTCCTTCAGAAAGTGATAGTGAACAATGTGGGTCTTTTAATTCTTTAGAAAAGACACTAACTATACCAGTAGTCATTTTCAGAAGACTACATCACTAGGATCATATCTGGGTCATATCTGGGTCACATCTGAGTTGCCATTTGTGTCAGTGAGTGATCCAAGGAAACGACCACGGCCCAGTTTCAACCATGATACTAGCTACGTTTTCATAAAGTTTTATACTTATCTATGGTTTCTTATTATTATAGGTCATCACAAACCTGCTCACTGTTACAGATCTTTAAGAAATATTATTCAGATCTTGTTACATCATTGCCAATGAATGATGCTGTGTTCCTCGCAAAGTTATATTCGAATGATCTTTTACCTGGTGGCATGAATGAGATCATCAAGTCAATTCCCACTGCATCACAAAGAACTACAGAATTATTGGATAATGTTATTAAACCAACTATCAATAGTAATGATGGTACAAGACTCGGTGTACTACTGGAAGTGATGAAAGACAGTGAAGATGATAATTTAAGAAGGCTGGCCAGTACCATCTTGTCTACCTTGAGGGAGGGATTAATCAATGCCAAAACAGCTACAGGTACATATACTCTTAACAAATAGATTATCATACAGTACAATAGTACTGCATAGCAGGGACAACGAAGGTATGGCATGGCCCGTGATAAAGTATCACCCAAAAACCTGCATCAATTTCCTCTCATGATGACATGACAGTATTGGTTGGGTAAAATCTAGCCCAAAAGTGCCTTCAGATCAACTTGAATTTTTTTCGTCAAGTTGCTACAGAATTATAAAAAGTTTTATTCAATGGAATTTTCTACTGGCTGCCTGCCTGATGTGTTTAGTCAAGCATAGCGGAAAAGTGGCTACAGCTATGACCCTACTTCTTTCACCGAAATGCTTAGAATTCACTTAAGAAGAAACATTTGGCATATTAGCAGCCATTATAATCCATACAATACGTGCACTAGTGTCTTACTTTATCTTTCCATATACTATAGTGGCCTTAGTACAGTACAGCTTTGATCTCCTGGCATGCACGTATTACACCGACATTGAAGTACACGTGTGGGTCAAGTTCAGCGAGCTGTTCTCCCTTGTAGACGAGATGTTGCCTGCCACCAGAAAATGGACTGCTGATGTAGAAAGTGTATATATGAAAGTAGATTATTGTTGTAAGTGAGTTATAGTCTGGCGTAGCTGCGTGTAAGTGAGATAGTACACCAGACCTTGAGCCGTTGGTGTATATATGCAGCTGGAATGTAAGTGGACAACCACTTGTGCTTCTATGCTAATAATTTATGATTTCTGCAGATCATGATTCCACTCATGAATATGATTAAATATGTGAGATGGTTATGAATTGACAAAAAAGTTCACCAACAAGTATAAGAAAAAGTTTTAAACTAGAGTAGGGACAATGTAGTACCGCTGCAATAAAAAGTACTGAAAAGCTGGATTGGAGTAGTACGTAATGTCCAGATACTGTTAGACTATAAGAAGTGAATATCCCTACTGTGCGTTTTGATTGTAAAATCTCTGTAGCACAGTAGGGTTATTCACTTCTTATTATTTTGCAGTATCTGGATATTACGTACTACTCTGATCCAGCTTGTTTCAACACTTTTTATTGCAGTGGTACCTACTCTAGTTTAAAATTCTAGAATTCCTAAGTTTAGAATGAATTTAATTAACAATTGAATGTTTTAATTTTGTAATGCAAGCCAGCTGATTTGATTTTGCAATTAAACATGATTTATATCATAACTAGCCATACACACAGGCATAGTAGGCTTTATCATTTTTATGCTATACAGCTATATATATGCATTGCTATTAAACCCTGCAAACATAAAATTCCTTGTGGTGATCTTTATTGGAAGTGATTCATATGTAAATTTCCAGACCCTATGGCATGAAACAAATTCAATCAGAGAGTGAAAATAGTGGGGAATTCTGGTTAGCTCTATTAAAGTAGTAGTTAAACATGATTCTTTTCCAACCCAAAATCTGGAGTTGAGTGTACAGTATAGCTACAGTATACATGTAACAGTTGTTCCAAAATAATAAAAAAGTGTCATTGTGAATCTGTATGCCTGCCTGCCTGCCTGCCTGCCTGCCTGCCTGCCTGCCTGCCTGCCTGCCTGCCTGCCTGCCTGCCTGCCTGCCTGCCTGCCTGCCTGCCTGCCTGCCTGCCTGCCTGCCTGCCTGCCTGCCTGCCTGCCTGCCTGCCTGCCTGCCTGCCTGCCTGCCTGCCTGCCTGCCTGCCTGCCTGCCTGCCTGCCTGCCTGCCTGCCTGCCTGCCTGCCTGCCTGCCTGCCTGCCTGCCTGCCTGCCTGCCTGCCTGCCTGCCTGCCTGCCTGCCTGCCTGCCTGCCTGCCTGCCTGCCTGCCTGCCTGCCTGCCTGCCTGACCACAGTTGCAAGGGTAGAGGCCAAACAAAGCAGCGCAAGGTCACCATTTTACACCACAGCAACAAACTTATTGGTGGGATGTGCCTTTTGTAGTTCCAACGAATGTCTGCCTTCTGTGCTTTGCCATTCCTTTTATCCATCCTAACTACCTGGTAGACTCCTGTAAGCATTTGAGCATAAATTGGATGGCTGCAGCATTAAGGCTGCCAGTCATAGGTTTTTCTCCTTTCTACATCCTTTTCATACACACTTTATATAACAACTTTAACAGGCTGTAGGACCAGGTATCCTGCAGACCTTCAGGACTTGTGATGTAAAGCCTTAATGAATAACTAATGTCCATTTGGTTCCACATGGTGTACTTAGTCACTCTCTAGGGTTCCTATGGATGCAAAAATTAACAAGGAGAAAACATTCTGACTGCCTGGCAGATTCCTGTAAGTGTTGGTCAGGAGAGTAAATCGGATGGCTGCAGGATCCAGGCTACCTAGGTCCAGTCATGGATTTTTTCTCCTTTCTACATCCTACTTTATGTAACATCTTTAAACAGGCTGTAGGACCAGGTGTCTTGCAGACCTTCAGCACTTGTATTTTAAAGTCTTAATAAATAAATGGTCTTCTTCTTTATGCAAACCATACCATTGCATTAATTTTCCATGTCAACGCTTTCCTTGAAGGAGCATATTTAGATGTCACAAAACTAAATGAGGCATGTAACGGACTGTAGCAGCTAAGGTTTGCTTTTAAAACAATTGTCATGCCCTTGTCAATGATCAGAATATGCCATGACAAGAATCTAGATCAGTCAATGATCAGAATATGCCATGACAAGAATCTAGATCAGTAGGAAAACAAGGCATTGTGCCATACCCATTAGCTTGATCTACTGTGTAGCTGAGTGATACTCTAATACAGCAGTCGCAGCCACATGTGTATTTTATCACTGTGCTCTAACAAACGTTAACAAACTAGTGCAATAAAAATTATTTATTTAAAAATGAAGTAGGGTTCCAGCGATAAAAAGCAGCAAAACAAGAGATGATGGTAGCTATGAGGGAAAATCCCTAGCTTGTAGCAATGTGGGAAAATCTCTACTTTGGCATTAGCACTAGCATTATTTGATGTTGGTCAAGTTATCTCAGCACTCACCTAGCATACAACATAGATACTACCACCCATTCTCCAGTTGTTTTATGTGTGGTTTGACCTGATCAGCATTTAGGATTTCTACTGGTGGGATTCCACTGGCCTAGTCATAGATACGAGTAAAAGTTATTTGACCTGTGTGCTTAAACAACTGTTAATACCATTTGAAGTGTCAATTTATGTGCCCAAATTTACAATAGATTTGTTACTTTTTAGGTCTTGAAGAAGGAAATGATGAACTTAGTGAAGCCAAACTAGTGGGAAATATTTTGGAAAAGAATCAGATGTCATCTGGTAACACCACTGCTAGTAAGTGAATAAGTCAATCCACACAAAAACAGCCAAGCTGTGAAAAAATGGTGCGGCCTTAAAAAGCTTGGGTGAAAAAAGTTGTGAAATCAAAGGTGGCGGCCAAGAAATGGCTGCAATGATGTTAATGCTAATAAATTTTAACAATGCACACAGCCATTATTAAATTTTTTAGCATTAACATCATTGCAGCCATTTCTTGGCCGCCACCTTTGATTTCACAACTTTTTCACCCAGGCTTTTTAAGGCCGCACCATTTTTTCACAGCTTGACTGTTTTTGTGTGGATTTCACTTCTTTTTGTACTTATAAGGTCCCAAAACCAGCCTATGGCTGACTTTGAGGTTTGTTTTTACTCAAACTTCTTCTCTTCTATGTAGATACAATGATGATTATTGAAGACAGACTTATAAATGCATGATTTAATTCAATATTTGATAATATTATTGTAATACCCTAATAGAGTGCACATTTTTTGAGGACTTCTAATAGAACATACATAGAATGTTCTAGAACAATCTAGTACTTCTATTGGTAGATCTATGAAATTACAAATGTTTGTTATAAGCAGATTTCAACTAGAAATTTCAGAAATTAAGTGAGGTGATCAGCCGAGGTAGCAGTGGTTCAGTGGTTAAGGATGCTCCCTGGTTCGAACTCTGGTAAGCTTTTTTTGACATTTTTTGCACACCTTTTTTACCCTGTGGTGACTGCTCTATTAGAATATCTCAATCCCGCGATTTTACACTTGCTTAGTTTTTGCTTTATAACTTTGTTGCTGTAACTCTATTGCTATTCAAACTATCAAAAGGCACTGCTATGATGATCAGTCTATCTACACACCAATTTTCAAGTTATTTCTATACTTGGTTTACCCTGTAGCCATGACAGAAGTTTGATCTTTTTTTACGTGAATAAATGCTCATAACTCCTTGAATATTACTCAGATTCACAACAAACTTGGTACGTGAATCCACCGTTACACGTTCTTCATTTGTGCCATAGATCGAGGCAAATGAGTTACACGTTTGCATTTTATAGCAATTTTTGCAAAGTGTGTGAAAAGAAATCGAAGCCCCGGTAGCCCCCATACGGCATAAGAAGAAGAGAAAAATGAAGAAATTAAAATGAAATTTTGAGCACCCATATCTCGCAAATGGCTGTTGCGGATTTAATCAAATTTGCTGTGTGGCGTACCCTACTTGGGGGACAGCTATAATGCAAAAATGGTGTGCTTTGGAGAAGGGGCCATGGAGCTATGCACGCATGAAAAAGCTGTTTTCTTTCTTCCTGTAAATATACTCACGGTGTGGTCGCCGGCTTTCTTGGCCGCACGACACACTACCGTGTGTCTTGATACCCCAATCATAAATCATGCATCTTTTACAATGCCCAGCATATTACTATCTTAGTATATATGTATGCTAAAAGAGCCAAGCTGTGGCCCATAAAAAAAAAACAGAGTTAAAAGGTTGTTAAATCAAAGATTATAGCCAAGAACATGGCTGCAATAATGTCATTATTGACATTAACAGAGAAGGTTGGTCATGCGTCATCAAACATCTCGTGATCTCAAAGAAAGGTTCAACCCATTCAACCCCAACACCTCAGTATCGATATAAAGTATTCTAATGCACGAATTAGTATCGATAAATTATGGTTCCCAGTGCCCTTCGTTCAGCCACAAAGCATGCTGTGTGGCTTTCCCTTATCCAAGAAACAAAGGATACATCATGAATACTTCACATGGATGTGATGTAAAGGGAGGAAAATGCCAACACCTATTTCAAACACCATTTTTGGTTGTGCAATAACACGCATCAATGCATCATAGGACTATGACACGTGACCAACCTCCTCTGTGGCATTAATATAATTGCAGCCATTTCTTGGCTGTAACCTTTGATTTCACGACTTTTAACCCTGATTATTTGTTGCTCCACGTTGTCATAGATATCGTGTTTGTTGTAATCACAAGCCCCAAGGCTAGCAATAAGCCTTGCTTTTTATTTATCTTTTCTTTTGCTACAGGAATAAGAGTATATATTTGAACTATTTAGATGAATTTATTTGCAAATGTAGTACTATTGCATGGCTGAATGCTGTATAGTGTGACTTGTTAAGTAGTTGAATTACATACAGAGTGACTCGTTACAAAGCTGAATGCCCTAAAGGGTGACTTGCTATGGCGCTGAATGCTGTGCAGGGTGACATGTTACATAACTGGATGCTCTACCTAGTGACTAGTTATGTGGGTGAATGCTCTACAGGGTGTACATAGCTGAACAGTTTACAGTGTGTTTTGTTGCAAAGCTAGGTAAATGCTCCACAAGGTGACATGTTATATAACTGGATGCTCTACAGGTAGCTTGTTAAGTTGTTCAATGCTCCAGTACATAGCCAAATCCTTTAATAGGATGAATGCACTATTAGAGTATCAAAATTACACACTTATTATGCAAATCTGATTTTTGTAGAGTTGTACAGATAATTGGATTGGTAATCGGTAATTGGTAAAGCTGATAATTAGCTGTTTTTACCATAATTGGTTGTAATGAACTGTGGCCAGCAGATTATTAGCCTATTTAGCTTCATCAGGTGGAGGGAGAGGGCTGGTGTCAAAATTTCTGGAATGTGCTTTGCTAATTTTGAGGTAACTACAAAGCCAACCCTAGTGAGATGGTTGGAGCCCTATAGGCCACTTGTCTGATTACCAACTTTGAGTCGAGATAAGTGTACAACCTCATAGCACTGGCTTTACAAGCTGTACGTTTAGTGGAATATGTACAAATGTAGCTTGTAGAGACCTACAATCGGGTATCAGTTAACGATCGCTAAAATATCAAATGTTGGCTTAGCCTAAAATGGGATAATTGGTGCAACAATACATTTTTGTATTATAATAGTTTTCAGTCTGATTCTTCTAAATCACTGACACACCTTCTATGATGATTTATCTATCTACACATAGCAATGACAAACAAATCTTTTAAAGTAGAAGTAAACTACATACATTTTTAGCTACAGCATCTTGTACAGCATGAAAATATTTTGATATGTATGTTTGTCATGTTTGCTTTTGTAATAGATAGCAGTTGTTAAATAAACAAATGGGTGTTTCTCCAGACTTCTCTACTGAACACCATTGGTGATCATGGCACAAAAAAGTGATGACTTCCACTTTATAGTAGTAGTTGCGTATACTGTAAGTCGAAAGTTTAGCACCCATATCTCACGAACAACTGTGTGAATTTGATAAAATTTGCAGTGTGGCCTATTGTACCGTGTGGACAGCTATAATGCAAAATGGTGTGCTTTGGAGAAGGGACCATGGAACTATGCAAGTGTGAAAATTGCATTTTCTTCCTGTCGATATATGTACACATGGTGTGACACACCGCCTTTCTTGGCCACCGCTGTGTCTTGAGAATAATCTGTGATCCTGTGAGTTCTACACAAAGAAACTATTCAGCTGCATGATGTTATAAGGACAGCAGGTAGGTTGGGGGTAGCTCTGTTCTGAGGCATGGTTACTATGTTCCTATTCATTTAAGGGTATGTGGTTGTCCTGCTCCACTATTAGCACTGATTGAATGGTTGTATAAGTGATGGACCTATTACTACTGTATCTATTCACTCTTACAGTAGTGCCGGTAGGCACTTCAAATGCCTGTGGTGTCTGATTACACTCCTATAAGGAAAGTGTCAATATGGAAAGTTACGCTGTACTTCTGTATGGTTTCCTAGCATGAAGAAGAATTAAAGTACAAAGGAAAGACAAGTTGTAGAGAGGGTAGACATCAGCGTTGAAACCGGGTCCGGATCACTGCTGACCCTGATCCGGATAGCAATCTGGGCCAGACCTGGATTTGACCCGGGTGTGACCCGGATTAAGTAAAAGTGAGGTGTGCACCAAGAACTATGTTTTGAGTGCTCAACTAGCATGTTAAGCACAAGAGTAGCTATATGAAAACCAAGTAGGTGGGGTCTATAATTAACAATGTTAGTCAGTGGGCATGTTTCCACATAAGTTTGCAGATATGTTTCCTGCGAGTGGGTGTGGCTTTGTGCATACCTGACACACTGTAATTACAAACAGTATGATACATTCCTGATATAAATGGGTGTGGCTCATGAAAGAGGCTGGCCTTGACCATATTGTACAACAATTGATTAGTGGGCGTGGCTCCACATAATCCTGCAGGCAGTTATGAGCATGGTTTCATGCATTCCTATAAACTTTAATATCACTGATATAAATGGGCGTAACTGCACATATGGCTGCAGACAGTCGTCTGATAAGTGGGCGTAGCTCACAAAAGAAGCTGGGTTACATCATACTTGATTATAACACATTTATACACTTCTGTATTGTCCATCTAATTAATTTGCTTCACACGATCCAATCCAGGTCAGACCCAGATGACCCGACCTGGTTTCAACGCTGGTAGACACTTGCTGGGATCTGAAAAAGTGCATCTTACATGCAAGTTTGCTATTGTGGCATGAAATGGTGGCCATACACTGCTTTGTTTAGCCTCCAGACTCAAGACTATATCATCAGGCAGGCTGGCATGCAGGCACACCAATAATTGGGTATCAGCAGTTTTTAAAATTCAATTTTTATATAGTAAATTTGGGACAGATTTAGTGTGTAAGAAGTAGCATTGCACTTTTAGTACCATTCTTTCCTTTATTGCACTATGAATTCACTGAAGATGACTTGCAAGTAGTAAATAATGTTATATAAGAAATTGAGAAGTTATAAGGTACCATAATTGACTTATAAAATAAGTTTCATGTGTAAAACTGTATGCACAACAAATTTTTACCCAAATTTTTATTTTATACTATTACTACCGGTCGACCATGTCTTTGTTTGCTGGATACAAGGTTTAAAGTTTTGGAGCATTATATAGGTGATATTAATTTTCAACTAAGACACATCAAACATGAAAGAACATGGCATAACAATCGATCACAATATTTAAGATCATGCACCAATTAATAGATATACCAACTGATATCATACTCATACCAGCTCCATCTAACTACTCTCTACGAGGCCATTCAATGAGGCTGTTACAGCCAAACACAAGAGTAAACTCATATCTTAACTCATTCTTCCCTTCAAGTATAAAGATCTGGAATAATTTACCCAACGACCTCATCACCTGATCAAGTTTAGACCAATTTAAAGCAAGGCTAGCTGAACATCAATTAATCACATAATTAATTTTGTTGATTCACTATCTGTGCTTGTATATACAGAGGTTTTGCACAGTAAACAATAATAATAATCTTATTTCTACTACAGTGTCATTGTTGTAATAAATCAAAATACTCTAATAAAGCAGTCACTCTTGACTGGTTGTTTTTCTATCTAATCTCCATGTAGTTAACTAACCATTCCACTTGTATACATGTACCATCACCTACGGTCACAGAAATCATCAAGTGCACATGACCAAGTTGTGCTTGCTATCATAGTACAAAAATATGTCATGACTTTGACACCTCAGATCAAAGGAAACCACAAGTCATATTTCACATATAACCACAAATGCCGAAGCAGTACAAAGCATCGGTCCTTTTGATTGTATCTCTAATATAAGTTTTACCTTGTGGGTTTGAATTTAGCATATGGGTTTGAGTTTAGCATATAGACTAGGCTAAATGTTGTCTTGGAAGAAAAAGTGTAGATGAACACCTACAAGCATCACCAAATAATTGTTGTAATGAAAGTGGGAATCATTTTTCTACACAGCACATTGCTCAGACATTGTAAAGGTCAGTAACTTAACTCTTAAGTACTTACATTGATGAATGAACTTAGTTTAGGGATTCCTAATGGGATTAGACAGCTAGAAGTGGTGCCACTAAAACCAGAGAAACCCACAATCTGTTCTTTAAAAAAGTACAGTGTTCAGGCTGTATGAATAACAATTCTCATAAGTACTATAGCTCACGCTTTTAATTCATGATCGGTGTTTAGATACCTGTGTATAAAACAAATAGGGTATAATGTGACTGGATCTATGAAAACCCAACACAATCACGTAAGCCTAAATTTACAGTATACTGCTGATTTCATTTTTGTGTGAACAGTTCCGTCCATGATACAAGTTCCGTGTTATCGATAAGGTAAAGCTGAAACCTTTCTTCACGTTAACTTTGCCACTGTATTGTCACAGTGATTTCTTATGAGTAGTTGTGACCAATCCGTAAGCTAAAAAATCGCCGCGGAATAATTCACAGTGTGGACGGAATGTTCAAATGAAAATAAAACAACAGTGGATCCTTGTTTATCCAAACCTCAGTTATCCAAACACTTCGATTATCCAAACGCCAAATGTGACTGTTCTATTAGAGTATTTTGTCATCGGTGTGCATTCTATTAGAGTAAATGACTGTTCTATTAGAGTAATTCAATGAAGCTCTGTATATAAATCAATGGGCTTCAGTTACCGTATAGCTGGTAATTTTTGAAAGGTTTTTATTTTCGGATATTTTGAAGAGGCCCTTCTCTTTGAAAATAAATTCCCACGTCCGGTTGTTTTTCGAAAATAAATTCCCACAAGTGAAAGCAACCGTCCAACTTTCGGGGATTCGTTTGTGTATTCCTCGAGTTTTAGCTCAGTATTGCTAATGACAATGGGTAAACTGTATCATTACTGTACCAATAACCAGAAAACAGGTGATCCAGAATGGGAATTGGTGTCAGAAGGATAGCTAGCTATGATTGAGCGTGATCGTGCCAGTGAATTCACTCCTCCCGAGACTCCCTCAGTCTTCTCTCCAGTGCACAGGAATGGGGATTATTCTATCAGTAAGTCAGCTTTCAGCAAACATTCACGCATCTTCATAATTTGTGACACGAATTTTCATTTATTTGAAATCCATCCGGACTTCGAAATATGCACTCTTCGAAATTAAAATCTTTCGAAATTTAGATTTTGCTTCTTGTGCGAAAATTTCTGTTTCGAAAATAACCCGCTATACGGTATCCAAACAAATTCACTTATCTGAACATTTTTAGCTAACTATAAGAACAAAGCTGTTGGGGGGGATGACTGAGGATCCACTGTAACAGTAAATCATTGAATACAATAGGTGAAATACTTGCGTATTATTAAAAACTCTGTGATTTTTTGAATTCCATAAAATCCTGGATATCATTGTATTTGCCTACTCAAGAGGAATTGGAAAATCTTTGTTTTGTTGCAGTAGACCCAAGGACATGCAAGTTATGTATGTTTGTTTCCGTCATGTCGAAGCGATTGTACACAATTGATCTTTCTTCACAGCTTTTGCCCCTGAGTTTTGGCACCCCAAATTTTCTATTCAAGCATTACTATCAGCATTACTGTACCATACATAATAGAATCTATGGCTGTAGTACTAAGCAGGACCGGAGCCCATGGACGGTGACATTGGCTGGACCACTTTTCAGCTTGCATGGAAAACGCAAAATACTCTAATAGAGCAGTCATCATAATATACTCTAATGGAGCATTCGGTATAGATTATAGCCATTGTTCTCATTACACTGCTTGGTCTAAATCATTTAAATTTATGTTAATTTTCTTTAAATTACTTTTAAAGTTAATTACAATGAGTCAACTGCATGGCATTGCATGGAGCTAATTAATTATGCATACTCACACATTTATAGCAATTACAATCAAAATAATTATAACCTCCACATACCATTTCAAATCATATATTTTCCTTGAGGGAGCATGCTCCCAGACTTCCTAGCTTGACATGCAGTTGAGCATCACATGAAAGAGATAATCTCTGACTTAAATATCACATCAGATCAATAAAAGGTATAGTGTGTATGACTGTGACACCTCTGTTGCAGTCCATGGATGGCCTGACCACTCAAAATATCTCTGGAGTAGGTCAGTTTTTTTTGTGTTGAGTACAATTAAACTAGTCGAATAATCAAAGCATGGTACACTGTAGCATTAACTAATTACTTATGACAAGTAGAAAAATGCTCAGAGTCTTCTGAAACAGTTTCTTCCATCCCAGAGAGTGAACCTGCAAAAGCTGTACCACCCATGTTTGAAAGTATTTGTGAATCAGTTGAGTCAGAAACAGACCCTCTCAATTAGGTCAATGTATAGACTTTGCCTCAGTAAAAAAATTTTCTGGCTATGCCACTGACCACTTGCATGCACTGTCAATTTTTCAGCGAAAGTATTTTACCAAATCAAATTTTTGCCAACTGCAATTTTATAGTAAATCGCCAAATATTAGTTTCGTCAATATTTGTTGTTACATCCCAGTGCGTGGGAGTATCAAAGCGCCGCGCTGGGTTATAACTACCATACAGCTAGACAGAGCGGCGCTGCTACTGTACGATATATTAGTTATCACCCAGTGATAACTAACTTATCACCCTGTTGCGGAGCCACTCAGTCTCTTTCGTGATATCATAATAACCGCGAATGGCATTGTTTACCAATGGAACAAAGAGCCAAATAAGGAAATATTGATACAAAACACACCAATACAGCACTTAAAACTAGCTAAATCTTACAAGAAAACTGTTAATCCTTTACACAATAACACTACAAGTTACCAATACGATAGTTTAACAAATGTCAAGAATAGTCCGTGACGATTTTCGCTCCAGCAATCACTCCCAACGGTCACTATGGTGAAGAACTAACTTCCTCTAGCTTCATCGTTCTATCTCGGACTATGGTAGCCACTTGTTGGTCTTTATTTTTCTCTTGCACACCACGCGACACCACCATACCAACTTCTGACGAAGGCGAATCGTACCTGGAACCGCTGCTTCATAACACCGCCCTTCGCTACAGTACTGTAGGCAGTATGTAAGGTCTCTCTTGTAGCTACGAAGTAGAATCTCCACACAATTCGGACAAAATCTTGAGCACAGTGACAGGAACTCAAACCGGAACTTAATTTACTATCCGTAAACTTCTGCGCACTCCCGCGCACTGGGATATAAAATAGTTATATCCTGTATACTCGGATGATATCATTATTATTACACTCGTCCTCGGCTCCGCCTTGGACTCGTGTAATAACAATGATATCACCCTTGTACCGGGATATAACTATAACTTATACAATATCAGAAAGTTTGCTTTGTCATTGTCAAAAGTATGATTTACTACATATAGAGTCTGTATAGTGACACTAAATTGTATTTGAAACACACATGACATGTATATATTTCTTGCCTGAATTGTTTACAGCCAAAGGCCAACAACTGGTAGTTGATATACTACACGATAATTTATCTGATACATACAAGAAGACCAGGTACAAACCTTTTGGAGCAGAATGGCCACCCAACCAACCTAAAGTAATTGTCAGTGTTGCATTAGTGCATTACAAAGGGAAAAAAACAAAGCAAGAATTATTTCAAATAGCTAGTAGATACAGAGAAGGTCCTCCTGCCATTGATAAACTAGTTTCAAATTATCAAGGTCCTTCTGCTAAAAGACCACGACTTGATCACTCTAGGATCACCAAAGATATCACTGATATATTTGCACCAGATCCCAACACTAATGAACTACCCACACGTATTCTAATAGAAGGAGCACCCGGTATTGGTAAGACTGTACTGGCCAAGGAAATTGCATATTGTTGGGCCAGCAATACATTACTGAACAATACCAATATCTTGTTCTTATTAATTCTTCGTGATCCTGCATTGCAGAAAGTTGAAGATTTCAAGCAACTAATTCAATATGTTAGTAGAGGTAGTCTTACTAATCAACAAATTGATACTTTCATTTCACAGCTAAACAGTGTCAAACTGGGATTTGTTTTAGATGGATTTGATGAATATCCCTCAAAACTTATGAGAAGATCTTACATTGTAAGTATCATTAATGGTGAGGTATTTCCCAATTCCATAGTAGTTATCACTTCACGACCAACTGCTACAATATCACTACATGATCGTGTTGATAGGAAAATTGACATTCTTGGGTTTGCCAAGGAAGAACGAGAGGAATATATTTTACAATCACTTGATAAAGAGAAGAAAGAAGAACTTGACAAATACCTTAAACAAAAACCAACAATTAATACATTGTGTTTTATTCCATTACATTTAGCAGTACTGTTGTACCTGTTCCAGCAGGGTAGTTTACCTGAAACACTAACTGAAATGAATGAATCTTTTATCATCCATACAATATTTCGACACCTCAAAAAACATGAACTAACACCATCTGGTGTGATAGACAAGTTGGACAAAATTCCTAAACCAATCCTTGATATTGTGTACCAGTTAGCCAAGTTAGCATTCAAAGGTTTACAGCAGAACAAGCTGATATTTACTTTAGTTGAGATCGAAGAAGCGTGCCCTAATATTAGTGGGGCCATTAATGGATTTGGTTTATTACAAGCTGTACAGCATTATCCGCATTATCCAAAGAAAGGAGCTGGAGAGACTATGACATTTAATTTCCTTCATTACACAATGCAAGAGTACTTAGCAGCTCAACATGTCACAGCTCTTCCTGATGATGAGCAAGTGTCATTGATGGAGAAGACATTTTGGGATAGTCAGTTTAACTTCATGTGGATGATGTATGTTGGAATAGTGGGAGTAAAAGCAGAAAATTTTGTCAAGTTTATCAGTAAAGGAAAAGTCTACAAGAATAAAAATGAATTACGAGTTGTTGTAACTGACAAAAGAAAACGTTTACACGTGTTCCAATGTTTCATGGAAGCAAAAAGTACTTCAGATACTCCAGAGGTTATAACATCCATGTTTAAAGATGGTAGGGTAACACTTGATAATGTAAAGTTATTTCCACATCACATTTCATCATTAACATTATTCATATCGACTTCTTCTATTAACTGGAAAGTATTACAATTGAGAAATTGTGAAATTGGAGGCATCGGGATGAGTGTTTTGGAGCAGTTTGTTAGTGAACACACAATACCAACACTAAAATATTTTGACCTTAGTAATAACCCCTCATCCCCATGGGGTGTGTACCGTACCATCATCAGACATTGTAGTAGTAATAGTTTAACACTTTGTGGAGATGATATCGATGGAATGGAAGAACATGTTAGTGAGATAACAGAGAGTTTACAAGTCAACACAAAATTACTCTCACTTACTCTACACATATACAGCATTGGAATTAATGGAATGCAAACTATTGAGACAGTTATAGTTAACACAACCCTTACTGAAGTTAATCTACCATATTATGACACTACACACCAGGACAGTCACCCACCTGATATAACAAAGGAGTGTCAGTATTTGGTTCATACAGGTATGAATTTCAATGGCAGCAAAGTGGTTAATATCCGTATGTTTAGTTCAGTACTGTGTTATGATAACTTTACAGAAAATCAAATTAGTGCATTAAATTTTCTGTTGTGCAGTACAGCACTACAAACACTCAAAGTGGCACACATCAGCAATAACAGATTAACAGATAACATTATAACTATTATCAGTGACTGTCTCCAGATTAATAATGATTCCTTACAAGAACTCATCATAAACCACAATAAGATTACTAATGAGGGACTAACTAAATTAGCTGTAACCATTCAAGTAAATAAAATGTTGAAAAAAGTTGACCTATCAAAAAATGAAATAACTGATGATGGAGTAGCAGCCATTAGTGAGTGTCTTAAGTACAACAGTTGTTTACAAGAACTCAATGTGTCACAAAATATGATCACCAGTGAAGGAGCAAAGAAGATATCAGAAGCCATAAAATTAAATACCGCACTACAAAAACTTGACATTTGCAGAAATAAAATAACTGATGATGGATTAGTAGCAATCAGCGACTGCTTGAATAGTAGTTCTATTTGTTTACAAGATTTAAATGTGTCATGGAATTGCATTACTACTAAAGGATTGTTGTATCTACTGGAAATAATTCAGTGCAGTTGTCCATTACAATCACTTGACATCACTAACAACAATGTAACAAGATCAGAATTTCGTAATATCAAACATTCCATTAAGAATTTACCCCATACATTTCCAATACACACATCATGGAATGAGATAACTACTGATCAATATGGGGGGACTACACTCAAGTCAATGATTTGTACATTATATAACAATTCTGATGATGGTAGTGATGATATTGAACAATACATATGGACATGTGAGGAAACATTTTCTGATACTGGAATAATACTATTATGTGATTGTATTAAGGAAGACAAGACAACACAAGAACTCAACATGTCATATAAAAACATCACCAGTGAAGGAGCAAAATGTATAGCTGAAGCCATTAAAGTGAACACAACTTTGCAAAAACTTGACATTCACTACAACAAATTATCTGATGATGGAGCAACAGCCATCAGTGAGTATCTTAAGTATAATAATTCATTACAAGAACTCAACATGTGGGGTAATAGCATCACCAGTGAAGGAGCAAAATGTATAGCTGAAGCCATTAAAGTGAATACAACTTTGCAAAAACTTGACATTCACAATAATAAATTATCTGATGATGGAGCAACAACTATCAGTGAGTGTCTCAAGTATAATAATTCATTACAAGAACTCAACATGTCATATAATAACATCACCAGTGAAGGAGCAAAAAGTATAGCTGAAGCCATTAAAGTGAACACAAGTCTCCACACACTAGACATCTATCAGTTTCATCTTAGTGATGATGATGGACTATCATTTAACATGACTATACTAACTGCAGTACACCATAACACTACTTTGATGAAACTGGAACTACCACGGGTATATGGTGATAATAAAGTAAAAATTATTAGTGAAGTGGAGAAGATCAACAAGGAAAGGACAAGACAAGACATTAGTACACTAACTTGTGATGACCAATTGTAGTACAATAACTACAATCCTTAGTGGAATAGTTAAGAGTGTTACAACAATGTTAATCACCTAAACAATGTCATTTGTATACATCAACAGATACTACAAAGTATTTTCTATTCAAGGTGTAATATGTCTTATATCAATAGATATCTAATGTGTTTACCTATATTAATATTGTCATTGTTTAATGTACAGTATATGGGACAAGTGTTGTGATGACTTCTGTCATAATTAACTGTGAAATAATAAACAATCTGTAATAAGGTCAAATTGTTATAAAACTGTGTATTGTAATTTGTTTGTGAGTCTTTTGAGTTTATTCTGTCAGATTTGTAGTGGTTATTGTCCTTGTTACTGGAGGAATACAGGGAGGGTCTTCTGTGCTACAGTGGAGGTCCTACTGAGAATAACGTGCAGGATGACACTGTATACTCCACCAAGAAGAAGGTTAGGCTACACAATAGTATCTAGTTAGCTACTTATCATGTTTATTTCACCTCAGTGATGATGTTAATTAAGAAGATCAGTCTCAAGGTTACAAATGGAGTAATGTATTTGTTGTGAACTAGTTCTACCAACCTCACTGAAACAAGCAAGCACAGAACAGACCAAGAATAATTTTAAAATTTTCAGACAATGTTTTAATTTGTACACACATGAGCTGTGCCTGTACTGGTCACTATATCATGTGATACTGTTGGTTGTGTTGTGTTGTTGTTTTTGATAAGTTGTTTTGTTGTGTAAATGTGTACATTTCAATTATAGTATGCTACAGTGGAGAAGGATGGGGAGAAATATTTGACTTACAAGAATTTTGTATGTGATTATCTGAAACTTGTTGATCAGGAGACCAACTCAGAAATTATCAATCTTATCACCAAAATTGTTGACACTACAAAAGACAGGTGAGATGTTCACTATTAGGATACACACACAACTAGTATCCCATATGATGACATGTTACCTGATGATTGAGTGGAGGATTAACTGATTTAATGAGTCTGATGGGATGATGTGACCATATCATTATTAGGTACCAGCCTATTATGTTTAATATTGTACTTTACTGTAATACTCAAGAATTCAGTCTGTAATTATGCTCTACCTCATTTCCCATATTGTACTAATAATTAATTTTGTACTTTTTGAATGAACTAATAATAGCCTACCAGGTAGATATGTTGCTACAAAATATCTGTGACCTATACTGAGCAAAACCTGACTACAGTCAGTTCATGTTCAATTGAGCCCCGCCAAATATAATCATATCAAAGAGGTGTGAACATATCTCCACTCCCAATGGTTTGTACTAGAACAAGTACATTTTTATGTTGTAAACATGTTTGTGCCCCAGAATTGTCTTAAGTAAAATATTTTAAGAAGCCTCATAATTTGTTTGTGCTTGTCAGTATCAAAGCACTTTTTATGATAGATAAACAGTTCCAGTGTTTAAAGAGGTTCACAGCACTATGAAATGTTTGGGCAGCTGGCTCAAGTACACACGTTTCCAGAATATTTGCAACAAAACCGTATAGCGCCAACCAAAAAATGTGATCCATCCACTTTGAAATACGTATGTCCAATTACGTCACCACAACTTTTGTAGGTCACATTTCAGGTGACTTCCTGTATTGCAAAGATTCCACAATTCTCTGTAACAAGAGTTATTAACAAGACATGAGGGCTCAGGTGAACACAAACCAACTATAGTTTGCATAAAATGCAAATGCCAGAAATGAATTTTATTTGAGTTTTTTCAAATTCATTACCTTATCTGATTTTCCCTTGATATGTAATGTTGTTCATACATGTATAATACATGACACAGACTTACCTTAATGGTTATTTGTCCATCAATTTGTTAGGCACTTCTGGAATGATGGTGGCATGCAAGAAAGAAGACTGGTGTTCTTTTCACAATGAAAAATCCTGGGTTACTTCACCATGGCAGCGTATTAACTTTGCAGATAGCGTTAACAAAATGGAAGCAGAAATGGAAATGGAAAATGAAGAAGGTATGAATATTAATTGATAGCAATTTGTAAATAAACAAGCTACTAAACAGAATCTCTACCAGAATTCAGTACCAGTTATGCTGCAGTGAATTACTAGGAGAAGGTGATGGCATACATGGCAAAGATGATAAAGCAAATGGATTTCCTGGTAATTATGTATAGTCACAAATACCAAAATAAAAAAGTTTACTAGAAGAAAATATGGTTGTTATACCAATGAATACAGTCAGCACTTCCACCACTCTACGGCTCCCTCTCAGCCAGGAAGAAAGACTGTATCTTCATCATCAGCTATCACTAGCATTCCTACAGTATTTTGCCTCTGGCTAGCAGTCCTCCACCAGGTAGTGGGATCACTTCTTTAGATTTTTTGACACCTAGCAGGGGTACTGGCAGCTCACAAAAAACTACCGTGATGGCAACGCCTACCTCCTTTGGTAAATCAAATAATATTAATAATGTATTGTCCATTATTCTAACCATAACATCTAACAATTTGATGAGGATGAGCAAATTGTATAATGTTTATTCAACAGTATCAGCTAGTGCATGTTCTGTGATGGTTCTCCCTGTAGTGGTCTATTCTTCTTGACCAGTATGTCTGCTGTCATATTGAATTGGCAACAATAATCAGAAATGAACTGGACATGATGATAATGGACTTAGTAATGTAAGTGAAGAACATTTTGTAGAGTAGTGAACATGTGAAATGTGTTGAGGAAAACATAGTAGTGGGTATATGAAATTGATTTGGGAATACTGATCACTTAGGAACCAGGGTAAAATCACTTGAATGAAATAAATGTCTGGGCCATAATTTGAGACAATACTGAATATTGTAGTGGACTACACTCATTTGACCGGTAATTTAAGATCATTTGTCTTACTCCAGTTTTATTAAAATATAATCACTCACAGTTAATTGTCATTAGCACTGTGTTTATTTGTTGATATACAGGAAACTTCCATAAGGTACTAAGCAGTACTACAGTTCATCAACAAGTTAACTTTAACTTTGAAAGTACATTTGTAAAGCAGTAATTTGGGACTGATCACTCACATGAGCTTTTCTATGAAGAGTTTGTACAGCTTTTACAGGTAATCTGTGTGTGTGCGTGCATGCATCCGTGCGTGCATGCGTCTGTGCGTGCGTGCGTGTGTCACTGTTTTACACACAAGACACATTCCATTTTATCATGTGTTGATTTTTGTTGATCATCAGAGTCTTCCAACTGAACATGCTAGACAAGCATTTATCTCATGTGATCCAGAGGGGATGAGCTCCATTCCTGCAGTTGACTTTATCAAGTTGATGAGCAAGATCAGAGAATTTAGAATGTCCTCACATGTAAAGGACCACCTGCTATCAGTAAACGCATTTGTAGTATAAAATTTAAGATGTTGTGTATGTGCTTTCTGTAACACCCTATTCACACTAGCCGGGTATTGCATGGCATAGTTCTCCATCAAGCTGTACTAAGCCATGCCCAGCCAACTCAACAAGATGAGGCAGGTCAAAATACATATTCTGGGCAATCAACCTTAATAATGTGTTGTTGTTAAGCATTTGGCTGTGCTCTAACTAACAGTATGTATAGGATTTACCTTGCTTCCAGTAGACTATTATAATCCCAACCATTTTGATCTACGTACCAATGCCTATTGATATTCCCAGCTAAAGAACCAAATTCCTACAACACAGTAGCTACATCATTGTACAGCTTAACATTATATGTGCTCATTATTATCCGGGGCATGCGATCTCTAGTTGCAGCAGATTGAGCTGGATATATTAAAGTTATACGTAGTTGGATAGTGTGAACAGGGTGTGAGCCATCATCCAACTGTATATACGTAGTTGAGTGACATGTGGATTTTCTGATCTACTGGTGTAGGTTGCTGGTGGGTCAGTTGATCAACAGATCAGCTTTCCATGGTTCAAGGCATTTAATCAGTTGTTGGGTAACTTGGATATTATGGAGAAGATAGTCCATGAAGCTGTCAAGTCTAATCCTAATAACACTGCTACTAAAGGTTTGTGTATGTGGTCTGTATAAAACGTGGCTTAGTGTATCATGTATCATATTATGCACTATGTGCATAAGAAAGCTAGAGTACTTATTCTGTCATTACAGATGAAGTCATGAGAGTATCACAACAGTATGCACAGGTGAGTATCCCAAGTAATGGTTACATTTTGACTTTCATTGTATTCTAATTGTTTAGGTCACACCTTTACAAGTAAACATGTTATTTGATTTGTGCAACCTTGAAAGAAGAGAACGATAAGTACTTCCTGTAAGTTACAAGATGTGTCTAAATGTATGCTGGTAGCTTGTTCTTGTAGGTCAATTGTTGTCAGTGACTTCAACAAGCTACTCTACTGGGATCCTATGGTAGTAACTGCTCCATTAAAGTTTGTTATATGTCAAGTCATGCTCTTACCTATTTCCTATTTTAGTAAGTGTTAGTACACACATGCTGTATTTCTTCCATTTTACAGTTACATACCTTGACAGTAAACATTGTATTGTTTGTTGTATAGTTACACTTTAGCTTGTTGTGGCCATCCAATCTCAGAGCTTCTATTATCTTAAAGGAACGGTGCATTGTTTACATGGCAAAGCCATTAAAGTTTATGATACAGCATTACTTAATTGCATGACATAGAATAATATAGTAGTGGTGAAGTTTATACAACATGCTTTAATCTTGTACTCCTACTATATACATATAGCGAGACACAACTGTATGAAATTAACACTACACAACAACCTATGTCCATGTATCACATGCTTATCTGCTTTTCGTCTGTTACAGTAAAAGTGTGTATAATTATGGTTATGTAATGATTTCACTGCCAGTGAAATAATGTGGATTTAAACGGCTTTAATACATGCATTGTACCTGTAAGGGCATGTCCTCAGTTGCCTTATTATGTTATTCTTTGTCATTTTTTCAGAAACCCTCTTTAAAAATCCTAGATCTGCCAATGGAGATGTGTATGGCCAGCAAACATAATCACTGACTCATTCTCTATTTAGTCTTGCTGTACTTAAGGGGGTTGGGTCAATTGGGTCACGTCCTGCGTTATTGAATATCTTGGACTAGATCACATGTGAATTGAATTAATTAGTTTAGTTTGATGATATGGAAGTGTACCATATAGTCTAGCAGTTTGCTTTGTGTGCCACGCCCAGTAGCTCACATGCATACACACATATTTGTGGAGTAGTGCTATGCAATAGCAAAATTTTCACAAGAAAATTGATAGTAATGAAAATATCAAATATGTATTGCGATAGTATCTAAATGACAGATCAGTAGTTAGCTGCTTGTACAATTGAGAATTTTGTGAACAAACTTGCTAATTTATACACTGTTACACCTAATCATTGCTCCTTTCTTGAGAAAAGACAAGAATATGGTTCATGAACATAACTACTTAGTAGTCATTAGAAGTGTTATCCATCACAATAGTGTAGAGGCTAAATATCACGATACGATTTGAAAATTAATATCACGATACTCAATGTTTTTTGACTATTGCCCAGCTCTAATGTGGAGCCACACTCCTTAATCAGTAGGTGAGTTATAGGATTGTACAAATCCATGCCAGTTGCTGTCTGCAGGCTTTTTGTAAAACCACTCCCAGTAATTGATTGTACAAGTCATGGTCTAATCTTGCAGCAGGCCAACTACTTTCATGAGGCATTCTGAATTATCAGGAATATGTGATACTGTCTGTTTGTATATGTGAAGCCCCACTAATTTATCAACAAGGTGAATTAAAGTTTGTGGGTGTGCAAAAGAAGCCACACCCATTTACAGGTGTATGGGAAACATGTTTTGCTGTCTGTAAATTTATGTACAACCATACCCACTGACTGGGCAATTGGAAACAGTGGAAATGGAAATTGGAAATGGAAAACGGAAATGGTCAAGTTGTCATATAAATGTACCCTAGAGTATATAAAACCCTTGTATAGTGACCACCTCTTAAAGATAACCTTCTTATAAAGACCACTTTGTAATTACTGTAGATCTCCAAGATGGCTAAGGCATACTGACCCACTTCATGGTCACCTATTAAAAGACCACCCTCTTTACATAGACCACCTCTCCACATTGTAATAATACCTAGGTTCCAAACATCTATTTCATAACTTATCAAAACAGCTAGATCAGCTAAAAAATAATATATTCTTAAGTAGAGCTGAGCGATAGTGCAACTATCGCTATCACGATTTGATAGTAACTTTTATATCACGATAACGATAGTATCACGATAGTACTACTAGTTATCAAAGACACTCAACTTCACATAAATGACACACAAATAATCCAATTACACACCACGTATCTCGTTTTCTAACGCTATATTGGTAAATTGTTATGTATTACAGTTGTAATCTTTGTTGTGCATGCTCAACTGGACTTTCACAGTTTCCTCAACTTCAACACTATCATGTTTGCTGCTGTTATTCATGTTTGTGAGAAATGTTTTGATATATTGCGATAGTATGATTGCATACTATCATTATCATGATTGTTACTCACTATCACGATAATCGATAGATTGCAACTATCACTCAGCTCTATTCTTAAGGTCATCATCTCTTTATGAGAGCCTCATTTCAGTTGCATGGACTAAGGAGTTAACATATTCTGGTACATCTGAACTAAGCGATAATGGTAGATGACTTGAATGAAGTGTGGACCAAAATATGGGAGATGACATTGACCTCTTTCTATGAGTCATGTTTCAAGCTTATCAAATATTACCATGGTCTTTATAAAACATGACCATGAAGTGGCCTTACCTATCTTTAGAACCTAATTACATTGTAGTTTTTGTATAGAAGTAGTCTTCATACAGAGGTGGTCTTTAAAAGTAACACTATGTGAGGTTTTACCCTAGGACAGTAAGAGCCTAGCTGTCTTGATAATGTCATGGAATAGATGCTTGGAATCTT
Source organism: Dysidea avara (assembly GCF_963678975.1). NCBI lineage: Eukaryota > Metazoa > Porifera > Demospongiae > Dictyoceratida > Dysideidae > Dysidea > Dysidea avara. Next base: position 20,359,431 of record NC_089281.1, read on the forward strand.
AGTTATTATTACGTGAGAGGTGCATGGTCTTTGTAAAGAGGGTGGTCTGAAATGGTCTTTTAAGTCAGCTATCTTTGAGATTTAATTACAATGTGGTCTTTGTAAGGAGGTGGTCTTTATAAGAAGGTGGTCTTTAAGAGGTGGCCACTAAACAAGGGTTTCACTCCAGGGTACGTTTGTATGATGATTTGACTATTTCCATTTTCTACTTCCACTTTCCATTTCTGGTTTCCGTTTCCACTGTTTCCAATTGCCCCCACTGACTTATTGTTAACTAGCATTGGTACCTACAGTTCAGGACTGCTTACAATATTACAAAGTATGCGCTAAGCTTATTCTTGTATCTATATAGTAGCAAAAATTCATTGGAAAAGTGCCAATCTCCTAATTACAAACAATTACATCTCATAGGAAGCCGTATCTCACTACCCAAGATTCAACACCTTTGCAGTAGTGGAGTAAGTAATACATTGGACACAAAAGAAGACAAAGGCAAGTCCGTGATGCACATCTTGTAGCTATGGAGGCAGGCCAAACAGTGAAAAAATTAATCCCATAGCATTTACCATTGTCGAATTATGCTTGTCTGAAGGAATCAGTTAGTCATAGCAAATTGATTTTTCAATTTTGCTTTTTGGATCATTCTGAAACACATTTAGCCTAATCAATGCTGCTAAGTTGTGAAGAAAAGGTGAGGCTGGTTTTCCAGAGATATTTTATGGCAGTAAAGTACCAATCTTCATCATCCCCACTATACACTAGTGGTGACTGTATGATAGTATGTCAATGTGTTATATGTGATACTGTGGATTAGAGATTAACATAGTTGCAGAATAATGTTGTGATAGTTTTTTCTTCCACTATAGGAGCTCACTAAATCTAGAGGAGACATCAACATCTGGATGAAATTGCTTGAACCAAATTACCGTTTTGCCTTAGGAGGCATTGGTGGAGGTAAGAGCCATCACAATATTGTTCTAATGTTACAATGCAAATTACAATTGAGTGTGTTAGCGGTACATGTGTACACTTGTAGCTGCGGGAGCTACAGCAGTTTATCCTATTGACTTGGTCATGTTTACAGCTTTACCTGTAGCACAACCAATTAATCTTTCTTTATATATAATAATCCTCATTAATCACTTTTCCAATATTCATTACACTCTGTTCATACATCTTTTGACCTGTGTACAGCATGGTATGACTCGAAATAAATTGCAGTATGAGTCAATCAATCGTATTGTGCCGAACTGGGTCCAGAATGATACAACAAGATGAGGTGGGCTGGCACAGGTTGGCCCATTATAGGATACAATATGAACACATTCTGGACTAATAATATTTTGCTTTTGTTGGCCACACAGCGAGTACTCTAAAAGTGTTCTACAACTACTATAACGTACTGTGAGATGTGCCATGCTTCCTAACTGTTTTGTTCTACTGTCATTATTGTTGCAAATAGGGGTACACCTTGTTGAGTAGTAGTGTGGACAAAGAAAATTTTAGTGCGATAATCTGGAAGCGTGAATGGACCAAAAGGTACATTTGGACAACCTTTGGGTGTGCCAAAGTAATTAGATGATATGTTTTATGGCAGTTTTTGTATACAAATTTTCGTTGAAGTATTTGTGGGCACACATCTCAAGAATGTTTTTGCCAGGTTGAAATTCATCAGAAAGGAACATACAGTGACATGTGTGAAAATACTTCATTTGTGTTCCTTGTCTGCTTATTGGGCCACTCAACATGTTACCATGTGTCTTGATCAGTTGTGTGTTGACAAGTTGATGTATTTCTTTATCTTCTTGTTTAGCTCGTATCAGATCTTCTCCAAAATTTGGTGTAACACTTATGACATATGAATTACTACAAAGAGTTTTCCAAGTGGACTTTGGCAAAAGGTAAACACTCCCAAGAGCCATACCTACTGTAGATTATAGTTCCAATGGTCAGTGTATGTATTTACTGTTATTTTTACCAACAGTAAACCACCTAGCAGGAAACGTAGTGATGTTGACCTGTTACCGCAACGAGACCCTGACATGATAGGAGGTTTCAGAGTAGCTCATCATTGTTTGGCTGGAATGGAGAGTAGATATGGATTAGTATTTCCCAAGAATTCACCATCACCAGTGACTACCAACCTTCAGAACTCATGAAATGTTTATTATTATTATTATAAACATTTTGTCGTCTTTTGCATTAAAAATAATTTATTTTGATGCACTGATTTGTGTGATTTCTCTTACTACTTCTGATGTGTTCTTTTTTGCAGTACTATACCTTAAACAAAATCATGAGGACCAAAGCCCATTGCCCATAGGCGGCAGAAAGGGGGGGCTTAGCCCCCCCTCAGAATGATATCACGCCAAACTTATCCTTGGAGTGGGGCTGAAAATCGTAGACCATTGCCATTGGTCCAGTTGTATGATATAGTGTAGTCTTGCGCAGCTGATTGATCCAATGACAAAAGAAAAGATCTGACTGGAGTGGAGTGTATGGAGTTTTGTGGTGAGTGTAGGGCTATCTCAGGAATTTTATCTTTTTTTATGGTCATGCGCACGATTCACGGTGCAGAAGCGTGATGTATGAACTATGACGTAATGGTGATTCACCTCGAGCGCTCCTAGTCCTCGCCTGCAGATCACAAGGTCTCGCCCCGCCCCTAGACCACCATGTTGTGGTCTGGGGGCGAGACATAGTGGGCTCCATTAGGGGATGTGATCTATCCTCGGACCCTTTTCTGCGCGGGCGCTTATAATCTCTAATCGATAAGCCCCTGCGCTGAAATAGCGGTCTGGCCACGCGAGACTACTATCATCGGTAGTTGATATAATGAATTAGACGTGGTACTGACAGACAGGTGAGTGTTCTGTTGTGATAGTTTATTTGCCTATCCGTGCATGCCCACACGGTTCCGGAGGATTTTTTTTCCCTTCTCTTGTCCTGGGCGGAGTTGCACCGGTCCCTTTCCTTTCACCCAAATACAAACTCGAACTGATTCTTGGGCAGCGACAAAGTGCCTTCAATTAGACACTGATAAGGGTGTTCCATCCTAATGCACCAAGCTACTGCACCACCAGTGTTCACTCTTTGTACCGACGACACGGCGACTGAGTCACAGAAGAACTTATAATTAAGAAACGTGAGTATGGCGACCATAGAGCAGCCGGCCTCCTTCACTCCCCTTGTATTTGCGACCATTGGAGGTATTAGTGTCGCGTAGCCAGACCACTTTTTTCCTTTGTGTGGGCGTGGGAAAAATCAACATTCACCCTGACTGCAGTGGAACGCTACACAGAAGAATGTAGGTGAACCAGAACCTTTCCTAGTCTCGTGCCCAGACCGCTTTTTTTCTTTTTGTGTGGGGGCGGAGAAAAAAGGGTCTGGTGGATCTCCAATACATTTTTTGTGCAGCCGGATCTACAACTTTTGGGGATCGTTGATTAGTGGTGATGGATAGCAAAGGTTTGTTAACGAAGCGACAATAGGAAATACGGCGCGCGTACCCAAGGATTCAGCCTTGCTAAGCAAACGCGTGCTGTATTTCCTATTGTCGCTTCGTTAACAAACCTTTGCTATCCATCACCACTAATCAACGATCCCCAAAAGTTGTAGATCTGGCTGCACAAAAAATGTATTGGAGATCCACCAGACCCTTTTTTCTCCGCCCCCACACAATAAGAAAAAAAGCGGTCTGGGCACGAGACTAAACCTTTCCCTGACGCCCACACAAAAGAAAAAACCGTTTTGGCTACGTGAGACTATGGGGGTATAGTAAGGGAGGCAATAGTTTTCTACCGTTGTTTGCTGACCATCTACTTCACCATGGCTCTACTAATACACTCTGACATGGAAGTAAGCCCAACTCTCATCGCTCTTCTGATATCTCTTTATTTATTTATTATTGCTTTATGGCTAGTATGCCAAGGGTCTGCAAGCAACTGGTGCTTGCAGCTTGAAACACAATTACTATAGTAACTATTAATTATTAACAACTTAGCTAAAGTGTCTGAAAGTTTGATATTGGTGAGATAGTGTGACATTTGCTGCATGGACAAAGAAAATTGAGATGGGCCTCATTGATGAACACAGGGACTTTTATAGCTTTAGTTAGTTGTCCAGCATGTGCTACCTTTTGTGCTAGGGGTGGTAGGCAAGAGAAGTCCCAACCGAGCTCAGAGAAAATATTTGGGGCTTATTTTTGATGATATCTTGGTCGCACTATGTCTTCAAGATGCGCCATTTTAAAGACAAGTTAGTTTTCTTGCTTAGTTTATTGTTTGCCAGTTTGGGGTCCTCCCCTTACCATGAATAATATCAATTGCTTAAAATGTTTGTAAAACAGCATGTATAGGAGCTACACTCTTAAGAGTATTTATGACATGAGACGTGCTATGCTTCCAGTAGACTCCCAACCATTTGACTGATATTCACAAAATAGGCTGTTAACTGTGCTCAGGCTGTTACACAGTGTTACAAATGAAGAGCACTACGAGTGCACTTCTCCAATTGCAACAACAAGTTGTACAATTCCTGTTACAAACGTAGGGAAGCCATCATTTTGTATTTTGTGGACTGGACTTGCGGACTGAGCTGGAAGCTGCTTTATAGCAGTAATCCAAAGATTATCTTCTAATGCTGGGAGCATCGCTATCAAGTTACAACTGCTTGTACTGCTCTTCCTCTTAAGTCACGAAGGTCGCGCATGCCATGAATTATTAGAATATTCCGAAAATGTATGACAGCAGTTGAACCATAACTTTGTAGGGTTGCATAACAGTTTAGCCATAATTTACAGTGAATGCACAACTGCAGGTTGGTATAAACTTACTGATTTGATATTGAGAAGGTGGGTGATGCAATATGTGGCTATATAGTCTCACCTCAGACCACAAGGGCTCATTACTGAAGCTTAACTAGTGCTGGAATGACCCTATGCTACAACAGTAGCCTCTTTCACTACTATTACGCGTGTTTTGTAAATATTCTAATAAATTAGTGCACACACTACCTTTGTGACTTATGAGGAAGAGCAGTACCAGCAGTTGTAGCTCGGTAATGTTGTGCCCAGCATTAGAACGAATAGATAATGCTTGGATTATTGTTAAGCTATTTCCAGCTCAGTCCTATTACGCGTGTTTTGTAAATATTCTAATAAATCAGTACACACACTACCTTTGTGACTTATGAGGAAGAGCAGTACCAGCAGTTGTAGCTCGGTAATGTTGTGCCCAGCATTAGAACGGATGAATAATGCTTGGATTATTGTTAAGCTATTTCCAGCTCAGTCCGTGAGTCCAGTCCACAAAATACATTAGGCCATCATGCACCACTGCAAATCAACACTTTGATCTGTCAGCCAGAAGAAATGGGACACAAAGGAGTACAAAACCATGATGTGTGCATTGTACGAGGAGCGCATCGAATCCTATGGAGAAGGGAACATGTAACTCTGTACACTACCAATAGTGCGGACAAAATTCAAACATGGCATCCGGTGTTACTATGTATATAATTGGTTACATCATTCTTGTGCACAACAGGGATACACTGAATGAGCTGCTACTCCATCGTCTACTGAGAATGTAGCAAAGCTGCTTTGATAAGGTAAAGCTTGGAATAGTCAAGTGGAGTAATTTTGCGCGATTATTGACTGTAGAAAGACTGTCCTGCTAAGCCTGTACTACTATTCCTCTGTCGTGCCCTTGAACTTCATTTCCATAGCTTTGCTTTGTTGCAGTGGAAACATGACGTATTCGACCATGCGCCTCCACGTAATATCCTAATTAGGAAATTTTAAAAGTTACTTATAGTACACGGCAGCCATGTTTGAATTTTGCTCTTTACGAAGTTGCATGTTCCCTTGTCCATAGGATTCAATGCACTCCTGATTGTACGTACTGTGGCATTCAAAAAGCACCTGTAGGGCTGAAGCAATGTCGAACTATGAAAAATAATCAAAGCTGTTGCCTTAGTTTAGTTGTTATTGAGCTATGCTTGTCTGAGGCATCAGTCAATCAATTGCTAGAAAATTCTATTGAATAGAAATTGTAACAAACTATTTGAAACATTTCGAGTTGTATTAAAGTGAAGACACTTTTGCTTGGTTATACCTCACTAATGCTGCCAAGACATTGTGAAGCTGTTTACTAGTCAATATATCTTCATGATCACAGTGTTACTGTACTGTATGATAATTACTGCATTGATTGATTTGTTGCTTTGTTAATATCATTTTATTCAGTTTGAGTAATATTACAGTATGGTAGTGGAAGTATCTAATGGCTTGTACATAGTCCTGTAACAAATGAATGTGTGAAAGTTCCTTTCTAAAGTTTCTGTGTAATGTATAGACTTTTAGTGTTTGTTCTTTTCCTTACTGCAATTGGCTTAGCTGATGAATATCTGAAATATACTGAACCAGTAAATTACTGAAGACTGGAAAGAATACACAATGGACAGTGACTGCTTTAATTACTGGTTTAAACTTTCATGTGGTAATTGCTTTCTCAGATGCAGTTCTCAGAGTTTTCCCCAGCAAATCAAGTAGAACAATAAAACTTATCAATTTGGTATCAACGTCAAAGTCAATTTTATACATTCTTTTTACCACATCAAAATAAAGTAGAGTGGTGCTGCAGGCTCTCCCACAGCTCCTGCTTCTAATGGAGTTATCTTCAAGGTTATCAGCCATGCTCTTTAATACAATAAAAGCACTGCTCTTGCTAGCTAAGTTGAATACATATTCCACTCATGTCTGAGATAGTTAGTGGTTAAAGTAGAAAGGAAGCCATTTAACTTCCACATAATTACTATATTATAAACTCTTGCTAGTAGACTATATGTGTGGTCTATTAATAATCGAAATATGATCAATTAAGGCTGTTTAGCGGTGCTCCCGAAATTTTTTGACGGTGAACGACTATTGCAAATCCCATACAAAAGTACAGGTAGTAAATGCGGCTCAAGCTATAAGTTACCACTAATACTACGGGCACAGCTACCCATTTGTGAGTCAAGTTACAGAATGCAGATGTTTAGCATAACACAAAACTATGAACTGTTGTGTGATGGGGTGTAGTTTGTGCTTTTCGGTATATAGAACAGCCTTGCATGTCAAGAACAGCTTATTTAGTAACAGCTATAATACCAGACTTACCACCACCATACAACTTGCCAGCACAGTGCAACCTTACAACCTTTAGGATCACAACCTTCATGCAAGGTTAGTGACAGGCTTTTGCAACCTTGCACCCTTCACACAGGGTTATAAAAACTGCTGTAATCCTAGGGCAACCTAGAAACTAGCTTGTTGCAACCGCACACGGTTGTGGCAACCCTGAAATTTTCGTATGGGAGCTCCTCTTTTCAGTTGTTCTGCTATACTGGTAGAAGAATTTATCGCTCTGCAAGAAGTACTGGTAAGTGGTCTATTTCCTGAGATTTTGCGAATTTCGCATTTTCTATGTACATTAGATCCTATCCGTTCACCGTCTTGACATATTAAAATATCACGTGTTTTTAGAATGCATACGGCAGTGCATATAGTCTATAAATTAATGCTAACACTGTGATATTACTCATTATTATTACACTGTATGCATGTTTTAGGATTATTATAAGCTAGAGCTGTTGTGAGTGCAATAGTCAGCTTTGACCTTGTAGTTGACAAAATGATTGAGTGTTTCATTTTCTAACTGATTACATGTTTCAAAGTTTACCTGTGCTCCACACTATCCAATGATACAAACAGCAGTCTATGTGCTATTCATGTCATGTTCTAACTGCTTCTGTGTCTAAACACAACTACTATCCCATATGATGACATGTTATGTGTTACCTGACAATTCAGTGGAGGTAAATATTAACTGATTTAATGAGTCTGATGGGATACTCACTATTTTATGTAGTCTATCTGTGATAGAGCATTGTTTAACAGTTATGAAATGAAACTTCTTTTTCATGTCCTGTTAACACTTAGTGTAATACATGTTGTTCAGTGGAGCATTTAATAGAGTTGTTGTGTTGTGTAGGTTAATATCACTTGTGGAGTTTCAGGCTTTTGAGTCACTTCTCTGTGCACCTGATGCCGTCTCTCAACTGAGCATTAAGTTATTTGATGTTGACAAGACTGGGAAAGTGTCTTATGGTAAAATAGAATGAAAACATACACTGTAAATGATTATGTGATTGGAAATATAACGTTTATATATTATTTTATTTATGTACACGTACTATGTTACCTCGAGTTTTGGCTGGTCTTGTATAAACTTCTGGTCACGTTTATTTACTGGGGTGTACAGTATCAACAGAAATAAATGCCAAGTACGGTCATGATTTCTTACAAGTGTTATAAATGATCAAGTAAATGATTTTAAGTGAAAAACATTTGGTACAATTACTTGTAATATTGAAAATGTGAAATGTGAGGAAAACATCATAGAGAGTACAAGATTGAGATATATACTATACAACAGGGAATACTGATGAAAGAAAAATGTGACTAATTCACAATTAATCACCTTTGACAAATTAAAGGTTGTAGAAATCACAGATCTAAACACTGACTTGTGAGGCACTTATTGACATTTGACGAATGCAGCCGATTCATACAATTCTTCATAATTTCATGTCATATGGTATGAAGTTAATTCAGGAATTACTGATCACTTAGGAACCAGGATAAAATCACTTGAATGAAATAAATGCCCAGACCATAATTTGAGACAATACTGAATATTGTAGTGGACTACATGCATTTAACCATCTGTTTTGTTCCAGCTTTATTAAAATGTAATCACTCACAGTCATTAGCACTGTGTTTATTTGTTGATATACAGGAAACTTTGAGAGTACATTTGTAAAGCAGTACTTTGGGACTGATCACTCACATGAGTTTTCCTATGAAGAGTTTGTACAGCTTTTATAGGTAATGTGTGTGTTTGTGTGTGCATGCAAGCACATGTTGTCTGTGTGGATCTGTTATTAAGTGTGTGGTGCATGTCTGTGTGTATGTGTGAGTTTGTGTGTCACTGTTATACACACAAGATGCTTCCATTTTATCATGTGTTGTTTTTTGGTGATCATTAGAGTCTTCCAACTGAACATGCTAGACAAGCGTTTATCTCATGTGATCCAGAGGGGAGTGGCTCCATTCCTGCAGTTGACTTTATCAAGTTGATGAGCAAGATCAGAGAATTTAGAATGTCCTCATATGTAAAGGACCACCTGCTATCAGTGAGCATATTTGTAGTATAAAATCTAAAGGCTGGTTTCCATATAGCCACAAATCGCCTGCGCATTGCCTGCGATTATTGAAACAAATACCACAGGCAAACACTGGCAATGTTCCGAAGAAGCCAAGCATGATGCCTATGAATATACCATGCTTCGTAGAGTCACTAAAACACTTGTAACATGCCGTGTTGTAACTAATTAAGATGTACCTTTGCTACTAGGGTTGTTTCCAAGGCTCGCTAAACTTATAAAATAAGACGTGTAACGAACTGTTAATCCATCTCACGTACGGTCGCAGGCCAACTGCAGTGAACAGCAATAATTCGCACATTACCGTAGACACTCTGACTCAAGCAATAATACAGGCAGTTTGTGGCTATATGAAAACCAGCCTTAAGTATGTAGTGGAATATTGTGTATGTGTTTTCTGTATCACCCTATTCACACTAGCCGGGTATTACATGGTATAGTTCTCCATCAAGCTGTGCTAAGCCACCGCTCAACTGGGTCAAAATGCAATGTAAACATATTCTGGGCAATCAACTTTAATAATATGTTATAGTTAAAGCACCTCTGTATGTGTGTACAGAAAATGCAGCACAAGGGGACGTGTTGAGAGGCTAATACAACACTAGGTGAAGCCAAGTGCTGTATTTGCCTTGAGACACCCCCAAGTACTTTATTTCTCACACACACAAGCATAGACTGTGCTTTAGTGTTATGTTGTACTTCCTGGTCGTCTGGCTCAGAGCGATTTTCTCTAGTACTCAAACCGCTGTGATTTTCAGTGATCAGGATATCAGTAAGTATTTATATATAATCTATTTCTAGTCATAGAATGAACTAATAGGATTAGTTTGGCTAGTTTTAGCAATTTTAAGGTCACGCTCGTGATCAATTGTGCTGTCTTAATGAAGTCATGTTTATACAGCTTCATGATCAGATAATCAGTAAGTGTTCATACAATCTGTTTCTTGTTGTAAAACAACCTGGTAGGATTAGTTTGGCTGGTTTTAGCAATTTACAGTGTCACACACGTGCTGTTCCAGTAAGTTGTTTTTGTAACATTCCTTCAATAAATCATCCACATAACTGTACTGTATTTGTCCAAGTATACAGTATTTGCCCAATTAAGTGTATGACTATTCTGTATGTACAGTTATACTGCTAATATGGACAGTACAGTACGGGGCATTGCTTTGATCTTCCCACACAAAGTACAATATGTCATGGTTAAGCATTTGGCTGTGCTCTAGCTAAAAGTATGTATACTACAAACAGGCTAGGATTTACCTTGCTTCCAGTAGACTCTTAATTCCAACCATTTTGATCTACGTACCAATACCCATTGATATTCTAAAGAAACACCAATATACAGTCAAACCTCTCTAATTCGACACTCAATGGGAGCCATAAATTTTGCTGGATTAAAGAGGTAGTTGGATTATCAAGTCACCTCTCTGTAATCCAATATTGCAGAATTATGTCAGTAAATTACAGGTAAAACTGATCACACAATGTTTTTAACATGAATTAATTTTAGAATTACAGCTTTTTTTTCAGTTATTGTGAACCAATTAAAAGCTTTGGTTGCTTAAACATTATTTTCTGTTATTGTTTTAAATGCTGCTATTATTCTCTGTTGGATTACAAAGGTCGAAAACAATGTGTTTCCAACTCTAGAGAATCAAATTTTGTGTCAGATTGAGCACAGAGGTGTCAGATTATAGAGGTAGTTTTCTATACAAAAGTTTTGGTAAATGACATTTTGGTTGGATTAAAGAGGATTCTGGATTATGCAGGTGTCGGGTTAGAGAGGTTTGATTGTACAAAGTTCCTAAAACACCATTTTACAGCATACTAAGTGTCTAACTAATCACAACCTTATATTCGCTCATTATTATTTGGGGCAATCTATCTCTAGTTGCATCAAATTGAGCTGGATATATTAAAGTTATAGTTGGATAGTGTGAACAGGGTGTGAGTCATAATCCAACTGTACATATGTGTTGTGTGACATGTGGATTATCTGATGTACTGGTGTAGGTTGCTGGTGGGTCAGTTGGTCAACAGGTCAGCTTTCCACAGTTCAAGGCATTTAATCAGTTATTGGGTAACTTGGATATTATGGAGAAGATAGTCCATGAAGCTGTCAAGTCTAATCCTAATAACACTGCTACTAAAGGTTTGTGTATGTGGTCTGTACAACAAGTGGCTTAGTGGATCATGTATCATATTGTTTTGAATTGTGCACTAATTTGTGTCTGGATTATGGTGATAGAAAAGTTTAAGAAGTTTTGTTTGCATAAGAAAGCTAGAGTACTTATTTTCTGTCATTACAGATAAAGTCATGAGAGTATCACAACAGTATGCACAGGTGAGTATCCCAAGTAATGGTTACATTTTGGCTTTCAATATTATTCTAATTGTTTAGGTCACACCTTTACAAGTAAACATGTTATTTGATTTGTACAATCTTGAGACAAGAGTACTTCCTGTAATTTGCAAGATGTGTCTAAATGTATGCTGGTAGCTTGTCCTTGTAGGTCAATTGTTGTCAGTGACTTCAACAAGCTACTCTACTGGGATCCTATGGTAGTAACTGCTCCATTAAAGTTTGTTATATGTCAAGTCATGCTCTTACCTATTTCCTATTTTAGTAAGTGTTAGTACACACATGCTGTATTTCTTCCATATTACAGTTACATACCTTGACAGTAAACATTGTATTGTTTGTTGTATAGTTACACTTTAGCTTGTTGTGGCCATCCAATCTCTGAGCTTCTATTATCCTAAAGGAACAGTGCATTGTTTACATGACAAAGCCATTAAAGTTTATGATACAGCATTACTTAATTGCATGACATAGAATAATATAGTAGTGGTGAAGTTTATACAACATGCTTTAATCTTGTACTCCTACTATATACATATAGCGAGACACAACTGTATGAAATTAACACTACACAACAACCTATGTCCATGTATCACATGCTTATCTGCTTTTCGTCTGTTACAGTAAAAGTGTGTATAATTATGGTTATGTAATGATTTCACTGGCAGTGAAATAATGTGGATTTAAACGGCTTTGATACATGCGTTGTACCTGTAAGGGCATATCCTCAGTTGCCTTATTATGTTATTCTTTGTCATTTTTTCAGAAACCCTCTTTAAAAATCCTAGATCTGCCACTGGAGATGTTTATGGCCAGTAAACATAATCACTGACTCATTCTCCATTTAGTCTTGCTGTACTTAAGGGGGTTGGGTCAATTGGGTCACGTCAGACCTGTGTTATCGAATACTGTGGACTAGATCACATGTGAATTGAATTAATTAGTTTAGTTTGATGATATGGAAGTGTACCATATAGTCTACCAGTTTACTTTGTGTGCCACACCCAGTAACTCACATGCATACACACATATTTGTGGAGTAGTGCTATGCAATAGCAAAATTTTCACAAGAAAATTGATAGTAATGAAAATATCAAATATATGTATTGCGATAGTATCTAAATGACAGATCAGTAGTTAGCTGCTTGTACAATTGAGAATTTTGTGAACAAACTTGCTAATTTATGCACTGTTACACCTAATCATTGCTCCTTTCTTGAGAAAAGACAAGAATATGGTTCATGAACAGAACTACTTAGTAGTCATTAGAAGTGTTATCCATCACAATAGTGTAGAGGCTAAATATCACGATACGATTTGAAAATTAATATCACGATACTCGATATTTTTCGACTATTGCCCAGCTCTAATGTGGAGCCACACTCCTTAATCAGTAGGCAAGTTATAGGATTGTACAAATCCATACCAGTTGCTGTCTGCAGACTTTTTGTAAAACCACTCCCAGTAATTGATTGTACAAGTCATGCAGCAGGCCAACTACTTTCATGAGGCATTCTGAATTATCAGGAATATGTGATACTGTCTGTTTGTATATGTGAAGCCCCACTAATTTATCAACAAGGTGAGTTAACAACAAGGTGAGTTAAAGTTTGTGGGTGTGCAAAAGAAGCCACACCCATTTACAGGTGTATGGGAAACATGTTTTGCTGTCTGTAAATTTATGTACAACCATACCCACTGACTGGGCAATTGGAAACAGTGGAAATGGAAACCGGAAATGGTCAAATTGTCATATAAATGTACCTTAGAGTATATAAAACCCTTGTATAGTGACCACCTCTTAAAGACAACCTTCTTATAAAGACCACTTCTGTACAAAGACCACTTTGTAATTACTGTAGATCTCCAAGATGGCTAAGGCATACTGACCCACTTCATGGTCACCTATTAAAAGACCACCCTCTTTACATAGACCACCTCTCCACATTGTAATAATACCTAGGTTCCAAACATCTATTTCATAACTTATCAAAACAGCTAGATCAGCTAAAAAATAATATATTCTTAAGTAGAGCTGAGCGATAGTGCAACTATCACTATCACGATTTGATAGTAACTTTTATATCACGATAACGATAGTATCACGATAGTACTACTAGTTATCAAAGACACTCAACTTCACATAAATGACACACAAATAATCCAATTACACATCACGTATCTGGTTTTCTAACGCTATATTGGTAAATTGTTATGTATTACAGTTGTAATCTTTGTTGTGCATGCTCAACTGGACTTTCACAGTTTCCTCAACTTCAACACTATCATGTTTGCTGCTGTTATTCATGTTTGTGAGAGATGTTTTGATATATCGCGATAGTATGATTGCATACTATCATTATCACGATTGTTACTCACTATCACGATAATCGATAGATCACAACTATCGCTCAGCTCTATTCTTAAGGTCATCATCTCTTTATGAGAGCCTCATTTCAGTTGCATGGACTAAGGAGTTAACATATTCTGGTACAACTGAACTAAGCGATAATGGTAGATGACTTGAATGAAGTGTGGACCAAAATATGGGAGATGACATTGACCTCTTTCTATGAGTCATGTTTGAAGCTTATCAAATATTACCATGGTCTTTATAAAACATGACCATGAAGTGGCCTTACCTATCTTTAGAACCTAATTACATTGTAGTTTTTGTATAGAAGTAGTCTTCATACAGAGGTGGTCTTTAAAAGTAACACTAAGTGAGGTTTTACCCTAGGACAGTAAGAGCCTAGCTGTCTTGATAATGTCATGGAATAGATGCTTGGAATCTTAGTTATTATTACGTGAGAGGTGCATGGTCTTTGTAAAGAGGGTGGTCTGAAATGGTCTTTTAAGTCAGCTATCTTTGAGATTTAATTACAATGTGGTCTTTGTAAGGAGGTGGTCTTTATAAGCAGGTGGTCTTAAGAGGTGGCCACTAAACAAGGGTTTCACTCCAGGGTACGTTTGTATGATGATTTGACCATTTCCATTTTCTATTTCCACTTTCCATTTCTGGTTTCCGTTTCCAGTTTCCAATTGCCCCCACTGACTTATTGTTAACTAGCATTGGTACCTACAGTTCAGGACTGCTTACAATGTTACAAAGTATGCACTAAGCTTATTCTTGTATCTATACAGTAGCAAAAATTCATTGGAAAAGTGCCAATCTCCTAATTATGAACAATCACATCTCATAGGAAGCCGTATCTCACTACCCAAGATTCAACACCTTTGCAGTAGTGGAGTAAGTAATACATTGGACACAAAAGAGGACAAAGGCAAGTCCGTGATGTATGTCTTGTAGCTATGGAGGCAGGCCAAACAGTGAAAAAATTAATCCCATAGCATTTACCATTGTCGAATTATGCTTGTCTGAAGGAATCAGTTAGTCATAGCAAATTGAATTTTCGACTTTGCTTTTTGGATCATTCTGAAACACATTTAGCCTAATCAATGCTGCTAAGTTGTGAAGAAAAGGCGAGGCTGGTTTTCCAGAGATATTTTATGGCAGTAAAGTGCCAATCTTCATCATCCCCACTATACACTAGTGGTGACTGTATGATAGTATGTCAATGTGTTATATGTGATACTGTGGATTAGAGATTAACATAGTTGCAGAATAATGTTGTGATAGTTTTTTCTTCCACTATAGGAGCTCACTAAATCTAGAGGAGACATCAACATCTGGATGAAATTGCTTGAACCAAATTACTGTTTTGCCGTAGGAGGCATTGGTGGAGGTAAGAGCCATCACAATATTGTTCTAATGATACAATACAAATTACAATTGAGTGAGTTAGTGGTACATGTGTACACTTGTAGCTGCGGGAGCTACAGCAGTTTATCCTATTGACTTGGTCATGTTTACAGCTTGACCTGTAGCACAACCAATTAATCTTTCTTTATATATAATAATCCTCATTAATCACTTTTCCAATATTCATTACACTCTGTTCATACATCTTTTGACCTGTGTACAGCATGGTATGGCTCGAAATAAATTGCAATATGAGTCAATCAATTGTATTGTGCCGAACTGGGTCCAGAATGATACAACAAGATGAGGTGGGCTGGCACAGGTTGGCCCATTATAGGATACAATATGAACATATTCTGGACTAATAATATTTTGCTTTTGTTGGCCACACAGCGAGTACTCTAAAAGTGTTCTACAACTACTACAGCATACTGTGAGATTTGCCATGCTTCCTAACTGTTTTGTTCTACTGTCATTATTATTGCAAATAGGGGTACGCCTTGTTGAGTAGTAGTGTCACTAGTGTGGACAAAGAAAATTTTAGTGCGATAATCTGGAAGCGTGAATGGACCAAAAGGTACATTTGGACAACCTTTGGGTGTGCCAAAGTAATTAGATGATATGTTTTATGGCAGTTTTTGTATACAAATTTTCGTTGAAGTATTTGTGGGTACACATCTCAAGAATGTTTTTGCCAGGTTGAGATTCATCAGAAAGGAACATACAGTGACATGTGTGAAAATACTTCATTTGTGTTCCTTGTCTGCTTATTGGGCCACTCAACATGTTACCATGTGTCTTGATCAGTTGTGTGTTGACAAGTTGATGTATTTCTTTATCTTCTTGTTTAGCTCGTATCAGATCTTCTCCACAATTTGTTGTAACACTTATGACATATGAATTACTACAAAGAGTTTTCCAAGTGGACTTTGGCAAAAGGTAAACACTCCCAAGAGCCATACCTACTGTAGATTATAGTTCCAATGGTCAGTGTATGTATTTACTGTTATTTTTACCAACAGTAAACCACCTAGCAGGAAACGTAGTGATGTTGACCTGTTACCACAACGAGACCCTGACATGATAGGAGGTTTCAGAGTAGCTCATCATTGTTTGGCTGGAATGGAGAGTAGATATGGATTAGTATTTCCCAAGAATTCACCATCACCAGTGACTACCAACCCTCAGAACTCATGAAATGTTTATTATTATTATTATAAACATTTTGTCGTCTTTTGCATTAAAAATAATTTATTTTGATGCACTGATTTGTATGATTTCTCTTACTACTTCTGATGTGTTCTTTTTTGCAGTACTATACCTTAAACAAAATCATGAGGACCAAAGCCCATTGCCCATAGGCGGCGGAAAGGGGGGGCTAGGGGGCTGAAGCCCCCCCCTGGGTCTGCTGAGGGGGGGCTTAGCCCCCCTCAGAATGATATCACGCCAAAATTATCCTTGGAGTGGGGCTGAAAATCGTAGGCCATTGCCATTGGTCCAGTTGTATGATATAGTGTAGTCTTGCACAGCTGATTGATCCAATGACAAAAGAAAAGATCTGACTGAGGGAGTGGAGTGTATGGAGTTTTGTGGTGAGTCAGTGTAGGGCTATCTCAGGAATTATGGTCATGCGCACGATTCACGGTGCAGAAGCGTGATGTATGAACTATGACGTAATGGTGATTCACCTCTAGCGCTCCTAGTCCTCGCCTGCAGATCACAAGGTCTCGCCCCGCCCCTAGACCACCATGTTGTGGTCTGGGGGCGAGACATAGTGGGCTCCATTAGGGGATGTGATCTATCCTTGGATCTATCATCGGTAGTTGATATAATGAATTAGACGTAGTACTGACAGACAGGTGAGTGTTCTGTTGTGATAGTTTATTTTCCTATCCGTGCATGCATGCCCACACGATTCCGGAGGATTTTTTTCCCTTCTCTTGTCCTGGGCGGAGTTGCACCGGTCCCAAATACAAACTCGAACTGTTTCTGGGGCAGCGACAAAGTGCCTTCAATTTGACACTGATAAGGGTGTTCCATTCTAATGCACCAAGCTACTGCACCACCAGTGTTCACTCTTTGTACCGACGAACGGCGACTGAGTCACAGAAGAACTTATAATTAAGAAACGTGAGTATGGTGACCATTGAGCAGCCGGCCTCCTTCACTCCCCTTGTGTTTGCGACCATATTGGAGGTATTAGTATCACGTTTTAGTGTCAGACCACTTTTTTCCTTTGTGTGGGCGTCGGGAAAAGGCAATCAACATTCACCCTGACTGCAGTGGAACGCTACACAGAAGAATGTAGGTGAACCGGAACCTTTTCCCTGACGCCCACACAAAAGAAAAAACCGTTTTGGCTACGTGAGACTATGGGGGTATAGTAAGGGAGGCAATAGTTTTCTACCGTTGTTTGCTTAACATCTACTTCACCCTGGCTCTACTAATACACTCAGACATGGAAGTAAGCCCAACTCTCATCGCTCTTCTGATATCTCTATTTATTTATTATTGCTTTATGGCCAGTATGCCAAGGGTCTGCAAGCAACTGGTGCTTGCAGCTTAAAACACAATTACTATAGTAACTATTAATTATTAACAACTTAGCTAAAGTGTCTGAAAGTTTGATATTGGTGAGATAGTGTGACATTTGCTGCATGGACAAAGAAAATTGAGATGGGCCTCATTGATGAACACAGGGACTTTTATAGCTTTAGTTAGTTGTCCAGCATGTGCTACCTTTTGTGCTAGGGGTGGTAGGCAAGAGAAGTCCCGACCGAGCTCAGGGAAAATATTTGGGGCTTGTTTTGATGATATTTTGGTCGCACTATGTCTTCAAGATGCACCATTTTAAAGATAAGTTAGTTTTCTTGCTTAGTTTATTGTTTGCCAGTTTGGGGTCCTCCCCTTACCATGAATAATATCAATTACTTAAAATGTTTGTAAAACAGCATGTATAGGAGCTACACTCTTAAGAGTATTTATGACATGAGACGTGCTATGCTTCCAGTAGACTCCCAACCATTTGACTGATATTCACAAAATAGGCTGTTAACTGTGTTCAGGCTGTTAACTGTGTTCAGGCTGTTAACTGTGTTCAGGCTGTTAACTGTGTTCATGCTGTTACACAGTGTTACAAATGAAGAACACTACGAGATGCACTTCTCCAATTGCAACAAGTTGTACAATTCCTGTTACAAACGTAGGGAAGCCATCATTTTGTATTTTGTGGACTGGACTTGCGGACTGAGCTGGAAGCTGCTTTATAGCAGTAATCCAAAGATTATCTTCTAATGCTGGGAACATCGCTATCAAGTTACAACTGCTTGTACTGCTCTTCCTCTTAAGTCACGAAGGTCGCGCATGCCATGAATTATTAGAATATTCCGAAAAATGTATGACAGCAGTTGAACCATAACTTTGTAGGGTTGCATAACAGTTTAGCCATAATTTACAGTGAATGCACAACTGCAGGTTGGTATAAACTTACTGATTTGATATTGAGAAGGTGGGTGATGTAATATGTGGCTATATAGTCTCACCTCAGACCACAAGGGCTCATTACTGAAGCTTAACTAGTGCTGGAATGAACCTATGCTACAACAGTAGCCTCTTTCACTACTATTACGCGTGTTTTGTAAATATTCTAATAAATTAGTGCACACACTACCTTTGTGACTTATGAGGAAGAGCAGTACCAGCAGTTGTAGCTCGGTAATGTTGTGCCCAGCATTAGAACGGATGGATAATGCTTGGATTATTGTTAAGCTATTTCCAGCTCAGTCCGTGAGTCCAGTCCACAAAATACATTAGGCCATCATGCACCACTGCAAATCAACACTTTGAGCTGTCAGCCAGAAGAAATGGGACACAAAGGAGTACAAAACCATGATGCGTGCATTGTACGAGGAGCACATCGAATCCTATGGAGAAGGGAACGTGTAACTCTGTACACTACCAATAGTGCGGACAAAATTCAAACATGGCATCCAGTGTTACTATGTATATAATTGGTTACATCATTCTTGTGCACAACAGGGATACACTGAATGAGCTGCTACTCCATCGTCTAGTGTGAATGTAGCAACGCTGCTTTGATAAGGTAAAGCTTGGAATAGTCAAGCGGAGTAATTTTGCGTGATTATTGACTGTAGAAAGACTGTCCTGCTAAGCCTATACTACTATTCCTCCGTCGTGCCCTTGAACTTCGTTTCCATAGCTTTGCTTTGTTGCAGTGGAAACATGACGTATTCGAGCATGCGCCTCCACATAATATCCAAATTAAGAAATTTTAAAAGTTACTTATAGTACACGGCAGCCATGTTTGAATTTTGCTCTTTACGAAGTTGCATGTTCCCTTGTCCATAGGATTCAATGCACTCCTGATTGTACGTACTGTGGCATTCAAAAAGCACCTGTAGGGCTGAAGCAATGTCGAACTATGAAAAATAATCAAGGCTGTTGCCTTAGTTTAGTTGTTATTGAGCTATGCTTGTCTGAGGCATCAGTCAATCAATTGCTAGAAAATTCTATTGAATAGAAATTGTAACAAACTATTTGAAACATTTCGAGTTGTATTAAAGTGAAGACACTTTTGCTTGGTTATGCATCACTAATGCTGCCAAAACATTGTGAAGCTGTTTACTAGTCAATATATCTTCATGATCACAGTGTTACTGTACTGTATGATAATTACTGCATTGATTGATTTGTTGCTTTGTTAATATCATTTTATTCAGTTTGAGTAATATTACAGTATGGTAGTGGAAGTATCTAATGGCTTGTACATAGTCCTGTAACAAATGAATGTGTGAAAGTTCCTTTCTAAAGTTTCTGTGTAATGTATAGACTTTTAGTGTTTGTTCTTTTCCTTACTGCAATTGGCTTAGCTGATGAATATCTGAAATATACTGAACCAGTAAATTACTGAAGACTGGAAAGAATATACAATGGACAGTGAATGCTTAAATTACTGGTTTAAACTTTCATGTGGTAATTGCTTTCTCAGATGCAGTTCTCAGAGTTTTCCCCAGCAAATGAAGTAGAACAATAAAACTTATCAATTTGGTATCAACGGCAAAGTCAATTTTATACATTCTTTTTACCACATCAAAATAAAGTAGAGTGGTGCTGCAGGCTCTCCCACAGCTCCTGCTTCTAATGGAGTTATCTTCAAGGTTATCAGCCATGCTCTTTAATACAATAAAAGCACTGCTCTTGCTGGCTAAGTTGAATACATATTCCACTCATGTCTGAGATGGTTAGTGGTTAATGTAGAAAGGAAGCCATTTAACTTCCACATAATTACTATATTATAAACTCTTACTAGTAGACTATATGTGTGGTCTATTTACTAATCGAAATACGATCAATTAAGGCTGTTTAGCGGTGCTCCCGAAATTTTTTGACGGTGAACGACTATTGCAAATCCCATACAAAAGTACAGGTAGTAAATGTGGCTCAAGCTATAAGTTACCACTAATACTACGGGCACAGCTACCCATTTGTGAGTCAAGTTACAGAATGCAGATGTTTAGCATAACACAAAAATATGAACTGTTGTGTGATGGGGTGTAGTTTATGCTTTTCGGTATATAGAACAGCCTTGCATGTCAAGAACAGCTTATTTAGTAACAGCTATAATACCAGACTTACCACCACCATACAACTTGCCAGCACAGTGCAACCTTACAACCTTTAGGATCACAACCTTCATGCAAGGTTAGTGACAGGCTTTTGCAGCCTTGCACCCTTCACACAGGGTTATAAAAACTGCTGCAATCCTAGGGCAACCTAGAAACTAGCTTGTTGCAACCGCACACGGTTGTGGCAACCCTGAAATTTTCGTGTGGGAGCTCCTCTTTTCAGTTGTTCTGCTATACTGGTAGAAGAATTTATCGCTCTGCAAGAAGTACTGGTAAGTGGTCTATTTCCTGAGATTTTGCGAATTTCGCATTTTCTATGTACATTAGATCCTATCCGTTCACCGTCTTGACATATTAAAATATCACGTGTTTTTAGAATGCATACGGCAGTGCATATAGTCTATAAATTAATGCTAACACTGTGATATTACTCATTATTATTACACTGTATGCATGTTTTAGGATTATTATAAGCTAGAGCTGTTGTGAGTGCAATAGTCAGCTTTGACCTTGTAGTTGACAAAATGATTGAGTGTTTCATTTTCTAACTGATTACATGTTTCAAAGTTTACCTGTGCTCCACACTATCCAATGATACAAACAGCAGTCTATGTGCTATTCATGTCATGTTCTAACTGCTTCTGTGTCTAAACACAACTACTATCCCATATGATGACATGTTATGTGTTACCTGACAATTCAGTGGAGGTAAATATTAACTGATTTAATGAGTCTGATGGGATACTCACTATTTTATGTAGTCTATCTGTGATAGAGCATTGTTTAACAGTTATGAAATGAAACTTCTTTTTCATGTCCTGTTAACACTTAGTGTAATACATGTTGTTCAGTGGAGCATTTAATAGAGTTGTTGTGTTGTGTAGGTTAATATCACTTGTGGAGTTTCAGGCTTTTGAGTCACTTCTCTGTGCACCTGATGCCATCTCTCAACTGAGCTTTAAGTTATTTGATGTTGACAAGACTGGGAAAGTGTCTTATGGTAAGCTAGAATGAAAACATACAAATGATTATGTGAATGTAACATTTATTATTTTATTTATGTACACGTACTGTGTGTTACCTCAAGTTTTGACCGGTCTTGTATAAACGTTTATTTACCAGAGTGTACAGTATCAACAGAAATAAATTCCAAGTACAGTCATGATTTCTTACAAACGTTATAAGTGATCAAGTAGATGATTTTAAGTGAAGAACATTTGGTAGAGTTCCTTGTAATATTGAAAATGTGAAATGTAAGGAAAACATCATAGAGAGTACAAGATCGAGATATATACCGTACAACAGGGAATACTGATGAAAGAAAAATGTGATGAATTCACAATTAATCACCTTTGACAAATTAAAGTTTGAAGAAACTACAGATCTAAACATTGACTTGTGAGGCACTTATTGACATTTGACGAATGCAACCAATTCATCAAATTTACAATTCTTCATAATTTCATGTCATATGGTATGAAGTTAATTCGGGAATTACTGATCACTTAGGAACCAGGGTAAAAATCTCTTGAATGAAATAAATTCCCAGGCCATAATTTGAGGACAATACAGTATATTGTAGTGGACTACATGCATTTAACCAGTAGTTTATGATAATCTGTCTTGCTCCAGCTTTATTAAAATGTAATCACTCACAGTCATTAGCACTGTGTTTATTTGTTGATATACAGGAAACTTCCATAAGGTACTAAGCAGTACTACAGTTCATCAACAAGTTAACTTTAACTTTGAGAGTACATTTGTAAAGCAGTACTTTGGGACTGATCACTCACATGAGCTTTCCTATGAAGAGTTTGTACAGCTTTTACAGGTAATGTGTGTGTTTGTGTGTGCATGCAAGCACATGTTGTCTGTGTGGATCTATTATTAAGTGTGTGGTGCATGTCTGTGTGTATGTGTGAGTTTGTGTGTCACTGTTATACACACAAGATGCTTCCATTTTATCATGTGTTGTTTTTTGGTGATCATTAGAGTCTTCCAACTGAACATGCTAGACAAGCGTTTATCTCATGTGATCCAGAGGGGAGTGGCTCCATTCCTGCAGTTGACTTTATCAAGTTGATGAGCAAGATCAGAGAATTTAGAATGTCCTCATATGTAAAGGATCACCTGCTATCAGTGAGCATATTTGTAGTATAAAATCTAAAGGCTGGTTTCCATATAGCCACAAATCACCTGCGCATTGCCTGCGATTATTGAAACAAATACCACAGGCAAACACTGGCAATGTTCAACATGAAGAAGCCAAACATGATGCCTATGAATATACCACACTTTGTAGAGTGTCACTAAAATACTAATTAAGACATACCTTTGCTACTAGGGTTGTTTCCAAGGCTCACTAAACTTATAAAATGAGACGTGTAACGAACTGTTAATCCATCTCACTTACGGTTGCAGGCCAACTGCAGTGAACAGCAATAATTCACACGCTACCATAGACACTCTGACTCAGGCAATAATACAGGCAGTTTGAGGCTATATGGGAACCAGCCTTAAGTATGTAATGGAATATTGTGTATGTGTTTTCTGTATCACCCTATTCACACTAGCCAGGTATTGCATGGTATAGTTCTCCATCAAGCTGTGCTAAGCCACCACTCAACTGGGTCAAAATGCAATGTAAACATATTCTGGGCAATCAACTTTAATAATATGTTATAGTTAAAGCACCTCTGTATGTGTGTACTGAAAATGCAGCACAAGGGGACATGTTGAGAGGCTAATACAGCACTAGGTGAAACCAAGTGCTGTATTAGCCTCAAGTCACCTCCAAGTGCTTTATTTCTCACACACACAAGCATAGGCTGTGCTTTAGTGTTATGTTGTACTTCCTGGTCGTCTGGCTCGGAGCGATTTTCTCTAGTACTCAAACCGCTGTGATTTTCAGTGATCAGAATTACCAGTAAGTATTTATATATAATCTATTTCTAGTCATAGAATGAACTGATAGGATTAGTTTGGTTAGTTTTAGCAATTTTAATGTCACGCTCGTGATCAATTGTGCTGTCTTAATGAAGTCATGTTTAAATAGCTTCGTGATCGGGCGATCAGTAAGTGTTTATACAATCTGTTTCTTGTTGTAAAACAACCTGGTTTTAGCGATTTGCAGTGTCACACACGTGCTGTTCCAGTAAGTTGTTTTTGTAACATTCCTTCAATAAATTATCTACATAACTGTACTGTATTTGCCCAAGTGTATAACTATTCTGTATGTACAGTTATGCTGCTAATATGGACAGAACAGTACGGGGCGTTGCTTTGATCTTCCCACACAAAGTACAATATGTCATGGTTAAGCATTTGGCTGTGCTCTAGCTAAGAGTATGTATACTACAAACAGGCTAGGATTTACCTTGCTTCCAGTAGACTCTTAATCCCAACCATTGTGATCTACGTACCAATACCCATTGATATTCTAAAGAAACACCAATATGCAGTCAAACCTCTCTAATTCGACACTCAATGGGAGCCATAAATTTTGCTGGATTAAAGAGGTAGTTGGATTATCAAGTCACCTCTCTGTAATCTGACATTGCAGAATTATGTCAGTAAATTACAGGTAAAACTGATCACACAATGTTTTTAACATGAATTAATTTTAGAATTACAGCTTTTTTTTCAGTTATTGTGAACCAATTAAAAGCTTTGGTTGCTTAAACATTATTTTCTGTTATTGTTTTAAATGCTGCTATTATTCTCTGTTGGATTACAAAGGTCGAAAACAATGTGTTTCCAACTCTAGAGAATCAAATTTTGTGTTGGATTACGGAGCACAGAGGTGTCAGATTATAGAGGTAGTTTTCTATACAAAAGTTTTGGTAAATGACATTTTGGTTGGATTAAAGAGGATTCTGGTTTATGCAGGTGTCGGGTTAGAGAGGTTTGATTGTACAAAGTTCCTAAAACACCATTTTACAGCATACTAAGTGTCTAACTAATCACAACCTTATATTTGCTCATTATTATTTGGGGCAATCTACATGTATCTCTAGTTGCATCAGATTGAGCTGGATATATTTTAGATAGTGTGAACAGGGTGTGAGTCATAATCCAACTGTATATACATAGTTAAGTGACATGTGGATTATCTGATGTACTGGTGTAGTTGCTGGTGGGTCAGTTGATCAACAAGTCAGCTTTCCACAGTTCAAGGCATTTAATCAGTTGTTGGGTAACTTGGATATTATGGAGAAGATAGTCCATGAAGCTGTCAAGTCTAATCCTAATAACACTGCTACTAAAGGTTTGTGTATGTGGTCTGTACAACAAGTGGCTTAGTGTATCATGTATCATATTGTTTTGAATTGTGCACTAATTTGTGTCTGGATTATGGTGATAGAAAAGTTTAAGAAGTTTTGTTTGCATAAGAAAGCTAGAGTACTTATTTCTGTCATTACAGATAAAGTCATGAGAGTATCACAACAGTATACACAGGTGAGTATCCCAAGTAATGGTTACATTTTGGCTTTCAATATTATTCTAATTGTTTAGGTCACATCTTTACAAATATACGTGTTATTTGATTTGTGCAATCTTGAGAGAAGACAAGGGTAAGTACTTCCTATAATTCACACTATATGT
The DNA here is from genome assembly GCF_963678975.1 of Dysidea avara. Taxonomy (NCBI): domain Eukaryota; kingdom Metazoa; phylum Porifera; class Demospongiae; order Dictyoceratida; family Dysideidae; genus Dysidea; species Dysidea avara. The sequence goes on from NC_089281.1 coordinate 20,385,079, forward strand.
CTGTATGTGTATTTGTATTGTAACTTGTCCGTGTAGGTCAATTGCTGTCAGTGACTTCAACAAACTACTCTACCGGGATCCCATGCATAGTACTACCTGCTCCTAAGAAGGTTTGTTGTTAAGCCATGCTCTTACCTATTTCTTAATTTAATATATGTTAGCACTGCAGTATTTCTTCCATTTTACAGTTACATATCTTGACAGTAATTATAAACATTGTATTGTTTGTTGTATTTGAGCTTGTTGTGGCTGAGTATACCAGTGAAACACTGTTGATTGGATGTATGCTGTATTTGCTTAACCCTTAAACCTGCATAATCCAGAGAACTGAATTTGATTGTTTTAAAAGAACGAATTAAAAATGCACAATACTTTTACCAATTTACATAGGTGGTTACAAATAGGCATATATATCATAAAGCGTTCGTCCAAACGCTTAGAAAAGCAACTTTTATTAGTTGGCAAAGAGTAAGCTATCTAACTGTGTATAAACTTTCAACATACAACAAGGAACTCACCCACTACAACGTGCTGAATACTTTTGTGTCCTTTTGTCTTTGTATTGTCATTGTGCTAGTCAGACATGACTTCATCACATGATATCTATATATCAACTGAATTGCCATCACGTGAGGAGCAATTTGATACCAAGAACAAGTCGATACGATGAAGTACAGCCGAGTTATGGCCATTTGTACATTGTTATGTGAAGAAGGAAGATGGAGGGATTGTTCTTTTGCTCTTTCAAAGTGAGGTGGGAAGCTCTGGGTTGGATGAAGTAGTAGAAACCAAACAAAGGAGGAGTGGATCATTGACACTCCCAGTTAATCTGATTCACATTGCAACACCCCTCCTTTCACTTCCCCTCTCTCGCACATACACCTCTCGCACATACACATGCATACCTAAATATACCCACAAACGCAACTCACGTACAAACCCATCGCAGAATGTCCGATTCAGAAAATCAATCCTTCAAGGAATCTTATGACAACTTAAGTGTCCACATCCCACCCCCTCCCCAGACCCATTAATAGGAGACAACTTAACTGACCTTAACAATGATGACATATCACGTATAAGCCCCATCCCAACACTACAGAACCGGCTGGCTGCAGAGTCCTCTATATAACACCACCAACCAGTACTCCTGTACATGTATCCCATAGGATGAACAGTGGAACAGTCGAGGAAAGACAGGCTGAAAGCCCTACTTATCCTCAGGGCACCGCAACTGGTTGAAGCCGCCAACCAATCCTCCAACAACAGGAGGAAAGTATGGGTGGCGATTAGGTACTTTCAAAGTTTGCACAGTCACCACTCTAATTGAGCAATCAAAGCTGCAGCTTAGTCACTTCTGCTCTGCAGTTAGTTTTTTTTCCATGATTAAGCATTGATTACAAAAAAAAGTAGCATAAAATCCTATCTCAGAGCTTCTATCATCTTAAAAAGGCATGTCCTCAGTTGCCTTATTATTTCAATCTTTGTCAATGATATATTGTTCAGAAACCTCCTTCTAAAAATCCTGGATCCGGCACCCCTCCCCCCCCCCCCACACACACACACACACACACACATACACCATGGAGCCACGCTCATTGATCAGTAGGTGTTTTCCAGTTAGTAGGATTGCACAAATCCATACCAGTTGCTATCTGCAGGCTTTAGTAAAGTCACAAATAATTGATTGTACAAGTTATAGAATAGTATTGTGATGGTTTTTCTAATTCTAGTTCCATTATTAAATCTAGAGAAGACATCAACATCTGGATGAAATTACTTGAACCAGTTTATCGTTTTGGCTTAGCAGGCGTTGGTGGAGGTAAGAACCATCACAATATTGTTCTAATGATACAATACAAATTACAATTGAGTGTGTTAGTGGTACATGTGTACACTTGTAGCTGTGGGAGCTACAGCAGTTTATCCTATTGACCTGGTCAAGACAAGAATGCAGAATCAGAGGGGATCCCTAGCTGGAGAGATTATGTACCAAAACAGTTTTCACTGCTTTGTTAAAGTGATTCATAATGAAGGCTTCTTTGGTTTGTACAGAGGTGAGGATTATGTTTTGTTCTTACTGTACACTAAGGTCTATAATTTCTTATCAGCAAACTGTTAGTTTACATGTGTGTCTGTGTTTTGTAGGTCTATTACCTCAGTTGATGGGTGTATCACCTGAGAAGGCCATTAAATTGACAGCTAATGACACTATGAGAGATCTGTTGACCACAAAGGATGGAAAATTGGCTGTGTGGAAAGAGTGTATTGCTGGTGGATGTGTAAGTGTTCGTGTATGCACCTGTGTGGGTGGGGTGTCTGTGTGGGTGTTTGTGATGTTTGTGGACCAGTTTTGCTCATAAATACTGCATCCATGTGTGTGGTGTGTGTAGTGTGACATCATTTATTGACAACACATGTTACTATTAGGGAGGAGCTTGTCAAGTACTACTCTTCACTAATCCACTGGAGATAGTCAAGATCAGATTACAAGTGGCTGGTGAAATGGCAGAAGGTACCAGAACTGGTGCAGTTGGTGTTATTAAAGAACTGGGCTTCAAGGGATTGTATAAGGTTAGTTCATATTAGTTACATCTCTATATTACACCTAGTGGCAAGGTGGTGGGTATAGGACATGTCCACATATACATCATACAAACATGTGTGAATACTCCACACACTCTGTCATGCAACACGCACATACGTACCTCAGTCTAGTGACTTGAACAAACAACTGCAACATGTCACATTTTGTCAGTGCATACATGTACATGTACATTTGCTGGAAATAGTTACCTACTATAGTCATAATGTACCTGAGCTGACACCATATCTATTGAGGTGTGCCTATATGTGGGGGGCACACACACATGTTGTTGTGTTTATTTTACAATGTATTGTATGTACTTACAGGGAGCCTCAGCGTGTTTCCTAAGGGATATTCCCTTTTCAGCAATCTACTTATATATGCTCACATGAAAACATACTTGGCTGATGAAGATGGTTTCAATGGAACAGGATCACTATTTGCATCAACCATGATAGCAGGTATGACTGATAATTTAAAATGAAGAGCATTGATGGGTTCAGTGGACCAACCCACGTGAACTGATATACATTACACATTTGCACGTAAACAATGATTTCACACGAACCAATGTTTACTGCTCACTAAATATTGAAGAAGTTTGATGAGGTTCAATAAATATTTTACCGAGTGGCAAATTGATGACGGCCAAGAGTCCCAATTTCTTTATAATACATTTTAGTAGCACTAGCCATTAAGTAACTTACATAATTCCATTACCAGTTTACTTGGGGACATCCTACCCTATGACAACAGAGGCTTATATGTTTCTGCTATTAAAGGTCCACTAAAATTGAAAATATTTTATTGAGTAAAATAGGTTGTTTGTATTACACAATGCACAAAACACCTTTTAATAATTTAATTATGTTATTATACCAAGATATTAAACCACAAAATCTAGATTGTGACATAAGAGAGAATTGGAAGTACTGTTATTACACACTGTACAACAGAAAAGGTAGATAAAAGTCAAAGCCTAATGTGCAGGTGGCAACACCAAGCTCTCCTTTGTAGTGTTCCAAGATTACTCAAATGTTCTGCTGGAATACAATAGTGGAGTAGCTCCTCCTGTAGTGTTTCGCACTATCAAATAAAGATCATGTTTCATTATATGCTTCTCTGGAGTAAGCGGTTTGTTTACAAAGCTGGGTTAGCACTTAGCAGTACTATGAAGCAAACAATGGTATCACTGTTACACTTTCCCAAGTCACTTCTCTGTCTGGTCAATATCTCATGCATATCTAGCCAGTGGTGCCATTGCATTTGTTTTTTCCTCACATTTCTCTACCTCCATCCGCTGTATTGGACACTTAATTTAAAAATATTCAAGAAATAAACTTAGACTTCACTATACAGTTGATTTACAGTCCCTTTAATTGAAGTTCTCAAATGTTCTTCATCATCAAGACCAGCATAAACCATCTCCTGTTACTGCAGTACAAGTGTTTCAAGTTGTTATGCTAGATATGATGTGAAACTAAATTGAATCTTGCTGTATATGGACACATCTGTCGCTCTATGGCACCTCAGGTGTAGTAAAGTTTCTTTGTCTGATGTGTTATGATGCAATATAATTGACTAACCACAATACACTAAATCTACGTATCATAAAAATAAAATCTGACTAAATCACTTACACCAACCTATTCCACTAGTAGTAAGGATCAATGAAGTAACCAAAGTGTATTTTACCATTTCAGTTGACCTTTAAGTATTCACCACTGTGATAATGCATTTGTGTAGTGTGCTTTGTATTTACACCTGTACATAAATTTACAATTACTTTACTTAGACATTTCTTTTATGGACTTAAGTACAACATTAAATCATTAGAGTACCATAATATCATCTTATAGGAGTTCCAGCTGCAGGTCTGCTCACACCAGCTGATGTGATCAAGACCAGACTACAGGTAATGTTTGGACCATTTTGTGTTACAAGTAATGGACAATGTGTAGTAGTGTGTGTGGTTGTGTTGTGGAACAATGTGATGACTGTGATGTTTAGAATTACTTTCGTTCTCATGATAACATCAATGTGATTATCATTATAACAATACTGAGTCATTCACTTGTTCTACACTACCATCTAGTTTGTGATATCTCATATGTATTCATACACCTGTGCATTGCACTTGTATAGCAAGCTGTTTGTTTATCTTTCCACACTTGAAACTGTGCATGTCATGTATAATTGATATTGCATGTGTGAAACAAATACGTTCTTACCGTACGTGTTTCAAGTTGTTATGGTAGATAATGACGTGAAGCTAAATCAAATCTAGCTGTACATGGACACTTTGTTGCTTTATGGCACCTCACATGTATTAAAGTTTCTTTGTCTGATGTTTTATGATGTAATATAATTGACAAACCACAATACACTAAAATGTATATCCCATTAGTAGCAAGGATTGATAATAGCCAAAGTGTATTTTACCATTTCAGTGGACCTTTAAATTTCCATTGTCAGTCCCATACGCAAGCTCTAAGAAATGAATGGCATCAGATCTTGAAAAAATCCATTATTACAAATCGTCTTCTCCCACTCTTTGTAAATAAATTACAGCTCACCTAAACTAAAGCTTTTCTGAGATTCTCTTGCAATAATCTCTGTTTAATGGTAAAATCACTGCAATAGCAAATGTGAGTAAATTGCTTAGATTAATCTGCCATATAATGGTGGTTTTGATAGTTAGTTGGTTAATGCCCTACATTGGAGTCACTAAATAGAGTTTTCTATGGGACCAGAAGATATGGTGATGATAATAAGTAACCTGATTTGGGCGCACATGATAAGGCCAGTAATGTAGTGTTATAAAGTGATGTGATCTGAAGTATGAACTAATGTGATTCTATTGTCAGGTTAAAGCACGTTCAGGACAGCAGACCTATGATGGACTGATAGACTGTGCCAAGAAGCTATACAGATATGAGGGAGGAACTGCTTTCTGGAAAGGAGCAGGAGGTACTTGACATGTTTCACTGAATCACTTTACTAGCAGTAGGGTAGTATCTATACCAAAAGGTTAAACAAGCTGTGAAACAAGAGTGTAGCCTCCACTAATGTTGTGAACTCAAATTTGGTTGCACAGAAATGGCTGTAATCATTCAATGGCAACTATTTATTTGAGATCCATTTCACTGTTCAAAATGGTCTATTGAAGTGTGACTGCTCTATTAGAATAATAATATCTCAAGTGTTCTGTGTAATTCTGTAAATTCTACAGTTACTTTACAATCATTAAAATGTACTCCTGTTATGGGTCAAAATGATTTTCTGTTTACAGCTTGACCTGTAACATGACCAATTAATCTTTCTTTACAGTAATCCTCATTAATCACTTTTCCAATATTCCTTTACACTCTGTTGACACACCTTTTGACCTGTGTACAGCATGGTATGGCTCAAAATAAATTGCAGTATGAATCAATCAATCGTATTGCGCCGCACTGGGTCCAGAATGACACTACAAGATGAGGTGGGCAGGCCCGTTATAGGATACAATATGAACACATTCTGGACTAATAATATTTTGCTTCTCTTGGCCACACAGCGAGTACTCTAAAAGTATTCTACAACTACTACAGCATACTGTGAGATGTGCCATGCTTCCCAACTGTTTTGTTCTACTGTCATTATTTTGCAAAAGGGATACACCTTGTTGAGTAGTAGTGTGAACAAAATAAAATTGAATGCGATAATCTGGGAGTGTGAATAGACCAAAAGGCACATTTTGGAGGAAAAGGATCAGAGATTTAGCGAAATAGTGGAAACGGTGGAATTGGCGGAAACAGCTACATTGTCTTTTCTAGATTACGAAAAGCCTAAGAGGACTATACATAAGTAGTATGAAGACTCAATAACTGTTTGCTGGTACTGTACGCAGCTAGCTAGAACTCACCAAAATTCTCTTGGAGCACCAATTTCTCCCGTGTATAACTTGCAGCTTAGAATCATTAGACATAATAATCCTTGAGCTGTTCTTAAACTGTACGTAGCTTCATCGATCTGTCATCTGGCAGCACATCATATTCAAAGCGTATGTTACAATAAGCGCCTAGCCAAAGTACATTATTACACATAGCCATCTGCTAGAATGTTCTTTAAAGTTCTCATGAAATTAAGTGCCACTCTGTGTTGTAAAAGTGCATGTCATCATGGTCTTCTTTCAATCACGTAAGAATGTTGGCTAGACGCTTATTGTAACATGACCTTCAAATACAGTGTACCACAAGGTGACAGATTAATGAGGCTATAGTTTAAGAGCAGATCAAGGATTATTTATTATGGTTATGATGCTAAGATGCTAGTTTTACGCTGGAGAATTGGCACTCCAAAGAGCATGCGCTTCAATTGTGGTGAGTTCTAGTTAGCTACATTGTGTTTAACAGTACTAGCAAACAGTTATTGAGTCTTCATGCTACTTATGTATAGTGCTCTTAGGCTGTCTATAACCTGGAAATGACCATTAAAGCCGTTTCTGCCATTCCGCTAAATCTCCTTTCCCCATTTTGGACAACCTTTTGGTGTGCCAAAGTCATTAGATGATATGTTTTATTGCAGTTTTTGTATACAAATTTTCACTGAAGTATTTGTGGGCACACATCTCAAGAGTGTATTTGCCAGGTTGAAATTCATCAGAAAGGAACATACAGTGACATGTGTGAAAATACTTCATTTGTGTTCCTTGTCTGCTTATTGGGCCACTCAACATGTTACCATGTGTCTTGATCAGTTGTGTGTTGACAAGTTGATGTATTTCTTTATCTTCCTGTTTAGCTCGTATATGCAGATCTTCTCCACAATTGGTGTAACACTTATGACATATGAATTACTACAAAGAGTTTTCCATGTGGACTTTGGCAAAAGGTAAACACTCCCAAGTAGATTATAGTTCCAATGGTCAGTGTATGTATTTATTGTTATTTTTACCAACAGTAAACCACCTAGCAGGAAACGTAGTGGTGTTGACCTGTTACCACAACGAGACCCTGACATGATAGGTTTCAGAGTAGCTCATCATTGTTTGGCTGGAATGGAGAGTAGATACGGATTAGTATTTCCCAAGAATTCACCATCACCAGTGACTACCAACTCTCAGAACTCATGAAATTTTACAAATAAATTATTGTTAACATTTTGTCACCTTTTATTACATTGAAAGTAATTAATTTGATGCACTGATTTGTGTGATTTCTCTAACTACTTCATTGATCTGTTTTTACAGTACTACCATAAACAAAATCATGTGGAAATCTAAGGACCAAAGCCAATTGCCATTGATCCATATAGTGTATAGTCTTGCGCAGTTGGCTTGAATTCTTTACAACTGCTTATCCAGAAACTTCTAATGTGCAATTTGGATTGCTTTTCCAAACAATTATAGAAGTACTTGTCAGCCTGTCCAGCACTTGGGGGAACAAACAATCAAATGGGTACAGTCCTAGCTGTTTGGTATAATACACTTGCTGTACACAGCATATTATGGCAGTTTATGTATAGATCCCATTGGCCATCACTCACATCAGATACTAGTGTATGTGTAGCTCTACAAGGTCTTTTTGATAATATGTAGCTGTCTCAGCAAAAGCTGCCTATACAGATCTTTAAAATCCACTAAGAGACCTCTGGAGATATCTCTGTACAGTAGTTTGCACAAGCATGCATTTTGAGAATAACTTTTTTTTAAAATTGGTGAAAGTACTCATGTTACAAAGAAAACAATATGAAAGTTTTAATTGAACCATTACTCAGAGAAGCAATTAAGCCTCAAATTGGCTAAACCTATACACAATCTTACTTGTCTGCTCACGAAGAGTTTGTCCGTTTCAGCAACCCAAAGTCACCTGCATTAATTTTGTAGTAGACACAAACAAGGTTCCTGTCAATTCTTTATATAGAACACCTTCACACTGTATATATTTGCACAAGTGATACCTTGATTAATTTTGCTAATTCATGGTGAACATTATAAGCCAAATCCCAACCCACTGTTAACATAGTAGGCTGAAACCCTGGTAACCCATTCCTTGGACACTACAGATTGTCTTGAGAAAATAGAAAGAAATTGGAAGTTGCACAAACCAGACAGGGTTTTACCAAGACGGTCACAATTACTGTGATTGTGTGCCTCATGAGAAGAACCTTTCACACAAGTTGTGTACAAGTTGTTAAGATCATCTTAAGTTGTATACACTGTACATATATTAACCAACAGCAAATCACCTAGCAGTGATGCTAGACCTGCTACCACAAGACTCTGACATGGTTCATTACAGTGGAACCTGTCTATAATGGTCACCTAGCTTGGGACCAGATATATCTGGCCTTTATATACAGGTGGCTGTTATAGAGAAAACCTGTATAAGGTGGTCAGCAGCATTTTAGTGGCTATTGCCGTTATAAATGAGGCTCACACCAACTGCAATGCAGTAATACTTTAGTACAGAACACAAGGACAAGGTGAGCTTGTTATGAATGTTAATTGGTTATAGCTATTGAATACGTTTAAGCAATGAAGCCTGATAGATTATATAGTATTCATTGAAAGGCAGGAAGCGTGATAATTGTGCATTAATTGAAACGGTGCCGTGGTGCCAGACAGTTGGCTTAACAAGCCACCATAAAAGGTAGCGACCGCTATATGAAGGAGAAACAGTGTTTATTCTAGGTCTGTTAGGGGGGGGACTTTCCCCCCCTAAAATCTCAGACTAACCCCCTAAAATTATGAGTGACTACTGCACTATACTTTGGTTAGCTTGTTTTAAAATTGAAACTTATCAAAAATGCTCTCAGATTCAATCTCACGTAAAATTTTCCCAGGTTAGAAATTGCAAACGCAAACATTAAAGTGCTCTCAGATTCAGTATTAGATCAATTTTTATAAATCTCCTAGTATACAACTAACAAAAATTCATGCATATAGTGATGGCTATTCAATATCTGAGAGCCAAAGTTTACCCAGTATAAAAAATAGCATGCTTAATTAACTCTTAAAATTATGCTTAAATTCAATCTCAGAAAGTGTAATTTTGTAAAAAGTTCTGCTTTCAAAACTAGCATGCACAGCCAGCACAAATATCCCCCAGATTTAATATCAAAAAGCCTGATTTAAAAAAAAACTTGTTTTGCTATAACCATGAAAATGCCTTAGTATTTAATTTCAAACACCCTAAGTTTTGAATATGTCTTGGAAGACATCCACCCATGCAGATCTTGTAATTTGCTAGTGCTTTGTGGTATCATACATACAATTATGGTCAATACTCTCACGCAAAGTTTAAAGATTCATCACTTGATATGCAGTGTATTACTAATAGAATATGTATACATGCAGTTACATAGGTATTACATCATTATGTCATCACTGCTATGCACTCCTGCATCAAACTCTACCAACCATACCATCTGGCTTCACCCAATCACAAAAATCAAAATCAACACTCATGACACAGCCTTAAATGACTAACCAGTTTGGCAACTATTTCAACTGTTTTATATAGTTGTGAACTTGGACAACTCATGCTGACTTTCACCTGGTCACCCCCCAAATTCCTGATTCCCCCACAAAGGAGAAATCCTAGAATAGACACTGAGGAGAAAGTTATGTATAGTGATTCATAGGCGAATTCTTGGTTGGCCGTTATACGCGTTAGACAGGTGACCGCTTAATGCAGACAACAATGCATACATTTGTATGGGAAAATATTTGGGACCTCGTGTCCATGGCCGTTATGCAGAGGTGACCGCTTAATCCAGGTGACCGTAACACAGGTTCCACTGAATTAAGATGGAGGACAAACAAGAGGAGTTATCATCACAAGTGGCTATAGCTACTAATACAAACATTGTGTGGTGCATACATTGGAGGCCTGGAAATTATAGTGATACGATGTTACTGATATAAATACTATTGGCATTAAGATGCATGTACATAGTATATGTGATTTGTGAATTGTTGCACAAAATGATGATAGCAGGTGAAACAGCTTTACACATGTTCTGGTCAATCTGTTTGTGGTCTGACATGTACATGTGCACTCTCTGTCCATTAACAAACTACAGTGGAACCTGTGTTACGGTCACCTCTGCATAACGGCCATAGACACGAGGTCCCAAATATTTTCCCATACAAATGTATGCATTGTTGTCTGCATTAAGCGGTCACCTGTCTAACGCGTATAACGGCCAACCAAGAATTCGCCTATGAATCACTGTATACATAACTTTCTCCTTCATATAGCGGTCGCTACCTTTTATGGTGGCTTGTTAAGCCAACTGTCTGGCACCACGGCACCACGGCACCGTTTCAATTAATGCACAATTATCACGCTTCCTGCCTTTCAATGAATACTATATAACCTATCAGGCTTCATTGCTTAAACGTATTCAATAGCTATAACCAATTAACATTCATAACAAGCTCACCTTGTCCTTTCTGTACTAAAATATTACTGCATTGCAGTTGGCGCGAGCCTCTTAATAATAATCACTCATTTATAACGGCAATAGCCACTAAAATGCTGTTGACCACCTTATACAGGTTTTCTCTATAACAGCCACCTGTATATAAAGGCCAGATATATCTGGTCCCAAGGTGACCATTATAGACAGGTTCCACTGTATTATAGGTTACAGTACTAGTGGTCCCTCCATTATCAGGCCATCGATTATCCAAACACTCTGTTATCCTGGAAGTGACTGTTCTATTAGAGTATTTTGCCTAAAGTGTATGTTCTATTAGAGTACGCTCAATGTATGGGCTTTGTTTATGCAAAATTTTCCATTATCCTAACACACCTAGGGCCCATTGAGTTCAGATAAAAGGGACCACTGTATTTTGGTGGTTTTTCAAAGGAATAAATTCCTGGTTAGTATAATAGCACGCTGCTCACTGAAAAACATGTCCATATGGTACACTCCATAAGGTTTCTTGTCATGTTGGTAAGCTACTTGTTATACCATCTACCTACCAATAACTCTCATACATGATGTCATGTACATTATAAATTTTACATTTGATACATAATTTAATAGCAAACTGATAGCAAGAGTAAATAAATATCTTGTTGATAGTGATAATAGTATATACAGTGATACAGAGTGGACAAGTTATTTCCACATCCAATTAATCATTTTGCCCATTCCCAGACCAGCAAGGCTACCACCAACTCCTCCACCCATTGCTCCAATAAATCCACCCACTCCTGCACCAATGGTAGTACCCACAACTGGAAATATTGATCCAATGGAAGCACCTGCAGCAGCTCCAGCCAATGATCCTCCAATCCCACCTGCTAAACTGCCACCAGCTGATGCTGTGTGTTCTACTGTGTACTGGACAAAGTGTGTGCCATCCATTTCTCCTTTATAATACTTCTGACTTGCATTAACTATACCAGCTGTGTAGAATACACCTTCAACCACGACCCCAACTGTGATATTTGATTTAGTGGCATTCTTGACTACATGGTAGGCAGTACTAGTTGTGCTACTTTTGACTACTTCATCAGAAAGTTGTTCTATAGCAGCCATTTTACTGGTTTGTAGTATCTCTTTCATATCATCTTCCGCAACACTCTCCTCAACCAGGTACTCAAAAAAGTCAGTCTCTATTTCAATGATTCCCTTTTGAAGAAGTTCCTTAGCAAGATTTTCCATTCCTGTTTTGATCACCTCTTTCGTAACAACATCAAGACCTTCTTTAGCAATCCTATCAGTAAGGTTCTTTGCAAGATTGTCTGTATCATCTCCTGCAAGCTGACAAATTACTTTTGTTAGAATTTCTCTACAGAGTACTTCTAAGCTATTCTGGATCACTTGGTCAGACACAACTCCATCGGTACTTTTACTAATTTCTTTAGACAGCACTTCAATAATCTCCTTTGCAGACTCCTCAATTATTTGGTCAATTCCTTTCCCACTGACATTCACAACCAGCACATCTAGAGCTATATTGGTAACTGCTTCAGTTGTTTTCTCAATTGCCTTGTGTATCACCCTAGAAGATACAATTTCTAGGAATGAAGCAAGAACTTTCATGACTCCAAGTCTTATAGCAGCCAGAACAGTTGGAATGAACCCATAATGACCAGATAAGATGATAAGTTGCTGTAGAATGATATGTTCCAGTGGTTTAAACTTTTTACATTCAGATTTTCCTGTCTTGATAAAAGTGACGAAGTGTTCAGAATTGTTCGTCAGTAGATCATATATGCCATGCTTCATTGTGTACTCTTTAACACGTCTTTCTTCTTCAGAAATGTCAAAAGGTTTATCACTGTAGGTCCAAATACTAGTGTTCTTTATTTCAATATCCTCTTCTTTCAATGTCCTCAATCCCAGTTCCATGGAAGCAACTTGCCCAGGCTGACTGATTAGATGTTGCTCAGCCAGTGGATTATCATTTGCCTGTAGAAACCAGCTCCTCACAAGGACATTACCATCATCCATAGTAGAGTCTACATAGAAATGTATAGGCCACCAGTTTGGACACCTGTACACAAGATGGTCTCCCGGTTTGATGTCAGTGAAGTATGTGATAGGGTTACACTGGTGGTCATAATTAGGGAAGATATAGGATTGTAACAAGTTAGCCACACATGATGTTGTCTGTTTGATTAGATCATTAACTGCTACATCATGTTCAACAGCCTATATAAGAAGAGCTGGTAGTACTATTGGTAATGTATATACAACAGAATTACTGCATGCTAGTTTAAGAATAACTTCCCAATGAACGAAATGCTAACTGCACAAACTGAACATCTATTTAAAAATAATATGTTAAACCATGCCCATTTATGGTCTAGGTTGACTGATAATGATTGAGCACAGGTACAATAACCACACCCTCTAATTGTTCTAGCAGTATTATAATGATAGCATGGAATAGTGACAATGCCCCTTGGTAGGTGGGATGCTGACTCAGGATACTCTAATACAGCAGTTACTGCAATAGAACAGTCACACGTGTCTTCAGAAGAAACCATTTTGTATTATACTAGTAAATTATGTATTAGAGATGTACCAATCTTCCGATATGGTATTGGATTGACAGCAGATTTTGACAATTTAAGCAAAATCAGTACAACCAATTTTTGTATAATAAACATCGATTCAGATAACCATGTATAACCATGTCTTCAAACATACTGGACTTGCTCTATCAATTCTCCATTTTGGTAGTACACACTAGGCCTGAGCGTATTATGCTTTTAAAATTGCCTTATGGTCTTGAGCAATGCTCCAAAATTTCCCCAAATATACCAAGCTGTGCCCCCAAAATCCTCTTAGAAACATATAATGTTTTTAAGAGCATTTGGGGAAATTTTGATTTTATCTTGACTGCTCTATTAGGGTAACATTTGTATGTTGTTGCAGTTGAGTGTTCTATTAGAGTATCTTGATCTTCACAAGTGACTGTAAACCTATTTTTTTGTTTGTTTGTTTGTTTATTGTTTTATTAGAGCATTCCATGCAAATATGCAGCTTCTCTAAAATCCAATTAAACCAATACACAAATATTATGCCTATCATGCTGGCATTGCTTTTGCCTATTAGAGCTGAATGATATACTAGTATTGTTAGTAAACCACGATACTTAAGTCATACCAGTTCTGATATTACCATCTTCTGGGCATTATGACTTCCCTGTGAGCATGTTTCATCCCATATTTCAGGCATGTGACAATGGCAGGTGGTGATGCAGCCAGCTAACCAAATTATGTTAACAAAAGGTAATATGTACCTGGGTGTTTGGTGCTTTTATTGAAGTAAATGGCTGTTACTGTAATACCAATGGCAGTGATATCAGAGATGTGCTGGCAGTGGTCGGTACTGACCACCACTCAAATAAAATAGCCATCACTACCTCTCACCAACTACTACAGATTCAACAAAGTTAAGACCCCATACTACTTTTCCTGACCCAACCCTCTCTCTTGTAGCCACCACTACTCTAAACCTGGGCACATCCCTGTAATATTTAGTATTTTTTACAGAAGATATACCATTTGTTATTTTTCAATATCACCCAGTGCTATTGCACGCCACAAATTATGCTGGCATAAACTGTCTTTTCTGTTGGGCATGGTATGAGAAGCGATACAATTGCATACAAGTTGGCTGTGAAACTTACCCTAACTTGATGAATTGTGCTGCACTGAATGAAGCAAAACATTTGGATACAGTGCTACATCAGCTTACAAGCCATTTAAACATCGAGTACTCTGGGCTTAAGTCTTAGTTGAATTAAAATATTATTTGTGGGTTCCTTATTGTCTGTGTTGTGTAATTGAGGCCACGCCACAATTGGGACTGACTCCAGTAACAATACTTTGTCACAATTGCTCTATAAGCTGGGTAGGGGAGTGTATAAACAGTGGAATGGAATACTGGAATGGTGGAATACTGGAATGGTGGAATACTGGAATGGTGGAATACTGGAATGGTGGAATACTGGAATGGTTGAATGGAATTTTTTAAAGTTCAATATCATTTTTTACATCCAAATAAGCAAATAAATAGAATTTCCCTTGAAGTCAGCTTCTTTAGCATAATTCACCTCACCATAGACAAAATTTACTAATGTAATGTACTGTAAAGTCAGTTATGAACATGTACAATAACAGTTTATTGGGAATACCAAGAAGACTCCGGACTTAACCCTTGTTCCCCCAAATGATAAAAAGTTAGGTAGCTAGCTGATTACATGAATGCATTGTAAAAGCACATTCACTGTACAATAAAGTGTTCATTTTATTATCAACTTCACCAGTTAGGCACTGGAGGGCGAATACAGAAGGCAGAGCCTGTACAAGGTGTTTACCACTAACCTAGGAACCTAAACGAAAATCATTGGGTAAAGTGAAATGCGACTATCTTGTAAGCATTTACAATGAGCCTTTTCCACAATTATGTCAGAAAACAAAATTTAAGCCAAAGTTCATTGTGGCAGTGCCATGTTGCACACTGAACTGAACCAGTTAGTTTCACACAAGTAATAAAGTATTGAGTTATAAGTCATACAAGTGTTGTGGTGAGGAAAAGTATGCTGACTTCAAGGGGAATCCTATTAATTTGCTTACATAAGGGGAGGAATTGTACTTATTTGGATGTAAAAAATGATATTGAACTTTAAAAAATTCCATTCCACCATTCCAGTATTCCACCATTCCAGTATTCCATTCCACTGTTTATACACTCCCGCTGGGTAGGTGGCTAAGTTTAAGACAGTAAAATCATCTGAGTTACCATATTTTTTAAGGGCAAATATTTTTGAGGTTGAGCAATGTTGCTAAAATATTTTTTTGTGGATTTGCAAACACTTCCAAAAAGTATTAGACTATTTTTGCTGGTAACCCCCAAAATTGCAAAATTAACGAAAAATTTCCCCCTTGATATATTTAGGCTATATGGTACCCGTAGCAGGTAAGTAGCAGATCAGTTATCATACATGATGAAAAAATAGAATATAGTTGATGTCATCGGTAATCAAACAGTATAGTAGTACTGTGTAAGTAAGGATCCCCCCTCCTTCCCTCCCAAAAAGTGACATGCGCTGCCTAAAACTCCACCTTTAAAAGTTATCCAAGAGACATCTTATGCAACGAAAATCACCTTTACGAATAATATTAGTCCATCTAACATCAAATATAGCATTAAAAACAAGAAAACACAGGCGGTGGGATATAGAATTACAAGAAAATCTGAATTTTCATCTGCCTGTCTGACCATAGTTACAAAGGTGGAGACTAAACAAAGCAACAGACTAAACAAAGCAACACAGCGACCATTTACACCACAATAACAAACTCACCCATGGTATGTACATTACAGGGTTCCGATGAGTGTGCGCCCTCTGCACCTTGTCTTTCCTTTAATCAGGCTAGTCATCATCTTCTTCATACAATGAAATCATATTGAGGCATTAATTTCCTTGAGCAGCATATTAAACGCCACAAACTTATATTAAAGTGCTTACTCTCAGTAGATATCTGCATAGATCGTATATTCTTCAGATACAAAGAATATACGATCTATGATATCTAACTTCCAAGATCACACCCATTAACAATCTTCGTTGATTACTAACGATCAAGCAGAGACCACACCTCTTAACAATCTATTTACTCGATCACAATGACCACACCCCTTATTATTGGTCTAGCTGTATTCGTAATGTTAGCGTTAGCACAGTGAAAATATGAAATAGTGACATGCCCAGAAGGCTGACTCAAGATACTCTAATACAGCAGTTACCCTAATAGAACAGTGACATGTGTATAGCTGTGCCATAACAAAAAAACAAACAAACAAAACAGTATATTAGTAGCGATAAAAGTAGTGAAACAAGAGATGAAGGATGGTATTACAGCATAGCTCTGGAAAATCCCTACTTTTGGCATTGAACGAAATAATTGAATAGCTCAGAAATATTGAATCAGTACATCTCAATGTATATATAGGTTAGGAACCCAGCCCGAGGTTATTCATGGTTTTAGAAGCTGAGAAGCCGAGGTTTCTAAAATCAAGGGCATGGTTCCTAACCAACTTAGAACATAGCTCAGTGTTTATATATTTTTTGAAGCCCATAATTAAAACAAGTTTTTATAACTAGATTTTTTAGTGGATGTGCTTGAAGTCTAGATAAATAACTCAGCAGGTTTTAAGCCAACTCAAGGAGGTTTCTAATTTGCCAGGAGGTTTCTTATTAAAGACCTCATTAAATAGCAAAGATTAAAGCATACACTATGCATGCCATGTTCTAATGTGTATCATGCCTATGCACTTATCTACCCTGCACACTGTATTGATGTTATGGGATTGTCCAGTAAGGTGTGATAATAGATGTGTATAAATATATCAGAGATATAATATGGCCACAACTTGTTGTCTGGTAAGGTAGATGTGCATTCTATTACCATTAGAGTAATTAAATATAGTTCTCGCTCACAGTGGTGTCAAGCATAGATGTGTATAGCAGGATCTTGTCTTTTGTTTGTAGCTTTCCTTGCTGCCTTACTTACAGTAAGTAGTAGAAGGTATATCTTGGTAAAAATCTTAACACACATATACTCCAGAACTCTCCTGTTATACTGGTGGGTGTGGCTGCCAGATGATATTGTACACACCAAATCATATGATCATTTCTCTGAAATAATTGGCTAAAATGGTAAAAATGATTGATCCTACTTTGTTGTAAGCTTTTAGAATGACATTGTAAGTCTTTCATTAGCATATTGGAATACCGTAAACCCAACAGATCTTTGATACAATTACAAATTTCTTTTCTCCTTGTAATATACCTCCTGGTTACATCATAAAACCATTGTTAGTATTATCACAAAGATGATGTACCAGCGATACTTTGGACCAAGCCATCATCCCCTCTCCTAAGTTTGTTCACATATTTACCCACAAATCATGTACTTCCAAGAGCAAATGCTCATGCATTATTATAGTTGAATGGGAAGATAACTATTACCATCTGATGATATAGACATGACTTCACATATCAACAGGAAAGGTTCTAAATTTTAAGTAAGAAGTTTGAACAACATGAGGAAATTTATACCAGTCAGCAACAAGTAACACAGTCTCGTGTCCAGTCAGACCCACACTATAAGTACAAACACCATCTGGTAATAATTCTATCCATTCTCGGGCCTGGAGACTAAGTATTGGGTGGCTGATCAGAATTGAGGACTTGTAAAATTGCATGAATGTATTAGAAGTTGACAAAAGATGTTTAAGGTTTTATTAGACGTTTCCATCTGGATCACTGAAGATGCTTGCTATATTTTAGACCTCACTATGTAACACTGAAATATTGCAACAGGATTTTTAAATCAGAAATGAAATGCTATCCTAGCTCTACTAACATGATAAGTCTCTAGTACATTGTATTATTCTAAGCTTCAAAAACAAGTACACATCTCTTCAATTCTGATTGGCAGTGTAAGTATTTTGCCTCATAAGTCATACCCATTGGCACACAAGACACATCCACTATCATGTTGACTTGTTCAGTGTGAGTATTACAACAATAGCTACATAACAGAAACTGTGAAATACACAGTACAGTACGTAGGGGTGTATACTATCTATGGTGAGACTACTAGTTACCTCACAACACTGAAGTCAGGAAACAAATTATAACGAGACCACAATTACGCAGAGCTGTGACTTAATCACTCACCATTGTATGGCGGCACTTAACAGTAAAGTCCGGCAGAGTTGAGACCGTCTCTTTAGTTGTAGTACACCCGAGTACACTTCCTCGTAGCAACCAAAATTACATGCTAGCGCTATTTCTAAAAGGCGCGTAACAGGAAGCCAGCAGCCGATTTCTGTTTTGGCGTAGTGGACTGTTTAATTCGGAACTCAGACACTTGTGCCTACATCAGTGAGTTTGAAATGTATTCGTTCTGTATTCCGTACCAACACATACACACAGCTGATGACAACAAACTCTTGTGTGAACACCGTTATTATATTATTATCAATTTTATAAGAAAGGGTACACAAAAGGCTTATAGCCTGTACAAGATTCAGTACGAGGTTCAGTAAACCATAAGATAAACCTGTGATAGGGTTACCTAAAGGGAAAGTACCTTATCAACATGTACATGTTGGCATACCTGCAGAATAAAGGTTTCATTACTTAATACTTTTTGTAGTGCAAAATGAGTTATGCTCCCCCAACAGTTACTGGGTAGGCCACTTTACAAACCAACATATACTGTACCATTTAGTGGTGCTGGTTTATTGTGTAGTTTTACCACAGGCAGAATAACATGGCATTTACCAGAAGACTGCTGAGCCTCTCTGGTCACATCAATTCAGTCACAAGGAGGTGGTATGCTACACAGTTCTCCCATTCATTGTATGGAGGAAGACACACCATCACACTCATACCAGGGGATGGGATTGGTCCTGAGTTAGCTGTGTCTCTCAAGGAGGTATTCAGGTGAGATTAGTTCCAATAGAATTATTTGACTAAAGTTGGGCAATCACCAAATTTATAGCAAAAAATCTTTTATTTCTTAGCATCCAGTGAATGAATTTCATAATACATAATGCATGTATAATGATTGTTGCCCCTAGCAACCTAATTTTTATATTTGTAAGTGTGAGGGTTTGCAAAGAGCATATATATATAGGTCATGAAGTAAAGCATTTTTGAATTTGCGGTTTCCCATGGTTTTCCATAAATTTTGTATATCATAGCTCTCATGGCCTATGCATGATATACGAAAACTTTGAGAGGTTACTTTAGGCACGCACAAAAATCGCGCTTATAAATAATGTAAAATTAGAGGCAATGTCTTGATTACCCTATTAAGTATACGATGAGCTCCTACGTGTACTCAGAACTACAGGTACAATACAGTACTACATATCTTAAGTGACAGTTTGGATGTTCTTGCTGTATGTTCACCCTTTTGCCTGCAGACATGCCAATGTTCCAGTAGACTTTGAAGAGATCAGTGTTAGTGGTCTGATATCATCAGATATGGACAGCATACAAGAAGCAGTGACAAGTGTGAAGAGGAATGGAGCAGCCATTAAAGGTGTCCTCCATACTCCCATGGATAGGGCAGACAATCGATCATTGAATATGCTCATGAGGTGAATGAAGAATAACTGATGTAGTGTTGTGTGTACATGTGTGCATTGTGCATTTTAGTAAGGGCCACCGTACATGTACTTAAGCATTGCTCTAGTATTTTAATGAACAATTAAACTACAGTACTGTTACTACTGCACATGCATATTTATAACTAAAGAATCAGTCCATCAATGACAGTGTTGTGTTTATTTTGGTATACGTAGAATGTTTTGTGCTGTATACACTTGTGTGTTCATGCCACACAGGCTGGAGTTGGACCTGTTTGCCAATGTTGTGCTGTGTAAGAGTTTTCCTGGCATCAAAACAAGGTTGGTATTTGGTCAGCTTGTAATACTTATGCTCAATTGTTGTCTATCATCTTGTTAAGACACGATGGTATTGATATTGCCATCATCCGGGAGAACACTGAAGGAGAATACAGCGGATTAGAACATGAGGTGTGTGTGATGTAGTGTGTATGTTGTGTCTGTACATATAATGTTGTTATTGTGTTTTAATTCTAGAGTGTTCCCGGAGTGGTTGAGAGCCTGAAGATAATTACAAGGGAGAAATCTC
This sequence comes from Dysidea avara, assembly GCF_963678975.1. Taxonomy (NCBI): domain Eukaryota; kingdom Metazoa; phylum Porifera; class Demospongiae; order Dictyoceratida; family Dysideidae; genus Dysidea; species Dysidea avara. Next base: position 20,405,862 of record NC_089281.1, read on the forward strand.
GTCGGATTGCTAAATATGCTTTTGACTATGCCACCAGACATAACAGGAGTAAGGTGACAGCTATACACAAGGCCAACATCATGTAAGTGTCAACTTAATAACATGTATGAGTTTCTATAACATAGAATTTGGCAGATAATATTTTGGTGAATGCTTGTGTCATACTGCAATAATTCTTTCTATTTAGTTACACAAAAATTTTTCTTATCACAAAGTGAAGTCAATTGCCAAATTCACCAAAATTTTGTATCATACAGTAATGACTACTTTACCATCACTGAGCATTCCACTCATAACACAATGTTGATTTGCCAAATTCACCAAAATTTTGTATAACATACTCTGAAAGATGACTAAGTGGCTGACTGAGACTGATGTATTATTTTGTAGTTCTGCACTGTAGCTTTAGACTGCTATGTACAGTGCGTACATGTCTCATCAACAACTAGTTAAGTGTCAGTTGAATATTGCATGTGTTCTTCAGGAAGCTCACAGATGGAATGTTTCTCAGAACATGTAAGGAGGTTTCTGAGCTATATCCAAACATCAAGTTTGACTCTATGATCATCGACAATTGCTGCATGCAGGTAAATTAATTTGAATCACAGCAAACAGTAACGGTCATGTGAATTGTGTTGCTTCTCCATCAGATGGTGTCCAATCCTTACCAGTTTGATGTCATGGTGATGCCTAATCTCTATGGTAACATAGTGAGTAATATTGGAGCTGGTCTGGTAGGAGGAGCAGGTGTTGTAACAGGGAAGAATGTTGGATCTCACTATGTGTTGTTTGAACCAGTAAGTGACCACTAGCTATATACTGTGGCAGTAACTAAGATAGCTATATAGTATTAACCTGCATGTCTGTACATGAGGTTCAGCTAGGTGAGGCTCATTTATGAGGCATGGTTTTGTGTGCAGAGTGGGTTATTATGACCATTAAAATGGTGTGTTAAATACCATGTTCATGTCAATAGGCTAGATGTATTTTGTTAGCAAGCACGTTTTAGTGAAGTTCTGTAACTTGTATATTGACATTTTGTGTAGGGTGCGAGGCACACAGCCCTCAGTAAGGCATCACAGAATATCTGTAATCCAACTGGTATCTTGTTGAGTGGAGTGAATATGCTGCATCATGTGGGGTGAGATGGGTGGGCACTAATAGGACTCATTTGTTACTAATGTTTGTCATTAGTCTACATCAACACAGTGAGATGATACGAGATGCCATCATGAAGACACTGGAAAATCCTGAGGTTAGTTGTGAATGGTCCTTCAGAATACAGAGCAGTACATATAACCTTATTATTTATCAACATCATCTTTACAAAAATTCATAAGGTGTCCTTGTCATGTGTTGTATCAGTAAAGCAGCCATGCAAAATGTCAACAACTGTTTACTATACTGGTAGTCACTGAATGACTACCTGCTTTTCACACATGTGTACTGTGTGTTTATGCATGTATACCATCATGCATGTACATTGTAAACGAAAGTTGGGTAAGACTAAAGTTTGGCAAATCAAAGAAAACTCACCAAAGTAAATAACTACTGTACATTTTTCAATTACCATGTAATTGCATGGAAAAGTCACCAAATTTTCTTACATGATTCACCAAACATGAGCCATTTACAGTAAGTACTAGTCATATGACACTACTGATTGTCATCCTTACAGAGTCACACTCATGATATCGGTGGTAATGCAACCACTTCATCATTTGTTCATGCTGTTGTGTCCAACTTGAATCCTGACTTCTTGCAAGGACATCAACACCAACAGAATATGTAACAATACGTAACTCATCATACTGTACAGCACTATCAGCAATATATCTGTAGTATTACCACATCTTGTGAATGATTATATTTGTACATATTATTATACATGTAATACATACTTTCCTTATAGCGGATGGTTGTTGTTTTTTTCGGAGGGAGGAAGTTTTTTCACTATCGGTAGACAATTTGCTTAATTGTGATTGTCAGCGTCTGTGTAACTATTCAGCACGAACAATTTTATTGCATCAGTTGTTCTATGCTGTGTGGTAGGAGTATCTAGTGGTACATTCAGTTTGGGGTGTATCCGTGTACTGGATTGGACTCAAGCGCTTTTGTATTTTATTGCCTTTGCTTGGCCACAAACATCATCAAAATTCACAAGATTTAAAACTTTCACACACAAAAACCAGTATTTAGCTCATTTAACACTGCCTATAATCATTTCTGTATACCTTCTTAGCTACCTATAATTATTGTAATATTTTTATAAAGTTCAGTCAGTTTTGCACCTTACCCTCCAACTTTCAAGTGCAGCTCTGTGTATGTATTAATGGTACCACAAAAAAAGCATGTATAGAGAAGCTGTTGCTATAGTTACAAGAAGCTGGAGCACAGGCATTCTTCACACATGTACAAACGCTTAACCAGGTAAGTGCGACTTAAGAGCAGTGAATAACATCACTGCAATACCCGACTGTGTACATGCGTTTTAAGTTGCTACACTCAATTGAACAATATCTTCAAAACAAACATTGTTGTATTGCCTATTATGAAACGATTGTCACAATCCTCATTACAGAAAAAAAATCAAACCCATGACTTGACCCAGCTAGCAAGTTTTCACTCTGTAGTTATAAATTTTACACCAAAAATTAATAGCCGTACATGTTACTACCTCACAACAAATGACACACTTGTTATTGTGTACAGTATCTGCCGTGGCAATCAACACACACACTGGGAAGTTTACTGCATATATATTTACAGTGGATAAAAAACCCCGGATAGGTAATAAAACTATTTACATGCACGTACATAACTTGAGCTCTGCACCCACACATTTCAAATGTTGATATATTATTTTTTTATTCACACACTAGTAATGTGTTCTAGTACAAATATATTCTGTACATGTATGTGTGCAGCTGTAGAGAAATAAGTCAGTGATCGGGTTACCAGTATTTGAAATATTAATTTATTTCTTCGTCACAATCTTGCTAATCCAGACCAGACCATCCTACAGTGTTAGAAAAAAATCAAGTGATAAATGAGCACTGAATTCATTTTTGCACATACATGTGTACCATAACAATTTACATCTGCAAACTTCACAACTGTTAGTACGATGTGCATGTTAGTAATACACAGGGATGAGACATTGTTCACAGCACTACAACGTATATTATTGCAATGTATGTAGTTGCCATACACTGTACAGAGATTAAGTCACTAATTTACAAAAGCAAGCATATCGTACGTATACTGTAAAGGCTTGTTGTGAATCATTTCATACCAATTAAGAGTTTTTTAACGTGTGAATAATTCCAGTGTGTTTCTTGAGCTAATGTACACGTACTGTATACTCTACATACAAATTGAAGAATTACTCCAGAAGATGAAAACTCTGCTGGGACTGTAAAGTAACCCTGTACCCTACATATATGTATATACTCACAAAGAGAGTCGCTGCTAGATAAACATGCTGATGGCTGATAGCAGCTACATACATTAACACTTTTGTGTGATATCTACACACAGTTACAGTGACACAGAGCTGCAAGTACATCACTGAACACTTGCTGTACAACAGGAAATTTTGATGGAAGGAAAAGTTGACTTCATATCTAAACACTGCATACAGACTTCATAACTGAAGTGCTTTCATTGCTGAATTAAAAGTGGACGAATTTAACCAATTTGACTGTTGTATGGTAATTGTTTGTGAACACTCCAGCACATTGGTAGAGCATGTACGTAGTTTATGAGTGTCCAAACACTGCCACGATTGTAGTCCAATCCTTATAATGCAAACTGGCCATGCATGCTACACGTCATCCTCATGCCAATCCTATGTCTACCTGGTACACCATATATGTTGTACGTACCTGTACAACATATGGTATGTATAGTGGGACACTACACTAAGTTCACTATTTATACTGTACTTGTGTTAATTATTATAGCATTTAAGTACTAGTCAAGCCATAACTGCCATGCATGCAAGAATCATGCTGTAGACTGATGAAGTTTGGGGTTTAAACATTACTGGAAAACTACAAGCACTAACAGAATCACACCCCTCCCGTCCACATACACACGTGCAATACACGCTCGCACAAGCACATACACACTACACGCATACTACACAAACACACCTCTACACCAGAGCCATCCAGGGCAGAACAAGCTTGTATATGCCAGTCTCTGTGACGAATACTATGAAGGTTAAGGCCATGTGCTATCTGAGGTGGGATAAACATGAAAACATGTGCACTACAAGTGGTGGATAACTCACATCACTGGCCGATGCTGAGTGCAGCAGATCTTGTTTGTTAGCATAAACCAATACTGGCACTCCAGTAAGCTTCTCGTCTGCCAGGAGTTCACCTAATTCCTAAAGGAAATATTATGAAACATCAATGTGATAAAAGACATCAATCTACACTAGTTAGTACACATTAGGTGGCACTTACAAATCCAGTTTCTTCCAGTCTCTTTCTATCAGCACTATCAATTACATAGACCTGTAAGTTATCACACATAGTGAAGACAAACATATTTACACACATACGTCATCCAGTACAATGTTTAAAACACTGTAACATAGACTCTGGTTGATGTGTACTAATTCAACTTTAATAAATGACAAAGAATTACAGCTACAATATTCAAGCAACAGCAGACTATTTAGACAAAGATCAGCCTTGACAGTAATATATGAAAATAAACAAAGTACACTTATTAAAAAAAGCAACACATGGAATTAAGAGGCTGTCACCAACATTAAGACTTTATATACTAACTTGACAACAATAAAATGGAGTGATCCTTCAACTCCATCAACAATCTCTATTATTCGATGACACTTATGATTGTGGGTTCATGCTGATTGGAAGCCTTCGTAGTATAAACAATCGATCCGGATCACACTGAAGTGATCTCACCTACAGTGATCTGTAGTACGAACTGGCTGATACACTTCCTACTAGCAGGATATACATTTTAGACATAAGCACTTTGTAAACCTTGTCACTGCATTCCTAAGAGCTGATGGTGCTATATGGCATACATACACCTTCTGTTTCCTTTAACGTAAGGTGTAACATTGGTATATGCTTTAATTTACACACGCATTAGCTATAGTGTTCCTGCTCAGGATGAAAAGAGACATATCCAATATTTCACTAGCTTAACACGGAAAGTTCAACACGCTTATGTGTATACAAGCACACCACACACGCATGCATGCACGCACGCACGCACAATGGTTACAAATGTAGATATCACTCACTAGTACATCAGTATTTTCAAAGTAATTTCGCCAGTAGGTCCTAATTTTCTTTTGTCCACCGATATCCCACACATTGAGCCTAAATCCTTTAGATTGTACTGTTTTGATGTTGAACCCCTGCAAACCACATCAATACAACACCAATTCACACCCATACACAATCAAGCAATAACAACTCAACCTGGTACACACATTCACAGGAAAACCCAATCAAAACAATTCCCAATCATTTAGTGTGATAAATACACGGTCACAACATCAGAGTTATGGCATGTCTAATATATACACAAGAGTACGGAGTAGAATCTGATATCACGCGTGTACGTTGGAAGGGAAATTAGTGTAGAAACAAATATCTGCTCAACACAAACTAACCAGTGTTGGTGTGCTATCGGTTGGGTCCTCGGAAGCGATGAATTTCAGCAGAGTTGTTTTGCCAGCGTTGTCCAACCCTAGCAGTAGAATTCGTATCTCTTTTTCCGGGCCCTTCTTCAACTTTCTCAACAAATCTAGCAAACCCTAGGTGTTGTACAATCACACATAAATCTATTAGTGGGACACACTATACAGTATTATTACCATCACGACATTTCATAGGGCGTGAACGCTCCGAAAATATTCAAAATTTGTATTCTATCGTTTTCGTGCGTGCACGTGCGCATGATATGCAATCGCCAGCTAGATTATTTCAGCAATTCAGGCGTTTACACAGTTTGCGACCAACACTACGTTTGTTAAGAAGTAAGTGTAATCGGAATCGTACATATAAGCATGCAAAAACTTACTGGGTATTAATTATGTGTGGGCGGTGATTGATCTGTGGTGCACGATCAGTATAGACATAGACTTCATGGTCTGTATTTATCTATGGCGTGATTCCATTACAGAGTTACACTACACATGTCCACAATGGACTACAGCCACTACAGCAGATAGCAGGACATTCTGTGATCAGAGGCTAGTTAACTATTTGAGTAATATTGAGAAGCAGTATCATACCATCTTGGATCAAGTCAACAACCAATCTGTAGTAAGTAATATAATATGTCAGTGTGTGTATATGTTTAACTGTATCTGATAGCTTTAGTTGTTTATTATTATTATTAGCATTTTACAGTGACCAGCACTGAAGGTCTGACAGCAACATGCAGGGGCGGCTCCAGGGGGTTTCCAGAAACCGGTCACGCTTAGATCGAGATACTCTAATAGAGCAGTCGGTCACTCTATTATAGCATTCACAGTATTCAGAGTAGTGTAGCAAACTATGAAGTTGTGAATAAAGATTTTTATGTGCTTTAGCAGTGATACAAACATTATTTAGTATAGACATAGATTATATATTATCTATGGTGGAGAATAGCCATTCTTAGGTGTCCTTTTTTTTTTTTTGTCTTCACCTAAAATCTAGCTGTGCTTTTGATCAGAAACCAGTCGCCAAAATCCTGGAGCTAACTATGACATGTGCTGCAGCCTTAGGATTACCTAAGCTAATTTCAAGGACTTGTACCTAATGACTTGACTCAGTGACTGATAAGGTGTAACAGGGAAGGGGCCAAAGTAAGGAAAAAAATCCCTCCAACCCCAGGATTCAAACTGCAGGTGACCCAATGTCTAGTTGGGGCCACACTCAGTCTTCCTTGTTGTTTGGTGATCTATTTTTTACTATACACAAGTACGCATATAGCTGTGAGCTGTGTTTGTGGTCTTGCCAGAACTTATTGACATGTTAAATTTTAAATGTTTTGTATAACTTTTCCATTACATGAAAATTTGTTGTATTGCTACACTAAATGTAGAACATGCAGCAAGCATGCATGATATTGTCATATCTAATTCACTATCATCCTATTGTAATCACCTGCATTTATCTGTATTAATATTTACATGTGCAGGATACAGGTCATGGTGGAGGTGAGAAGCTTCGTAAAGACCTTGCCAGGTTGGAACCACTAGTCCAACTGTCTCAGCAACAGAGAGAGTTACAACAGGTACACAATTGTGTCATAGTGATAACTCAAAAGTCAGGGGCAGATCTAGGATTTTTTGAAAGGGGGGGCTAAGCTGGATAGGGACATAGGTAACTAACTAGCCAGACATTAGAAGATACCAAGCCTTCTCACAAGGCCCTAGTTGTAAGTTTCATGTAGTATCCATGGTCATATAATTAGCTATTTGGAATAGTGACTACATGCGAAGCATGCCAACCTAGGGGGGTCTGGGGGCATGCCCCCCCACCCCAGGAAATGTTTGAAAATTAGGCCCCTCTAAAGGTGAATGTGAGAGTATCTTTGCAGTTTTTCAGTGGAAAATAATGGAATTTCAGTTTATTATATATCATTCAAATTTTACTTTTCCATTAAATCAAGACTGATTGCAATATGCATTGAGTATAGCTATCATGCATGCATGATAATTTTTTCATTTGTAGCTACCAAGCATTTAGATATAGCTAGCTATATGCCATAATGCATCAGCTCCTCTTAGCCATGCTCTAATCAGCTAAATCTGTGAGGCAGAAACATGTATAGCTAAGTAGTAGTGGTGTTGAGCGTCACAATTATTAGTATACATGCTCCTTGCTTTGTTAGCCATAACACCAATAAAGTGTAGAAAAGCAGAATGCGGTGAAGGGTACTAGTAGTTACCGTATAGAGGAAAACTTTGGCAGGGGTAAACTTTGGCAAATAGCAAGCTAAATTGTATTTGGTGAATTCAAGCTCAGTGTTTAGCTATAAAGATGCTTATCCGAGGCGCTATGAGTAATTGGCAGGTTAAAACTTGGGCAAATTCATAACAAATCACCAAATTCGCCAACATTTTCTCCCACCAAAGTTTCCCTCTATACGGTATTAGCTAGTCCACTGGCAATCCTTAGCAAAGTGCAACTATATTTGCATTTATGGGCTTTCTGAATTTGTTGTTGTGATAGTCAACTTATTAGATCTGCCGCTAAAGAGATGTCAGGTAAGTCAGATATAGACTGAACTATAAGGCTAGCTACAAATGCCAGCACCATAACCCACAGCATGGGGTCACATCAGAAGGTAACTGATAGGGCTAAGGGGGCTATAACCCCCCCCTCCCCCTTTCCTTTCTAAGTACGTACTTGGCCAATAAAGCCCTAAATCTTCAATGTGTATCAAAAGCACTTATTTCAGGAACTAAGCATCACTACCAACACAAATGATGTCTATGTAACTATACCTATTGTTCAACTCTGTTCCAGGAGAATATAGCTTCCTTTTCCTCAAAAACAAGTTTCAATTGTGGGTTGCATCTCCAGTTACAAAAGTTTTAATTGTGGGTTTTGTTTTATTCAGATGATTAGCAGTGTTTTCCACTATGGCTATAAGAGGTGATTAGTGTAGTTTTTATTTAGATGAATTATATGATTATGATTCAAAAAGTGTTAGTTGGTGTAATTGGTTATAGTTATCAGCTTCAGTATAATATGTAGCTATCAACTCAGCCATTTAGCAAACTGATAATCTACAGTCTCATAAGGCAACTATAGCATATTCACCCACTTTTGTCTTTGAATGTAAAATCTGCCCCCCCTAAATCCGCCCCTGAAAGTCTCTAATAGTGTGGGCCTTGTACCTGCAGTCTGGGCCTATACCACCTCATACAACACTACACTACTCTTTGTTGTTTGTATACAAACTACCATATGAATCAGTTCAGACAAACTTTACGAAGCATGATGTTAACAAGCCGGAAACCTACACTGCTGTTTGTGTAGCTTATTGCTGCTATTGTAGATCTAGCTTACTACATACATAACTTCCTGGGTATTACGAATGATGGAATTCTTGTTCATCACACTCCTTCCTGACCAAGTTGAAGAATTACTGAAGAAGTTAACTCCTGTGTCACTCATACTGCCAAGTGCGGGTACCAGAGTTCAGTTCATTCTGTGTTCTAGGTGAGGGTCTCATGAACAGCTGAGTGATATCACATGCCCATATATACAAAATGGTGGGCACAGTCAGGTGCCTTACCAGAAAAGAAAAGCACTGGCAGTAAAACATTACACAATTACTTTATGGAGAAGATTATACAAGTCAGACGTACCTATACAACAATATCAGTGACTACAAACGCCACTGCTTCCTTGCAGTTGCCAGCTCTTCCACTCACAGTAAACACATGTCTTCCACAATTTTCTGAACTTTAAACAATCCGTATCATGTGCGCTATCATCATGTGATGTCATGTGCATGACTGCTCCATTAGAGTATATTGATCTTTTGTGTTCTGTTGCTTTCCTTCTTGCACTTTCTTAGATTTCCTGTTTGAGGAGAAGGGGGCCTTGATATTCAAAATACCCCCTTGGATCTGCCCCTGTGAATGTACATTCTAAATGATGCCCTGTTAAACTACACTCCAGTGTGTGTCATTTGTGTACACATCACTGAAGAGAATTGGCAGGAAGAATCACACATGTAATTTCAGTGAAAATAACTTACTAATTATAATATGTAGTTGCCAAATTTGTATACAAATTACTATTGTGGCAGTTGCTTTTTATATATTAGGCTGTATTTTGTTCAACCCATAACCTTACTGCATCACTAGGAGCTGATGGAGCTGACTGGCATGTTGGATAATGATGAGATGAGGCAGTTAGCAGAACAAGACATTCAGCTGTGTAAAGATCAACTCGCAACACTTCAAGAAGAAATCAGAGTAGCTATTTTACCAAAGGATGAGGCAGACCAACATCCAGCTATCATTGAGATACGAGCAGGTAGATTAGAAGGAATGCATATGCATAGCTGAAAAATTTGGAACCTTGTTCTTGATTATACACAAGTGCTGTTTGGAGTTAATGTGGATAATTTTTAAAAATACACCACAAGATCAAACTTTTCAAAGGGCATTGTTTACTGAATGAAGATTAGCTAGGTGTCTATAATATTGTAGCATATATACTTGGTCTAAAAGAATGGACACTGAAATAGTTGAGCAGTTATTTGTGCACTTGGATAATTGACATGTCCATTTCAGATTGATAGTCGACACTGTATTTGTGTGATGATCATGCACTTAAGTTTTCAGTATACATTGCACAACATGCCATGTAGATACAAGTAACTGTTGTATTAGAGTATTTGAGTTGAGACAATGTCATATCAAGTCATGTTGGACATAATTTGCATATACATTATGTACACTATTTGTACATACTTATTGGACCTATCTGTTACCATTATATGTATCTTGGTAGGTGCTGGTGGAGAGGAGGCCTCTCTGTTTGCTTCTGAAATTTTAAAATTGTACACTAGCTTTGCAGAATACAAGGGGTGGAGGTTTGAGTTATTACAAAGATCCTACAGTGATATTGGAGGACTAAGAAATGCTTCAGCCAGTGTGCATGGTTCAGGAGTGTTTGGAGTACTCAAGTACGAGGCTGGGGTACATCGGGTCCAGAGGATACCCACTACTGAGTCCAAGGGAAGAATTCACACCAGTACAGTAACCGTGGCTACCCTACCCCAACCCTCTGAGGTAATTATGTTGTGTGATGTGTCCACATATCAAACTGTATGTTATTACAGATCGAGGTTCACCTACCAGCTACAGACTTGATAGTGGAGACGTACAGGTCAGGTGGAGCTGGTGGTCAACATGTCAACACTACAGATAGTGCAGTCAGGATCACACACATACCAACTGGAATTGTAGTCAGTGTACAGGAAGAACGATCACAAATAAAAGTAACAACAAACATTGTATGCATGTTGTACATGTGGTTTCATGTTACTACTGGTAACCATATAAATATGTAACCATGGTATTCTATAGGGTGAAATTCGGTCTGTTTGTAACTGCTTGCAACTATAACAACACTTTGTTTTCATGTGATATTTAAGCCAACATGTAGTTAGGCTTCCCAATTCATCACAGAATGTAAACAACTTTACAGTACACTTGCATACAAACTTGTGACACTGATTTTAAAAATTGTTCCATTACAGAACAGGCAGAAAGGCATGCAAGTGCTGAGGGCACATCTCTACGAACAGAAGAGATTACAAGCTGTTAAGGAGACATCTGATTTACGGAAAGAACAAACAGGGACAGGAGAGAGAAGTGAAAAAATCAGAACATACAATTATCCACAGGTATAGACAACAAACACCAGACTAGTTTGTATCATGTGATCTCAATAGGATCGTGTAACAGATCATCGAGCTCACATGACCTTACATGGTGTAACGAACTTCTTCCAAACAGGAGACATGTTGAATGACATTATTACACAATTACGAGTACAAGATGAGGCCATTGCATTGACTACACTGTTACAAGATGGTAACTAGTAGATTTTGGTAAAGGTTATAATTAATTATATAATTCATGAATTACATACCAAGCATATAAATAGATACATACATTGATGGTTATCACATGTGTCTTACATACAGGTAGAGTGACTTATAAACAATTTAGGACATCAAGTTTTAAGCCACATCTGGGTCGGGGTTGGTAAAGTCATTCTCACATAGACCATCTCTGTATGGGATACAGTCAAAATATTTGCAGCCTTCACAGAACTCAGAGTTTTGTACTAAGTAGAACACCAGAAACTGAATAAGGAACAGCCCAAGTAATATAGGAATGGCTATGATCAACATAATTCTTTTTCTCCATGCATCAAACTTCCCAAAAGTGATGTAAGGTATAAATATTAGTGCGGCTAAAATTCCATTAAAAAATCCTCCAACATGAGCTGCATTGTCAACATACGGCAGTGTCCCCAGTCCAAACATCACTACGGTTACCACTGCTATCTTGATAAGCTCCCACCAAGCTCGATCCACAATCTGCCATGACTGTATCAGCTCAACCACAATCACTGCCAGGAGACCAAATATTGCCCCCGAAGCTCCAAACTGTACTTCATATGGCACAAATATGGCACTAAGCTGTGAAACAATACACAAATGTTCAACAAAAGGACTGCATTAGTACATACCATGATCACATGTAGCTGTTGATACATGAATATATACGGGAGTGTGCTCTAGAGTCAAACCTTATTTTAGTGACCATTTCTTTACAATTACCTTGCCAAACACAGTTAATGGGTACATACATACTTCATGACCTCATTCAAAATAAGGCCACATCATTACTGAGCAGATTTATGCACATGACAGAGGATATGCTTAAACAACCAGATGAACATTCAGCCTATAAAGCAACACTGAGCATTCAGAGATTTAAAACATTACATTTAGTTTAAAAAGCGTACTGCAACTGATTGCCTTTTGGGTTAGCTAACATTTCGTAGGTAATTGTATTAGACAGGTTCAGTTGTACACAAAAGCAATGACCAGTTAGACAGGTGACCTAAGACAGGAGGTGACCTGAATAGACAGGTTTTACTGCATCACTGATAATTAATTTGTGAGAAAAAAGCATTATGTAAATGAGAAACCTGTATATATTTGTGTGAAGGAAATATTAGTTTCTTACATATCCCAGTACTCATCATCTGAATTTGGTTAAGTTATGATTTGCACAACTATGATCAAATTTTGACACTGCCATGTAGCAATAATCACCTCCATGCACTTACCAAGTTCCCTCCTACTCCACTGATAAAGTATATCAGACCAACCCTCAGCCAGCCAGCTGTACGCTCAATCTTGATACCAATGTACAGCTGAATTGTCATCACAACTAACAAGTGAATGACCCCCATGTGGAATATCAAGGGGAGAAAGAAACGCCACCACTGGTTGCCCTTGGCTTGGTCTGGTAAGTTATCTTCTGAAGGAATTCCTCCCATTTCACATACACCACTGAGACAGTTCACCTACAGAAGTGTAGAGAAATGTTCATTTGTGTGATAGTGTACACACCCAATACAAGCATAGGCCACCTGTATATTCTTATCTAGTGGTAGAGGATAACAGAACTATGGTGAAAACTCCCACATCACAACTTTTTCAGTTACGTATATAAGGTGAGATCAGAAAACTTCACTGCAAACACCTTCAATAACTCCTATACTGGACGTAGCTGAAAATTTTAATGAAAATTTAAACAACTGCTTTTCTTCCAACACATTCACACATGTCTCATAAATGATGTGTAAATCACTCAGTAGCATGCATGATCAAATTGTGGATACACATACAGTCACACTTACTTGACTACACAGCTCAACATTTCGATGGTACACCCCATCTCTTTGCTCACAGTCAAGTTCTAATAACAGCTGACACCGTCCAGTCAGCGAAATACAACAAGGATGGAAATTGACTAATGTGGCATACTGCGTTGTACTACATAGACCACTAGGAAGGAACTCTGTATCATTAGCAGTACCAGCACTATCTGCACATTCTGATATGGAGGTGGACCCAATCCAATTGCCATTAACACAACAGCCCACGCCGCCATCAACTATCTGTTCTTCACGTATTCTTGCATTACGAGCATTAATCTTGTGGTCTTCACGCATACACGGAGTGAACTTAGCCCCAATTGTGACCAGGAATGGAATTGGAGCACCAATCCAAGGATTAAAGGGTTCTTCATACACTGTTGTTTCTGCTTTACGGATGGGATCCTTTAGTGAAGCTGCTTCATCAGTCACTTCATTAGGGATGACTCCAATTGGTGCCAATCCTCCAATAACGATAGCAGCAATTGTAGCAATGGATTGTACCAGGGTAATTCCAAGGATGAAGAAAGGAAAAAAAGTCGGAAGAGATTCAACCTTTTGTCTAATTAACGTGCTCTGTCTCTCTAATTTGGTGCGGCCAGCTCTTCTCTGACGTCTCGGTCTCAACTGAACACCATCTTCAGTAATCCTCCCACCTCTGGTACTAGGCTGACGAGTAATTCCGCCACCACCAGCAGCCCCATTGTCTGGAAAGGATAGAGAATATAGAAAATAAAAGAGCTCTGTGTTGTGTGTACATACATGCGTTGTTGGAATCACAGTGTACAGGTATGGCTGTGAATGCCTATACTGGCACATATACAATAATCACAATTTTTGCTAAATCAGAAGGCTATCTATCAATTCTTGCCAACCCCACTCACCTGTCTGCTCCGCTCCGAAGAAACCTTCAGCTCCTCTCCTCCTTAACCTTCTCTGCTCTCTGGCTTCATTCTATAAGAGTGCAGAGATGAACACTTGGTGGGTGCAAGAAATATTGTCATTTATACTTACTTTCACAAAATTAAGATAATAAGCATATGCTTCATTGGGATCAAAAATGAAGTCTTGCATATTCTCAGCTGTCACTGATGTTTGTGATGGAGCAATCTGACGTCTTCTCTGAGTGCCCTGACAATGATAAGAAATAGTGAACTGTGACATGCTTGTTTAATTTCCATTTCTTTGTCAAGCCTTTCAATGTGTCTGCACAGTATGTACATCTATACAATATCTAAATGTGTACTTAAAACACGCACATGTAGAGAATATCCTATGGTGTCCACTGTGTAAATAAAAGTACTGTGCACACACACAGATATACACCCACAGCAGAAATACTGTAAACATACTAGAGTACTAGTATGAGAACATATTATGTTACTTTACTGCATCAATGATGGAGAGAAACTGTAAACTAAATGACTACTAGTTTGTACCTGTCGTTGAGGCTGAGGAGGTTGATGAGGTTCACTAACAATCTGAGCTGGCACATCAATGTGACCGGTATTTATTGAAACTTGCAAAGTCATTTGTTGTGCTTGCCCAGAAGGAACCAGTGGGTCTGTTACAACATCATAATACTGTGGTGGTGCTTCAGACAAAAAAGCATCCTCATCACTATCACTAGAAGATGATCCCAAGTTGTCAAAGGAACGTTGTGGCTCTGTATTCATCATGAGTTGTTGAGCTATTATCTCATCACCTTCATCAGCATATTGTCTGGTTCCTTGATCACCAGTTATAAATTGTAGGGTGCTCGTCTGTATGTAAGCAAGTGTTCTATATCACACTACACTCCACATAACACTAACACACACATGAAGGCATGATGCATGCACGCATTACATACACTACATATATACAGACATACATACCTGTACACTATGTTGAGCAACCTCAGCCCAACCAACTGTCTCACTGTTGCCAGCCTGTGAATCTTCTGTCACACCAAAGAACTGACCAACTGCTTGTCCAAATGCTATGGCACCATTACGAAGAGTCCTGAATCGACGCTCCATTGGAGGTGTAGGTTGTGGCTGGATAGTAACCTCTTGTTCACCACCAACCACATAATCTGTACTACGAGGTAGTGTCTGTTGTCTACGAATTGTAGCACTTCTAGACATTGTCCTTGCTCGATCACGTACATGTTGTAACACCTAAGAGTTATTATCATTCATGTAAACTACAGCGGCACACACTTCACTAACATAAGTGCTGCCAATCAATGCTATACATTGATCGTAACATGTAAAATGTATTCATCACTGAATACAATACATGAATAATGCAGTAAACAACATGTACACAACATGCTTGACCATTATTGGATGGGTATGACTTGTGAGTACACTCTTGACTGCATTACTGCACCACATGCATCCACAGGTTTCATTTATATAGTGCAGAAACATGGGAATGGCAATACAAGCAGTGACTCAGTTGACTATCAGTTTAAAAACAAATGGCCTAATATATAACACTAGGCAATGAAAAGGAGAAACAATGCAAGTCATGAGACCTAAAAATGTTACATATAGTCAAGCACAATACTCACTGATCAAACCTGGAGGCTAACTAAAACCTATTATCAATCCTACAATATGTTTAGAACATAATGCACCTATCAATGTATTGCCCCACCACCTCAGGCATAAGTGGGGCTTTACAGGGGGAATTGATACGAAACTGCTGCCCCACTATGGGGCATTTGACGATCGTTTAGTAAGCACCCAAATATTTTTGATGTAACTTCCTTCGCTATGTCAAATCCTGAGAAAATCCTGCATTGCAACTGGGGCCAATGGTGGGGATTTGACACGATAGGTTTGCCCTACTATGGGGCATTTGACATTCGGCTGTGTCAAATCCCCACTATAGCCCCATATATGCCCGAGGGGGGGTAGTGGGACAATACATTGATAGGTGCATAAACAATGTGCTGTTTATACAGTAAATATGTGTTTACATTAACAATGCACAGTACACCAACCAGTACACATACAGGATCATTAACAGGGATTACATGTAGTCCCCACAGTCCACATCAAGCAATGCTATGCAAGTGATAAATCTGATCTCTCTAGATCTCGTCCCACACATTCCAAGTGGTCACAAACTAGCCAAACAATATTCCTATTATGGTTATTAAACCAGCGACATTTTCCTGTGACTCAGCAAACATTATTACCTGAAAGAAACTCGCCCATGCGAGACAGTCATTTCTCTTTAGTCGGTGGAACTCTCTTCTTAATACTTCATCCCCGGGATTGTTTAGGGCTGAGTGTTCAATACTCGATCTAGCCGCATTAAGAAAGCCTGCTTCGTCTAATCCTCTTCCTTCTGGTGGTACGTACGTAGCAAACTGCGCCCTGAAGAACGCGATTTGATCTTGGGTAAACGAAGCGGGTACATCTGCCATTTCAAAGTAAGGCGTGGTAAGCATTGCGTAAAAGGCGCGGTGACGTCACTAAACTCACGTGAAGGAACATTATAGCTGCTGTATGCTGTGTTTGTTCCGTGATAATACAAATGATTTAATCACAGTGACCTGTAAAAAGGCGCGTTAGTATTTTTTCCTACATCAGAGCATGCAGACTGCAGTTTATAATTAGACGTGGTTTTTCTTTCGCGATAACACAAGATATGGCCATAGATATATGATATGGCTAACTGACAGATATCCATCTACACGAGTATAATCTATGTATAATTAACCGGCTAGCTACTATCCCACTATATCAAGAGCGGATCAAGGGAGGTGAATCAGGGGGCCGAAGCACCCCGCCGACCCCCGGCCTCCAAAATTTTACTATGTGCCGCGGATAGTAGAAGGGTACAGGTGCATCTAATGCATACATGGGCAATGAAAACATGGAAGAATTAGAAGAGACTGAGAGCTAATCTCTTCTAGGAATCAACAAGGGGGACGAAAGCTAGTCTCACCCCCAGCCCGAGGTTAGGTAAAAAGCTGCTAGCTAAACATCGGAATACTCTATAATAGAACAGTCAACTATTCTAATAGAGCATTATAAAGAACAAAGACCAATTGCAACTCCTAGACCCCTTAAACCATATATACTGCAGCATTTATGATGTTCCCTTTATATGAAAGCACACGCTAGAAAATGATGATTTCACTTAGGCTCACAATGCTTATTATTCGGCAGTGCCATGCATATTTGATCTCAGAAAGCTAAATTTGCAAAAAAAAAATTCCTGTGAGAGCCCCTAGCTCTATGTTTTAATACTGCATGCTCCTCATGCTGAGTGTCACACTTCTCACACTGCACTATTTGTAACGGCAACCCCACTATAAGATGCCTTAAGAACTGCCTCCCTTACAGGTCTCTAGGCATGCAGGCTATAGCAAAGGCGGACATGGTCTAGGATTTCCCAAGGTGGGGGGGGGGAGGGAGGGTTGCTAAGCTATAGGTGCAATCACTTAGAAAACAGTCATAAAACATACAGCTAAAGTATCTTTAGCTTCTGGGGGGGCTGTGCCCCCTAGACTGACTGGTCATGATGCACTCTCCTTCAGTTGTCACATCCTGGATCCTGTGCCCCCTAGATATGACAACTTGCACATAATTATAAGACATATTAAGTGATATGGTTGACTGATCATGACCTTGAAGCTCAGCGGAGCCATGCAACCAATTGAAGTACACATTTTAAAAACAGATATTTAAGTAGAAAAGGGTTGCAGTCCCATTATCTATACACATAAACACGTATATGCATGGACTAACACATGGCTTGTATAGCTGAAAACATCAAAAGCAGGGAGGTCAACACCCATGCAAGCTCTACCTGAAAAGCCATGAGATATTATAGCTAAGTCTTATCAATTTGAGTACTGATGTTACTACACTCAACATGCAGAGAAGGATCATCATATGCATATGCTTTGTGGTGAGCCATCTACTTGGTGGTATATAAATCTTTACTAAAGGCAAGCTAGGTCACATTGCCTGATATTAATGACCACATTTTTCTATAATATTATACCCATACATTCTTTAAAAGCAAGTTGATTTGGTTTGACTTTTATTTAGATTCCTTCATTCAGCTATTAAAAAAGCTATTCTCAAAAATGCACAAAATAATTAATACATTACTCTGCATGCATCATTACAAGCAAAGCCATTTCCACAAGTGTGCAGTGATTTCTTGGTGATTGATATAGTCTACAACGTTCTGGTTGTATAATCTACTTGACAAACAGATATAGCAATGATGATTAGAACCAAACACTATTGGTGGGATCCATGTTCCCAAGTTGTATATCTGCTGCATGGCACAAAAGGAGTGATATCTAACCATGCAGGGATGGAATTGACAACCAGTGAAACTTACAATAGTGATGGTGATAAGACACACGGTCAAACTTTTGTAATGTGCAGACCCCAGTTGTGCAGATACTGAATAATCTTTGCTGATGTGCTGTAGTTAACATTGTACCCCAATCAGGCAGAGCATAATAGATTAAGAACAAACACCAGTAAGAGTTGATTCAAAATAAAAACTGACTGAAATGTTCCAGATGGGTTCTCCTTAATAGCATTCTCTTTAGACACAAACCAATTTTCTTTAGTTCTGCATCTGACAACTCAGATTTGGTCAATAGGCATGGAGCATGCATGCTGTTGCAGGGGAGGATTATTGGGTGCTTGGGACATTGAATTTTTTTTATCATTTACTATCTAGTAGTCAGTATAGAAACTAAAGGCACAATTGTATTGTAAATATAATGCAAATAAATTTTTTTTAGCACTTTTGGGAAGCAATTTATGTCCTATGAGAAGTGGTTACTGGGCAATTGAAATAGTCTAATAGAACAGTCAACTACTCCAACAGAAAGTTCAGCAGAATTTAGTGAAGCTCCACAGTCCATACATTTTTTATTCATCTAACATATGTACTATAGTACTGCCACTGTTGTGCCGAACATCCTGCTGTATAGGTTCAAATCCTGTACACAACTATAATTCATTATAGGTGTTTTTGAAAACCCTAAGTAAACTAAATGGTGCACTTTTAGCTTTATAATATCCTCGCTAGTTTCTGAATCAGGTAACCCTTACAGTACAGGGTATGCATACCATGCGATGTATAGTTATTACAAGAGATTTTGTACATGGAACTGAAGCACCTATAGCTTTTCAATCTAATTTCTAAGGAAGTCACATATATGGTACAAAGCACCTAGATATCTGGCTGCTACACGGTCACTGGTGGCTGTAGATATTATTGCACGGTCTTGCGTGTCTGTTAGATTTAGCTATAATAACTGTTCAATTTGATTTAACTCCTGAAGATAAACCTGAGACCTGGAGCAATCATGACTCACAGTAAACCTTGGGAGCTCTGGGAGTTGACATGCAGACCTGTTTAATGTAAGAGAGTAGCTATAGCTTCTGGAGTGCCACAATTGCAAGACACACCATGCAGTACCATATCATTTTGTTAAGTCCCAACACATTCAATATTTTATTTCTTATAAAGAAGCAGATAAACTTTACAAACTAATCATTATGCCAATGTAAAAGCTGTATCGAATGCACCACCAATATAATAGAATATAAGAAATAACAGTACAACATCATGTATCCAGGGTTAAACAAGACTATATAGACCAAGTAAGGAAAGTACAGTGTTAAACTTTTTAGAAATTTTTACATGATCTGCAGTTGGTTCACATTCACCTGAGCCCTAGTTTCTTGTTAATAACTCTTGCTATATGGGCCAGCTGCTAAAACATTTAGTAGCACTGTGAAGCCCTTTAAATTCCAGAACTGTTAATCAAAAAAGCACTTTGATGCGGGCAAGAACAAGTGAGTTATGAGGCTTTAAAAATATCCCATACATTTATTTTGGACAATTTCAGGCATGCAAACATGTTTATAACATGAACACATACTTTTTCCAGTACAAAACCATTGGGAGTGAACACATGTTCACTATTACTGTACTTGGCGGGGGCTCAGGTGAACACATACCAACTATAGCTATGCGTACATTAATAAGCCAGAATAATTTTGGGAGTAATAGGCGGCAAAAAGAATCACGAATAATTCCAGAATGTGATCTTCAGGAATATTTTTCTTGTAGTATTGCAGTAAAGGCACATCCTCAAACATTGCTAGATTACAATCGTGAAAAAAAGATCAAGATACTCTAATAGAGCAGTCACTTACCCTAATTAAATAGTCACCCAAGTTTTATGTGACTGCTCTATTAGAGTATCTCAATCTTTATGCACTGTTTTTATGCATGAAAGTGATTTTATTTTCAACTGCAGAAGAAATTCCATGTGAATTCTACTATTCTAGGAACTTCAGGAATAATTTTGAGAAAAATAGGTGATTAAAAAAGAATTTCCAGCAAGAATAATAGGTAATTTAAAGCATAATGTACTCAAGCTTATTTACATCAGAACCTTCCGGTTACATCAAAATTGCATGCAGAACTTATCTATCACATATATAGCTCATTATATCTTCATACAAAGACAAGATGAGAATTTAACCTTGTCAGCCACTTAATTACTTAGCTTGTTACAGTGGAACCTGTCTATAATGGTCACCTTGGGACCAGATATATCTGGCCTTTATATACAGGTGGCTGTTATAGAGAAAACCTGTATAAGGTGGTCAGCAGCATTTTAGTGGCTATGGCCGTTATAAATGAGTGATTATTATTAAGAGGCTCGCGCCAACCGCAATGCAGTAATATTTTAGTACAGAAAGGACAAGGTGAGCTTGTTATGAATGTTGGTTATAGCTATTGAATACGTTTAAGCAATGAAGCCTGATAGGTTATATAGTATTCATTGAAAGGCAGGAAGCGTGATAATTGTGCATTAATTGAAACGGTGCCGTGGTGCCAGGCAGTTGGCTTAACAAGCCACCATAAAAGGTAACGACCACTATATGAAGGAGAAAGTTATTTATACAGTGATTCATAGGCGAATTCTTGGTTGGCCGTTATACGCATTAGACAGGTGACCGCTTAATGCAGACAACAATGCATACATTTGTATGGGAAAATATTTGGGACCTCGTGTCCATGGCCGTTATGCAGAGGTGACCGCTTAATCCAGGTGACCGTAACACAGGTTCCACTGTATAATAATTATACTTCACACACAATGAAGTTTATCTTGTATAGAAAGAGTCCACCCAGACATGAATACACATGAACTTTTTAGTCGCCAATATGAACAAAAAGAACAACAAAAGCTAGCACCATACATTTGTCTAGGTGACAGACCTCCTTCATGGCAGAAGTGATGTCCAGGTGCAGTCATGAGAAAAGCTAATCAGTGAGTAGTTGTATATAAACAATACAAACACTATTTTTACATATGTGACCGGATTTGCGAAAAGGTACCTTTTTCACACACAAATTTTGATCCATTTTTTGAACTTTAAAGCTTCATAAAATTTTGATCATGGCATATAATTGCTTGAAATTTTCAATGAATGTAGCTACAGTATCTGGCTACATTTTGATACTAAGAGAAAGTTAATCAGTATAAGGCATCAAGTGTTACATCATTTTGTTTGCTGGTATGTCAAATGTGTGGAAAAGGTACCTTTTCGCAAATCCGGTCACATATAGATATCATAAGCCCACATACACCTGCCACCTCCCATAACATTGGAAGGCAAAAACTAAAGCTGAAGCAGTTATAGTGCCACCACTCAAGGATTTTCATCATACATTATCATAATAAATGACTTCATCCTCTTCAGTGGAAAATGCAATTGCTTTGAAACTACACACGCTTGTACTTTGTGGTCCTACTACTTTTTGGAATAGTTAATTAAATTATTTAGCTGTTGCCTAGCAACCACATACACTGAAAACCTATGGTGATTTTTTTTCTCCCACACAGTACATTGTGGCTGCAATGGGCCTTATGCAAAATGCTTGAAGCCATATAAGTACTCGTAACACTGCGGATACTTACTGCTACATGCCTGTGTCATCGCTGTGACACGCTTTATGTGGGGTCAAGTTTGTACAGAGTGCATTGAGAGCTTTGTGAGGTAAGCGCTTTGTAACGGCTGTGCAGTTTTCTCCTTTCAATATTGTATTGCGCGTGAGCGGCGCTATTATGTTTGTAAATTAAAGTGACTTGTTGTAATAGCGTGTATCGATTGGAATGATTTGTGTTATCTTACAGGCTGCTGTAATGGTCCATCACTGCATCGCTCCGCATTGTAACAGCCACTCAGGAACGCCCAGCTGTATAGGAGTGTCTTTTTATGCACTTCCGTTGAACCGTCCCGCTTTATTGAAGAAATGGTTAGTAAAGATCAAGCGACAGAATACTCCTGTGAATACAAATTCACAGGTGTGCAGCAGGCATTTTGTTGGGGGCAAAAAGAATGGAGATGATGTTTCAACCATTTTCGCCTGGACAAAGTCATCTAGGCCTCCACCACAAAGTAGACCAGAGCCCTGTTTAAAGTGCAAAAAGCGTGTTCGGAGTGTTGCTAATAAAGAAAATGAATCTGCCATCGGTACACCTAAAAATGTCACCACCACTAAAGCTACTACTAATGCTAGTGTGGCCTGTGATTCTCAGAAGTTTGAACATCAAGAAACTTTAGAATCTGCCAGCAATACAGCTCAAAATGTTACTGCTGAGCCTGCCGATGTTCAGAATTTTCAACATCAAGAAACTTTAGCATCTGCCAGCAATACATCTTAAAATGTTATTGCTGAGCCAGCCAATGTTCACAATTTTAAACATCAAGATACTGCAGAATCTGCCAGCAATGCATCTCAAAATGTTACTGAGACCTGTTGTTCTGCCAATGTTCAGATTTTTAAACATCAAGAAACTTTAGACTCAGCCAGAAGTATACCTACAAATGTTACAACTAAGAAAGTCTGTTTCTCTGCTGGAGTTCAAGTTTCCCCCACATGTTACAATGAGGGTACGAATACTAATTTTAATTCCTCTTTGTGCAACGCTTCAACGCAAACTGTCAATGAATATTTTACAGCCAATGTTGCTACTCAGACAGAGTGTCAATCCGATGCTACAGATCAAGTGTTTCAGGAGAGTGTTGGAGCACAAGCTGATGAGTCCACCTATCCAAAAAAAAACATGTATCTGTGATGACTGAAGATGTCACTAATATAGCTGTACCCTTTTCAATTGATCAAGTTAAAGATGTGGCAAGGCCATTAGTTTTTATACAGGTTTACCATCTTTTGCGTGTTTTTTAGTCTGTTTTCAGTTTCTTGGACCTGCTGCAGTGAATCTATAATACACAACAAAAGTTTGGAAGGATGGTTGCATAGAACGACATAGGTCTCTTTCACCAATGAATGAATTTTTTTTTGACTTTGTGTCGCATCAAGGCTGGTTTGTTCAAGCAAGATCTAGCTAACCGATTTCAAATATCACAATCAACAGTGTCACGTATTATAACCAGCTGGATAAATTTTATGTATGCTAAGTTTAAGGAAGTTCCTACATGGCCAAGTAGACAAGTCATAGATCGTTTTATGCCTTACCAGTTTGAGAACTTGTATCCAAGTACCAGATGTATAATAGATGCTACTGAAATTTATATCCAGATGCCATCAAACCCATCAGCTCAACAATTAACCTTTTCCAGTTACAAAAACTACAGTACACTTAAAAGTCTCATAGCCATTACTCCATCTGGCTCTATTTCATTTGTGTCAGATTTATATGGGGGCAACATTTCAGATAAGAAACTGACTATGAAATGTGGAATTTTAAAACTATTAGAACCAGGTGATTCCATTATGGCAGATTGTGGGTTTACAATCAGTGATATATTGCCACCTGGTGTCACATTAAATGTACCACCTATGTTAAACGAAACTGGGCAGTTGAAAGAAGAGGAACGAACTACCACAAGAAGAATAGCTTTGGTACGTATACACGTAGAAAGAGCCATTCATTGGATAAAGACATACCACATATTGCACAATGTTCCTAATACCATGCATAACCAAATAAACTAGATCTTTTTTGTATGTGCCATGCTAACAAACTTTTTACCAATACTTGTAAATGATATAGAACATGACGATGAACAATAATTTGTCAAAAAACCATTGTATATACACTTACAATATCAATACAGTTGTATGATGGTTCACATAAGCAGCTGCTCAGACTGGTGATCTAGTAGAGAAATGCTGGTAACCAAGGTAGGCATTCGTCCTCCCACAGCTGCTTATCAAACTCTACACTTAATATTTCCATGGACTTAGGGGTCCATACTACAAAGTCACAAAAGTTGGTCTGTGTGATGGCCATTGCACACTGTATTTGATAATAGTAGTTGTGAGATTTGTCCATAGCAAAAGAGCCATCTTCATTGCAGGTAAGATAAAAACTTTGACAGTGTTGGCAAGCCTCCAGTACAGTTAAATTACTGGCTGAATAGGGGCACTTGATCTCTAAAATACCAACCTCTCTTCTGGAACTACTGAACAATACTCCATCTGCACTGGCACCCAAATAACCAGGTTCTCTTATATAAAATCCAGCCTTATGAAGTTTCAAATTTCTGTGGCGCTGTGGTAGGATAGCAGCGTACTGATCAAAAGCAACATGTTCATGTTCTCTTCCCCATCTTATAGCTGCAACATTGGAAAGATCCTTTGTGTGAAGGTCACATCCTAGTTTGTCAAATGCAGACTTGCATAACAATACTCTACCAAAATTAGATGCAGTTAGTCGTCCAAAATGCTCCTCATGCCAGCGCAATGACACAGCCTGTTTCCTAGTTTGGTTTCAACTAGTTCTTTCTGAGCAACCGTAGGTGTAATACCTTTCAAAAATGTTTCACCAAAACCAACAATGACGTTGAGTGGAGGAGGTGACGGTGTTTGACAAAGCTCAGCCTGTACACGGGCTCGTACACTACTTGGAGTTAGTGGTAGTAATTTTATGCTAGAATCAGCACTAGTACACCGTGGAGATAAAAGTTCTGTAAGCCCACATGTATACGGTAGTGTCTTTAGGCTATCACCTAACTCATCCAGTTCATCTTGAGATGTCTTCCTCATTGATGGTGGCCTTGGATCGAAAAATTTTCTTTCTTTTCTTTTTCTCTCCTTCCCTGATTCAAATGAAATATCTTCTACCATCTTACTGTCAAGGCGTTTCTTCTTTGGTTGGTTCCATTTTTGCAACACAGAAGTACAGCTGGCTTCATCAAGCTGAATAGCAGTTGATCTCATCTTCACAAAATCTTCTAAGCAGTAACACAATGCTGCCAGATGTTTGCAGCTACCCCAGGGTCCCTTACCCGCTGGGAAAGTGCAGCTGGCTTCCAAAACACTTGCTGGTTCTTGCTGTAAAATGACAGTGGTACTATTTCTTCATTTCAGGAGGCGAATCGCTTTAACAACAAAAAGGTTCCTGCGAAGAAACTTTTAACTGCTGTACATGTCCTTCCTTAAACAGTCAGTATCCGGAAGAAGTCAGATTTTTCCAGTCTTGGCGTTCCAGCCCATCTTCTTCTTTCATGTAAATAAAATAATCTATAAGCATTTGGCTCGTGAAGTTTGGAAAATCTTTAAATACTTCAGCAATTGACTTTTATACACAGTCTTGCGCTACGTATACATTCGGTTGAGTATCTGGCCTTTCCAAAGCTTGTCTCCCCTGACCCATTAAACTGTGTTCATATACCCTACATACAAAATTATTACATATACGTATCACGCAGACACAAATACCAACCTTTCCACTAAATCAGCTTTTTCCCCCTTGGTTAGTAAATTATTCTGCACCAAAATCAACTTCAATTCTTGCACAAGCATTCTTTCTGGCTTCTTAGACTTAGAACTAGTAGCCATGGCAATACCTTCTTAGATTATCTTCTTTGTTAGATTCTAATTAATGCACACTATTACAACAAGTCACTTTACAAACATAATAGCGCCATTTTCACGGGTGCATACGATAAAGTACCTCACGAGCAATACAATATTGAAAGGAGAAAATTGTACAGCTGTTACAAAGCACTTACCTCACAAAGTTCTCAATACTCTTTGTACAAAGTTGACCCCACGTAAAGTGTGTCGCGGCGATAACACGGACATGACACAGATGTGTAGTGGTAAGTATCCGCAGTGTTACGAGTACTTATATGGCTTTAAGCATTTTGCATAAGGCCCATTGCTACACATATACGTATCGCTTCCTTACACCACATAGAATAATTGATATTGGATTCATGATCCATTATTTAATTGATACAAGGAAATTACCAAAAGTCAGGCCATCATTGCAAAATGCTACTGCTCCTTCATACCCACACATGTGTCTTTACAAATACACCTGAAGATAGTCTAAGAGTAGTACAATAAAGCTATGGAGAGATATTATCCAAAAACCTTACTAGGGCTTCTCTATACTTGTATGAACTTGGTAAAAATGCACTGGGGTTTATGGTGCCTAATTATCCTTTCAACATAATACCATCATGCTTACAGGACAGTATGCTCCTCGCCTTACTCACAAAACTTGAATTTTGAACTCCTAGAGCATTATTTAGGACAATAGACATGTAAGGTTGTAAAACTGTGCCAGCTTATTGATTTTCAATGAATTCCACAGGAATGTATTCTTTCAAGTAATATAAACACTAACCCACTAACAGTAACATTCTAAACATAAAAATAACAAAGATATTGATATATGCAATTAAAATTTAAGAAAAATACTGCATTCTGATTGGCTAAAGCATAGCAACCATACTAATTTGCATCCAATTGAGCCAATTTTTTTCAGGCATTGTTGTTAGGTAATCTATTGTTTAGCTTTGTTAGTACACTTCCACTTAAAAATAGCAATTTATGCCTGGTGGCACTATAATATGACACTGGTTCTTTGCCCTGCACTACTGGAGTTGTTCAGGTATATTCTTCAGAATTAAGGCTGCATACATGCACCAAATCTCATGGATGAAGGTTGAGTTTTAAATTCCATTAGACCCTATAACAAGCAAGGGCATTCTCTTTTCCAGTTAACACCAGGTACCAGGTACCAGCTATGTGTGTAAATCTCTTGCTCAATATTAAGGATACAACGTGAACAACGGGAGATCAAGTCACCACTGGGTCTGAGATTTTTTCTACATTCTTCAACATTTCAGTTACATGTTTCTGACTCCCTGTATTCACAAGCTTTAGCCTTCTCACAGGT
The DNA here is from genome assembly GCF_963678975.1 of Dysidea avara. Classification (NCBI taxonomy): domain Eukaryota; kingdom Metazoa; phylum Porifera; class Demospongiae; order Dictyoceratida; family Dysideidae; genus Dysidea; species Dysidea avara. The sequence goes on from NC_089281.1 coordinate 20,433,558, forward strand.
CCCTAGTGGGATAACATTTAATAAAAAATAACAACAGGGCCCAGCCAGGTTCAGACCTGGGACCTTGTGATTTCTAGACTGATGCTCCAATCATGTGACTGCACACAACACTTACACACAGACATACCTACATACAAGCATTCATCACATACATTAGCACACCACTGTATATCCAGGATGGAGACAGTATGGCCAGCAAAGATGTGTAGTGGAGTACTGAGGTCACTAAAGTTCTGTAGGAACACTCTCTCATCTCCAATACCATGAATGTGTTGAGCTAATGATAGTGCCAGCCCATGAATGAATGACTACATCAACCAGAACCATACACATGTACACAAACAGTATACATCATGGCACATATGTGACCAGATTTTAAAAAACCGATCCAAATAGCACATCAGGCAAAATCAAACTAACACTACCAGTGGATAGCTACACTATTGTACTACAGTAGGACCTCGATTATCTGAACAGTAGCGGTGACTGTTCTATTAGGATATTTTGTCACAGGTGTATGTTCTATTAGAGTATTTTGTCACAGGTGTATGTTCTATTAGAGTAGTTCAACAGAGCTCTGTATATAAATCAATGGGCTTCATTTATCCAAACAAATTAACTTATCTGAACACTTTTGTGATTCAGCTGGCACACAGGTGTTCGAATAATGGAGGTCCTACTGTAGTAGTTTTGACCTTCAGTACTACTCAAACCACTCAAGGTTGGTTTTAACTGACGTCTTTTCTGGGTGGTGTGGAGAGCTCCAGTGATGGTTTCAAGCCTTGTGAAGGGCCTGGCTTGGGCAAGAATCAGTGGTTTACTGGTGGATGGCCTGATAATATTGGTTAAACATTGTTTCTGTTATTTCGTTGCATATCAGCCACTAGAGCCCTGTAATCTCATGCCTGGATTTCAATCGTGGTCTGCCTCCATTTTGAAGTCTATCTCTTGCCCACCACCACCCTTCTCCCCTTAGTGAGCACTCGTGATACTACTTTGCTCATCCAACTGCTTAGATTTTCTATCTTATTTGGTGAGAAATTCTATAAGCAGCTACAACTACTGGAAGTGGTCTGAAAGGTAATAGATTGGTGCATCTCTTGCATAAATTTCACATACATCATCCTTGACAAGTTATGCTGACTTGAATTCTTTAAACAGTTTATCTCAAAACTTCTATAATGTGCAATTTGGAATGTTTTCCCAAAATTCAGTCACATATACATACATCATGCATGCACATATACAGTATACAAACTGTACTGATACAAATACATGCACTTAGTATAACACACAGTCTTTTACTACTTGTACTACATGGTATTCATACTGTGCAAAGGTGTGTACAAGAATTAATACTACAATGCAGTGTTTTTGTGGTAATTACAGTAGCAAATTTCTCCCGTCCAATAAATTGGCACTTACCATGTTTGATGCTTCCCAAAAAGGTTCAGCATCGCCCTTCAACATGTGTACTGGTTCACAAGGTGTAGAAATGCCCCAGAACTTAAAAAAAACACAACAGTATATATACATATACGTATATATGTAGCATACGCACATGCACAGTACACCAATGCTCACAAAGAGACTTATACACATATTATACACTTGCACACAAACAGTACAGATTTCACATTTATTTGCCCATTTAAAATCAATATTTTATTGCATAGCTGCCAACTCTATTGTCTCAGCTGTTGTTGTTGAACAGTCACCGTATCCATGTGCACTGCTCAGGTGTCAAAAGTAAGTGTAGGAAGTCACAGGTACTAGTGAGAGTGTGGAGACATCAAGTTATACGTGTAACTCATACGTTAACAACAACTTAGTTTTCTCAGATTCTAGGACAGTATGTGGGAATGAATGAGTAAATACACACTCTGCACTATATAAGTAATACCACACACACACACACACACACACACATGCACACATGCACGCACACACACGCATGAGTGAGCCAGGTATACATGTGTGCTACTCAGGTGCTAAGAGTCAGCACAGGCAAATCCTTCAGCCCTAGGAGGCAGTGCCATGTATCACACACAGGCGAAGGTATGAGCACCCGAACTTCCACCTGGACCTTTCACCCATTATATGAGACATGGTCAATTGGAATTTGCTTCCCCAGTTAACACCAGGTACCTATTGATGTTGCAGCAGGATGGGCTGTTCACCAGTTGACAATAGGTAACTAACCAAGTCCCCACTAAACAGCTAGGTACACTGGAACAATGTGAGTAAAGATTCTTGCTAAAGGAAACAGCAGCAACAGCAACAGGACATAACTTTAAACCTGGAATATTTTGATTACCAGGCTGGTGCCTTAGGACTGGTGCCTTAGGGCTGGTGCCTTAGCCACTTGGCTATGCTACCTCACAACACATGCACACACTGACTCATTAAATCAGTTAATCCTCCACTCAATCATCAGGTAACATGTCATCATATGAGATATACTAGTTGTGTGTGTATCCTAATAGTGAACATCTCACCTGTCTTTTGTAGTGTCAGCAATTTTGGTGATAAGATTGATAATTCTGCGTTGGTCTACTGATCAACAAGTTTCAGATAATCACATACAAATCAAGTTGTAAACTAAACAACAAATAACAACTCAACAAATTAAGGATTAAGACATATACCCGTACAGGCCCAGTTCACCTTGTGTGTACAAACTAAAATAGTTTGTTAAAATTCTCTTTATCCATTTTCTGTGCTTCTTTGTTTCAGTAGCATGAACACCTGTGGGAGAACTAGTTCATAACAAGTACAACATTACTAGCCTAACCTTCTTCTTGCTGCAGTATATACAGTGTCTTCCTGCATGCTTGATTTTGTTATTCTCAGTAGGACCTCCACTGTAGCACAGAAGACCCTCCCTGTATTCCTCCAGTAACAAGGACAATAACCACTACAAATCTGACAGAATAAACTCAAAAGACTCACAAACAAATTACAATACACAGTTTTATAACAATTTGACCTTATTACAGATTGTTTATTATTTCACAGTTAATTATGACAGAAGTCATCACAACACTTGTCCCATATACTGTACATTAAACAATGACAATATTAATATAGGTAAACACATTAGATATCTATTGATATAAGACATATTACACCTTGAATAGAAAATACTTTGTAGTATCTGTTGATGTATACAATTGACATTGTTTAGGTGATTAACAGTGTTGTAACACTCTTAACTATTCCACTAAAGATTGTAGTTATTGTACTACAGTGAGTAATAACAAGTTAGTGTACTAATGTCTTGTCTTGTCCTTTCCTTGTTGATCTTCTCCACTTCACTAGTAATTTTTACTTTATTATCACCTGATACCAATGGTAGTGTCAGTTTCATCAAAGTAGTGTTATGGTGTACTGCAGTTAGTATAGTCATGTTAAATGATGGTCTATCATCATTACTAAGATGATAATGATAGATGTTTAGTGTGTGGAGACTAGTGTTCACTTTAATGGCTTCAGCTATTGTTTTTGCTCCTTCACTGGTGATGTTATTACCTGCCATGTTGAGTTCTTGTAATGAATTATTATACTTGAGACACTCACTGATGGCTGTTGCTCCATCATCAGATAATTTATTACAGCCAATGTCAAGTTTTTGCAAAGTTGTGTTCACTTTAATGGCTTCAGCTATACATTTTGCTCCTTCACTGGTGATGTTATTATATGACATGTTGAGTTCTTGTAATGAATTATTATACTTGAGACACTCACTGATGGCTGTTGCTCCATCATCAGATAATTTATTACCGCGAATGTCAAGTTTTTGCAAAGTTGTGTTCACTTTAATGGCTTCAGCTATACATTTTGCTCCTTCACTGGTGATGTTATTATATGACATGTTGAGTTCTTGTAATGAATTATTATACTTGAGACACTCACTGATGGCTGTTGCTCCATCATCAGATAAATTATTACCATTAATGTCAAGTTTTTGCAAAGTTGTGTTCACTTTAATGGCTTCAGCTATACATTTTGCTCCTTCACTGGTGATGTTATTATCTGACATGTTGAGTTGTTGTCTTGTCTTGTCTTCCTTAATACAATCACACAATAGTATTATTCCAGCATCAGAAAATGTTTCCTCACATGTCCATATGTATTGTTCAATATCATCACTACCATCATCAGAATTGTTATATAATGTACAAATCATTGACTTGAGTGTAGTCCCCCATATTGATCAGTAGTTATCTCATTCCATGATGTGTGTATTGGAAATGTATGGAGTAAATTCTTAATGGAATGTTTGATGTTTGTAAACTGAGACTTTACAATATTGTTTTGTGTAATGCTCAGCTTATGTAGAGTACTATTGTGTTGGACTGATTCCAACAAATACACTAATCCTACATTTGTAATGAAATTAAATGACATGTCAAGTTCTTGCAAAGAATTGTTACTTTTGATACAATCACTGATTGCCAATGCTCCTTCATCAAATATTTTATTGCAGGAAATATTAAACTTTAGTAGAGTTGTGTTCACTATGATTGCATCTGCTATTTGCTTTGCTCCCTTACTAGTAATGTTATTACTTGAAATGTTGAGCTCTTGTAAAGAATTGTTATTTTTGATACCATCACTGATTGCCAATGCTCCTTCATCAAATATTTTATTGTGGGAAATATTAAACTTTAGTAGAGTTGTGTTCACTATGATTACATCTGCTATTTGCTTTGCTTCCTTACTAGTAATGCCACTATTTGACAAGTTGAGTTCTTGTATTGTACAGTTACTATTAAGATAGTTAATGATGTTTACTGCTACATGATCATCACACAACTTACTACCTATAATGTTAAGCCTTTGTAATGTTGTATTCATTTTAAGACCTTCTACTGTTTTTTCACCAGTAATGTCATCATGTGGTAAGGTCACCTTGTTATGATTTGTATTGTAGCATTTGATAAATTCATCCCATGATATTGTACCACCAATTGTTAGTGAGTACAATTTTGAACAACATTTTAAACATTTTATTATCTCACTAACATGTTCCTTCATCCTATCATCTCCACAAAGTGTTAAACTATTACTACTACAATATCTGATGATGGTACAGTACACACCCCATGGGGATGAGGGGTTATTACTGAGGTCAAAATATTCTAGTGTTGGTATTGTGTATTCACTAATAAACTGTTCCAAAACACTCATCCCAATGTCTCCTATCTGACAACCTCGCAGTTGTAATATTTTCCAGTTAATAGAAGAAGTTGATATGAATAATGTTAATGATGAAATGTGATGTGGAAGTAAATTTAAGTTAACAAGTGTTACCTTACCATCTTTAAACATGGATGTTATCACTGCAGGAGTATCTGCAATACTTTTTGCTTCCATAAAGCATTGGAACACGTGTAAGCGTTTTCTTTTGTCATTTGCAACAACTCGTAATTCATTTTTATTCTTGTAGACTTTTCCTTGACTGATAAAATTGACAAAATTTTCTGCTTTTACTCCCACTATTCCAACATACATCATCCACATGAAGTTAAACTGACTATCCCAAAATGTCTTTTCCATCAATGACACTTGCTCTTTATCAGGGAGAATTGTGACATGTTGAGCTGCTAAGTACTCTTGCATTGTGTAATGAAGGAAATTAAACGAAGTAGTCTCTCCAGCTCCTTTCTGTGGATAATGCTGTACAGCTTGTAATAAACCAAATCCATTGATGGCCCCTAACATGTTACTAATATTAGGGCATGCTTCTTCGATCTCATCTAAAGTAAATATCAACTTGTTCTGCTGTAAGCCTTTAAATGCTAACTTGGCTAAGTTGTACACAATATCAAGGATTGGTTTAGGAACTTTGTCCAACTTGTCCACCACACCAGATGGTGTTAGTTCATGTCTTTTGAGATGTTGATATATTGTATGGATGATAAAAAATTCATTCATTTCAGTTAGTGTTTCAGGTAAACTACCCTGCTGGAACAGGTACAACAGTACTGCTAAATGTAATGGAATAAAACACAATGCATTAATTGTTGGTTTTTGTTTAAGGTATTTGTCAAGTTCTTCTTTCTTCTCTTTATCAAGTGATTGTGAAATATATTCCTCTCGTTCTTCCTTGGCAAACCCAAGAATGTCAATTCTCCTATCAACACGATTATGTAGTGATATTGTAGCAGTTGGTCGTGAAGTGATAACTACTATGGAATTGGGAAATACCTCACCATTAATGATACTTACAATGTAAGATCTTTTCTGAAGTGATGAGGGATATTCATCAAATCCATCAAAAACAAATCCCAGTTTGATGTTGTTTAGCTGTGAAATACATTTTTGAATTTCTTCATCATTCAGGCCTCCCATACTAACATATTGAATTAGTTGCCTGGTATTCTCAACCTTTTGTAATGCAGGATCACGAAGAATTAATAAGAACAAGATGTTGGTATTGTTCAGTAATGTATTGTTGGCCCAACAAAATGCAATTTCCTTGGCCAGTACAGTCTTACCAATACCGGGTGCTCCTTCTATTAGAATACGTGTGGGTAGTTCATTAGTGTTGGGATCTGGTGCAAAAATATATCAGTGATATCTTTGGTGATCCTAGAGTGATCAAGTCGTGGTCTTTTAGCAGAAGGACCTTGATAATTTGAAACTAGTTTATCAACATAAGAAGCACCTTCTTTGTGTCTACTAGCTATTTGCAATAATTCTTGTTTAGTACGTTTCCCTTTGTAGTGTACTAAAGCAACACTGACAATTACTTTAGGTTGGTTGGGTGGCCATTCTGCTCCAACAGGTTTGTACCTGGTCTCTTTGTATGTATCAGATAAATTATCATGCAGTATATCAATTACCAGTTTTAGACCTGCAGAGAGACCAATCAACAGTTTATACTATGGTTTCCAGTTGCACATAGAGATAATGGCATGGTAGCTATTTATATGAGTTCCCAATTAAGGTATGTGTGTTTTTAATTTCAATGCATTCACAACAAAAGGTAGTACATGCATGTCATTAAATTTTATCACTATTTACACTGATAGACCCAATAAACATCACTACCCAATTAAAATGTCAACATCAAAATATAGTAATTGCACATATAATACAGTATGTGTCTACCTGCTTTTCTGTTGACAAATCCTTGCTTTATTTATTGTACACAGTATTGTATCAGCCAGTTTCCTAATGTTATAATCTTCACTGTCTTTCATTACTTCTAACAGTACACCAAATCTTGTACCATCATTACTTTCAATAGTTGGTTTAATAATACTGTCCAAGAATTTGGTAGCTTTTTGTGCTTTTGTAGATATTGACTCAATGACATCTTTCATGTCACCAGGTAACAGATTATTTGAGTATAAACTTGCAATAAACAAAGTATCATTCATCGGTAATGATTTCACTAAATCATAATAATACTTCTTAAAGACTTGTAACAGTGAGCAAATTGGTGATGACCTAAAATAATGCAAATGATATTAAAATATGCTTATCAAGACACACGGTAGCGTGTCGTGCGGCCCAAGAAGCCAGCACGCCACACTGTTAGTATATTTACAGGAAGAAAGAAAATGCAATTTTCACACCTTTGTAGCTTCATAATCCCTTATCCAATTGGAACTAGTTTTACTACAGAGGTGCCCGTCAGGTAGGCCACGACACATACCAAATTTGAAGGAAATCTCCCTAGCCGTTTCTGAGATCTGAGTGGCCAAAGTTTCATTTTAATTTCTTCATTTTTTTCTTTGCCATAGGCTAGGGGGCAACGGGGGCTTTGATTTCTTTTCTCACACTTTGCAAAAATAGGTATAAAACACAAACTTGTAACTCCATTGTATCAATATTTGGCACAAGTAAAGAGCGTATAAAGGTACATTCGCGTACCAAGTTTGCTATGAATCTGTTAAATATCCAAGGAGTTATGAGCATTTATTCACATAAAAAAAATGAAACTTTTGTCACGGCTACAGGGTAAACCGAGTAGAGGAATAACTTGAAAATTCATGTGTACATAGGCTGATCATCGTAGGAGTGCCTTTTGGTGGTTAGAACAGCAACAGACGTACAGCTACAAAATTATAAAGCAAAAACCGAGCAAGTGTAAAATTGCAGGATCAAGATACTCTAATAGAGCAGTCACTGGGGGGGGGGCAAAAAGGTGCATAAAAAATGTCGAAAAAAATTAACTCATCATGACCAGAGTTCAAACCAAGGACCTCCATACCACTGAACCACTGCTATCTCGGTTGATCACTTCACTTAATTTCTACCTTATAAATGAAAATTCTAAGTAACTGATCTACCAATAGAAAATCTAGATTGTTCTAGAACATTCTATGTGTGTTCTGTTAAATGATTTCAGCGAAAGCAAATACGTGCGCTCTATTAGAGCATTAGCACCATACTATTGTTGCAACACTTTGAGGCTCAATTTAGTAGCTATTTCATCAAATCAGAGCCATTTTCGTATCAATCAGTGGTATATTTGTAATATTAACTTAGTTTCACCCCCAGGCGGTCTGCAAGCAGACTAATATGACCAACTTGCGCCAATCATCATCATCATAATCATCATAATAATTAGTGCTATATGCTAGCAAAACTTGTGATACAACAGCCAGGAAATCATATCCCACTAAAAAGGTTCAGGATTTGGTTTTTGAAAATACAAAAAAGTGAAATCCACTCAAAAACAGCCAAGCTGTAAAAAAAGAGTGTGCCCTCTAAAGCCTGGGTGAAAAAAGTTGTGAAATCAAAGGTGGCAGCCAAGAAATGGCTAATGCTAATGGTTAAAATTTATTAGCATTAAACATCATTGCAGCCATTTCTTGGCCACCACCTTTGATTTATTAGCATTAACATCATCGCAGCCATTACTTGGTTGCCGTCTTTGATTTCACAACTTTTTTCACTTAGGCTTTTAAGGGCCGCACTCTTTTTTTACAGCTTGGCTGTTTTTGAGTGAATTAATTTTTATTTATTTATTATAATGCACAAGTACTGAAGGTCTGTAGGACACCTACATAAGGTGTGTTTGAAAAGTTGGAGAAAGGAGAAAAAATTCATGACTGGACTTAGGTAGCCTTGAACCTGCAGCCATCCGATTTACTCTCAAACGCTTACAGGAGTCTACAAGGTGGTCAGGATGTTTTCTCCTCATTATTTTCATGTAGTTATATCCATAGGAATTCTAGGCTAATTGCAGTGTTGTTACCCAACCCCCTGAAGACTTCTTAGTGTTCAGGTGATTAAAAAGTTTGAGATTGCAAACATGAACTTGCAACTACTCTAACTATATTTTAAAAATTGTTAATTTAAAAATGAAGTAGGGATCTATGGAATAAAAAGTAGTGGAACAATAGATGAATGATGGTATTACAGCATAGTTTGGTGGGAAAGTCCCTACTTTGGGATTTAACAAGGCTAATGTGCCAAAGTATAGACTTTCCCACCAAGCTATGCTGCAATACCATCATTTATCTCTTGTTTCACTACTTTTTATTGCATAGATCCCTACTTCATTTTTAAATTAACAATTTTTAAAATACTAGTTTTTTGTTGTAGCACAGCTAGGTACAGTGTAACTTGTGAATGTTCTATTAGAATATCATACATGACTGTTGTATTAGAGTGACTGTTCTGTTAGAGTATCTCGAGTCAACAAAGGGGTGTGCAGCTAGTTGGACCAATAAGGGGTAAGGTCATTTTGTTTACTGCTAAGCAAATAGCTAGATTGTTAAGAGGTGTGGTCTCCACACTCTATCACCATTAGTCCAGCTAGATCTTTATTTGATGGGTGTGATCACGAACCTATCGTGAAAATGGGATCCCAATCATGAAGTTGCAGATATCTAGCTAATATGTATACCTCTTATAGTAGCGCCGGGACTGAAACGCTTCTGAAATCCAGCTCTGAAATAATTCTGTGGCATCTAAATATGCTGCTGAAAGAAAGTGTTGATACGAAAAATTAACAGCTTGATATGGTTTCGTTGGATGAAGAAGACAAGCAGCCTGACTGAAGATTAAAGAAACAACAAGGCACAGAGGGATACACCCCAAACGGCACATCCCACTGGTGAGTTTATTATTGTGGCGTAAAATGGTGGCTGTGCGCTGCTTTGTTTGGCCTCTAGCTTTGTGACTGTGGTCGTTGAGTGAGTGGAGTGAGTGAGTGGAGTGAGTGAGTGGAGTGAGTGGAGTGAGTGGAGTGAGTGGAGTGAGTGGAGTGAGTGGAGTGAGTGGAGTGAGTGGAGTGAGTGAGTGTGGTCGTTGAGTGAGTGGAGTGAGTGAGTGGAGTGAGTGAGTGGAGTGAGTGAGTGAGTGAGTGAGTGAGTGAGTGAGTGAGTGAGTGAGTGAGTGAGTGAGTGAGTGAGTTGAGTGAGTGAGTGAGGCAGACAAAATTTCAAGTTTTGGCAATTTTCTTTTGAAATGCTGTGTTTTATGTTAGATGGACTAATATTATTCCGTAAAGGTGATTTTCGAGGTTTTTCTAGAGACATTCTTTTAGGTGACACTCGGCATTTTCAGGGGATCCCTATTTAAACAGTACTACTGTACTGTTTGATAAAACACTCAACTACCATAAAAGAGTAATTATTTTAGCATTTGGTTTGAAGAGCTGTTGCTCTAGTGACTGAATTTCTTCTAAATTATGATACACTTGTGCATACAAGCCCCACACAAGCCTGGTTAATTCAAAGATTTAATAAAACATGCACTCATAACAAAATTTAATGTTGTTTTTAAACTGTGCAAAAGATGTACTGATGGTACAAAGTTAATGATTGTACAACAGTCCATTAGCCTTATTGATAGCCTTACATACATTCCTCAGTGTAGAACAAATATAATCAAGTAGCAGTTCACAGCAGTACTAGTGTCATCTGAGGCTTCCATTGTGAATGCATGTAATCAGATGATATAACACAACACTCATGTACATAATACAAAGTGAACACATGAGTGATTATCAGTCTTAGCGGACAGTTACCAAAGGTTGGAACAGACTATACAAGAAGAGAGCTAGAGTCCTGGTGCGAGATTTCCTGCTGGCGACTCAAAAGTAGACCGGATGTGGGACCGAGACTTGCTGTGACAACTGCAGCAAGGAGGCCAGTAGAAGAGGTAGCATGTGTCTCGTCGGATCGCAGAAAGAACAGGAACTGAGAGAGGAGCAACCAACTAGTCGAGGACCGATTCTCGCAATTCGTGCAGCCACAGGAGATGATTGTGAAGGGTGGCAGTGGAACATAGCTACATGTTAAGGAGAAGACGTTGAGAGGTTTCCGTTGAGAGATTCCAGTACACCAAGCGTGGAGTCTGTGATGCCTGCTAGCAGTCCTCTGTATTGCCAAGTGAATTGTAAGAAACTACCAAGAGCTTACTGGCTGTCAGTTACTGTTTGAACAATTGTGGTAAAACTTAAGTGTCGTATGATAGTAAACTTGGTGCTGGAAATGTAGCTACCATCAGTGGATGCAGTTGAGATGCTGGGATGAAGAGTAATGAATATTAACAGAAAGAATGTAGAACAGTGACAGTGCACATGTGTGTTATACTATACCAGAAGCAGAGTTACGCTTGGAGGACTAAGCTCTTGGAAGCAAGTAACGTAACAGAGCTAGCTATATGGACTTGGTATATGAATGTATAATAGTGTATGTGAGCACATGTATGTAGGATTGAGGATCGCATTAATAAGAAAAGTTGGTGAAGTACCACGTGGCCAGAGAGTCCAGTCCTTGTGCTGTGATGGGACACCGCCCTAGTACAACTAATAGCAGGAGCAAGAATCTTCTCTAAACTTGACACCAATAGTGGATTTTGACAGATACCACTGGCCCCCAGTTGCAGACACCTCACAACTTTCATAACACAATTTGAGAATTTCTGGTTTGACAAACTCATCTTCGGGATTTCCAGCACTCCAGAAGTAGTGTTCTAACAACAAATGAGCAGCATACTGGAAGGCCTACCAGATGACATCTTAGTATATGACAAAAGCTTAGAGGAACACAACTCTTGGATAAAATGTGTCCTAAAGAAGATTTGATCTGCTGGACTCACCTTAAACCCCAGTAAGTGTAAATTTATCAAAAGTTCAATTATACCTCCCTGGCCATGTCATCAATGACAAAAGTATTTCTGCTAACCCATCAGCCATAAGGCAGATGTCACCACTTACAAGCATCAGACTATAATGTTGTTCATGTACTGGTAAATACCTTTATCATACAGTACGATAGCACTGTATAGTAGGGACCACAAAGGAGTAGGCATGGCCCATTAAAAATTATACCACCCAAAACCCCCCAGACGACAATGAGGCAGTATTGGCTAGTTAAAACTAAGCCCAAATAAGCTTTCAGATCAACCCAAATGTTTTCAACAAGTTGCTACGAAATTAAGAAAAAAACAAACATTTAACGGAATTTTCTACTGACTGACTGACTGCCTGGTTGCCTGATGCCTTCAGACAAGCATAACTCGATAACGACTAAGGCTGTGGGTTTGATTTTTTCACTGTTCGACATCACTTCACCCCGAGAGGTGCCTTTTGGCATACCGCAGTACATACAATACATTCTTCATGGACTTACTAGTGTCCTCCTTTGTGTCCCATTCATCCTTACTGACAGCGAAAAGTATCGATTTGGCGGTAGCATGTGATGGGTTCCTTTCGTAATGGAAATGGTCCATATTTTTCATAGTGGCTATTTTGATTGCAGAGATGCTTTTCGAACAGTTGTTGATTCGTTATGCTGCATGTGTAACGGGGTTGAACATGGCTGACAATGAAACATAATGGATACTTCACTTTTCAGATGATAAATGATATAGCTGGGGCACGAGGTGCCATTTCAGATGCGGTATGTGTCGGTTCACCAGTTATAATTATTTACAATAAAAGTTAACAAACAAATACACAAAAAAATTGGAATTTTCAGCTAGAGTAGGACCATAGCACATTGATAAAAAGTATTGAAAAAAGTTGGAGTAGTGTACGATATTAAATCACAGTAAAACAAGAAGTGTTGCATTCCTACTGTGCACTTTAATTATGGTATCTTGAGCACAGTAGGGATATAACACTTCTTATTGTTTTACTGGGATTTAATATCGTACATTACTCCAGCTTGTTTCAGTACTTTTTATCAATGTGCTATGGTCCCTACTCTAGTTGTGTACTTGTACTGGTCATCTATCCCCTGGCTCAACAATATGAAATGGAGTACTTCATACAAGCAGTGGCATTCCACTTGCCAACCAATCACCAAGGACAAGCTGATGATGCATTTCTAATTAAAGTAATCACTTACCGCCAGTTTAGGATGACCCCATAAGCACCACATTTCATATGACTTACCACATTGAGCTATACAGGAAAAATTTAGCTGATATCAGGGCTCAACCCAGAATATAAACCTAGAGGGGGCGAAGTAAGTCGCTTTGGATTCTAGGGGGGTCTGGGGGCATGCTCCCCCAGGAAAATTTTGAAAATTTAGGTGTAAATATACTCAATTTTGGTGAAATTTTTTGTGATGCCATTGAATATTGACCATTGGATTATACAACTTTGGGATCAATTAAACCTTTCCATTTCTCAAGGCTTTAGGTATAAACCTAGGGGGGGCAATAGCTAACCCAGAGGGGGCCTGTGCCCCTCTCCCCCTCCCCCTTCCCCTAGATTAACCCCTGGATATGACAATCTCCTACTTTATGACAGCTACATCATGGTTCCACCCAAGTTACGCAATGAGACACTAGCCAAAATCCATCAAGGTCACCAAGGTATCCACCTCTGTATAATATTCTCAGTTTGGTGGCCAGGTGTCAGCCAGGAATGCAGTTGAAGCCTATGCGAAACACTGCAGAAAAAGTTTGCACTGTCCAAAAAGCCTCTATGAGTTGTCCTTAGAACACAGTAGCCGCTGACCTCACAATACACACTATCTTGCCATTGAGAACTATTTCTCCAGGTATCCAGAGGTATGCCAGCTGCAGTCAACTACCTTAGCCACTGCAGCTAAGGCACTTAAGTTCATCTTGGCCAGACACAAATTCCTTCAGCACTGTTTTCTGACAATAAATCCATACAATATTCAAGAATTTTCTACGTTGCATTAATCCAGCACATCACTACAATATTCTCAATGTAACAGGCTAGCAAAACAGACTGTAGAAACCATCAAAAGTTCTGTAAACCAACACCTCTGAGGCTTTACTTAGTTATTGTGCTACACCACTACCATGGTGAATCAGCCCAGAAGATCTAGAACTCTTATTTGGTTTTAAGATTGTTACACTCTAGGGACCAGCCTATTATGCTCTTTATTTATCTATTATGATATGCTGCACTGCTCAAAAATTTTTCTTATTAATGCTCAAAATCTATGGCCTCAGTTCCCATATTTTGCTAATAAATTTGTATTTTATAGACAAATAGTAAGTGGCTGAAGCACAGACTAAAAACTGTTGCTTGTCAAAATGCATGTCGCAGAAGAGATTGACATACTCCAATTGAACAATCAGCAGCTTGATTGCTCTACAATGAGACCTGTGTATTAAGGACACCTTGGGACCAACTGAAGTGTCCCGATTATCAAGATGTCCTTACTTTTCAAGTAAGTTTACATGCTAAGAGATACTTTGTGACCATTGCACAGGTGTCCTCATTTTCAAGTGTCCTGATTAACAGGTTCCACTGTATTAGAGTTACTGACTGCTGTATTAGAGTATATCAATCTTTTTCTGTGATATGCATTTGACTAGGAAGAATTTATAGTATTGTGCAGGTGTTCTGCCTATTATGCCAGCATTATGCTCAGTGCTTTCAGGTACCTATATGCTCATAATCATGCCAGTATAATAGGAGGACCCCTACACAACTAGATGACCTACTATCACCAAACTTGCTGTACCTAAAAGTCTTCCAACAAGTTTACAGTCTAAGTAGCAAATCCAGTTCAACTGGAGACATTACACCAGGCCACTGCCTGAACTGCCTCCACATACTTCAGTGTAGGTGAGACGCAACAAGTGCCTGGACAGACAATACTAAAACTAATGCACCTAGATGGTGTAATAATTATTATTGTAACAGCTATTGGGAGACAACATAGAAGTTACATAGAAACAGACACTACTTAGTACCTAGCTTGAGAATTCTCAAGACTGAAAATGATTGCTTCAAATTTGACATGCTAGTTTCTCATACCATTTCACCTGAAGGTTCCCCATCTGCTGAACCCAGTATTGATGATGCACTAAAGTCTCCTATCAGGTCTCGTTCCATAGCTTACATAGCAATCAGACTTCCCAGGTGATATACGGTGATGCTCAAATGTAACGTCGTCTCACAAGAGTGCGAGCAATTAAAAACGAGCTAATTAAAGGACTTGGCACTCATTTTGCTCACAATTATTCATCCCATTTCATTTGGGATGAATCCTTTCAAGCAAAACAGGTGCCACACTCTTAATTAGCTAGCTTTTTAATCACTCGCACTCTAGTGAGACAATGTTACATGAGCAGTACCATACTTAAGAAGGGAATATGTGGAATATACTAAGTACTTACACATGCACACACCACACTGGTTCTATATCATGCACACCTATTATCATTGTAACTGTCTGTTCTAATTATATCACACCTCATGCATGTACACAACCAATCTGTACCTCATGTACCATTACACATAAGACAAGGATATAATGACAGCAACTGTCCCATAGCACTTCCTAATTCCCAAGAAGAAGTTAAATGGACAAACTGCACAAAGCAAATTAAAATAATGTGACTTAATAAAGCTGTACAAGATACAAATTTACTATAGTACATTGAAGTTAACAGAACAAGCACTATGGAAGTGCATGATGCAATTACGTACAAACAGGCCAAACCCACTAGGAATGTGCTAACAAAGCATTGCATCACCTCTTTGCATGCTACGGGATAGCAGTTTCACATTGTCATAAGCCACAACTTGTAGCACCTGTCAGTAAAATCCCTGTATTGGCACCTAGTGTTCAGTCTGCCTCATGATCAGTAGCTAGTTGCAGTGATCGGAGTGTTTCAGTGTGCTTGCCCACCCACTCACCCATTTTAAACTATTTTTTCAGTAATTGACAAACCTGGCATCTCAAGATGGAGGGGGGCAGTAATACCGCTTGAAGAATAACTGTAATGCTGATTGGCATAGCCATCTCTCAGATGCAGCAAATCAAACTCTTCACATAGCGCTTATCTATTTATAAGCACATGTGCGGAGGATTAGCTAGCACACTACAAAAATTATAGACGATGTACTGTTGTACAAATGTTCTAGAAATCTAATGCAGTTATGTAATTGTAGAGATCCACCCTAATTTACTGTCGTAAGCCAGATCCAGGAGCTCTCAGCTTCCAGTATAAGGCACAGGTGCTTATACCCCTACTAAGGTCCTGGTGTGCGAGGCTAAGTTGGGGCATGCCAGCAGAATCTCTGTGAGTGTGCATTAGATTTCTATAGCATGTGTATAGCAGTATAATATGGTGTATGATACTCTGTAGCGTGCTAGCCTATCCCAGCACATATTTGAAGTTGACCTCTGTGTCTGGAAGCAAAGACTACTGTATAGAAAAATGTTAGGTATGAAAAATAACTGTTGTATAAACGTAAAAAAGTGTGTTTTGAAAATATCATGTTTGTGTCCACGTCCGTGTCCGCCTTTTCCAACTACCCTGAAGTTCTGGGCTTGTCCAATTTTGTCCCCCAAACTAGCCTGCAAGCTAAAAATATTGGAGTCTGTGGCTTGCCTGAGATGTTAACTGATTATATACCTATGCATACATTATGTACAGCTGTTTAAATCAAACTATATTAGGAACATGTTCTGATAATAAACTACACACATCACCTACCTAGTGTCAGTGACAGTGTCAGGTAATGACAAGTCTGACTGAAGAATATTAGTCACTTGTGGTAGTACTGATGATGACTGTAAACTGGACATGTGAGGAACTGTACCATCAGTAGATGATGAGGTAACCTCTCTGTTGTGTTGCTACAACAAAGACAAAAGCATGAAACATAAAAACTTGACACTCTGCTATTTTATACAAACAGAATCTAAACTCAGATTGTTTGCCAGTTTATTGCAACCAGCTACCAGTAGCTAATATGAACCTTCAAATACACATGGAGATGTACAAGAAGAGGGTGGTTACGTTTAGAGGTGCTTAGCACATAAAAAGTTACTGGAGGGATGGGTTCATGAGAAATGCATCTTAACACTGATATTGCAGCACCTATGGAACAAAGCTTTAAAAGCTTTAAACCTTCAAAACCTTGTATCTACACCCATCACTTGTGATCATTAATAACTAACATGACATAATCAACAAAGTTTCAGTGATTAAACTTTGACCTTCATCCCATCCCTATTATATTATGTACCACTCTACATGGGAAGTTCAAAGGCACCGCCAGTGTCATAATTTGTATATTGCACTGCTGCAGACCGCAGCGAGTGCATTATAACTTATAACGCACTGGTTTCGGTTTTGTAGACCACAACGAGTGCATTATAAGTTATAGTGCACCGACCGCAGTGCAATATACAGATATTGCACTGACCGTGGTTTTGTGCAGCATAGCACAGGTGCCGGTGGCGAAGACCACTACGACACCTCACCTAATAGGTGGAAAGACACTTCACAGATCATTCGAATTCTTTTATATCCTGACATGTAAAGGTCGATTTGTGGGCCATAACGTCACCAATACGTATAATGTTTACAAGCAGCCAATGGCGATCGAAAAAGCCAACATGGGTGTCCACAACTCTAGTCTACATATATATAAACGTACTTATACACCTTAATAATCTGGTGTCATCTTAGCCCAGATTAAACTGTAGTCCACTTCGACAATGACTCAATAAAACAAATATATTCTAAATAATACTAACCTTTACGTTCGATTGTGGTAACCAGTTTTGTCATGCCACCAGATTCAAGTTTAGCCAGTGTGAATAGTAAGAATTAGACTAGTATCGTTTAGTAGTTATGTTTTGTTTACTTAAACCGTCTATTTAGCTGCTTTTTTTCGCTCGAGAAAATCACTATGGCGATTAGTCTGGTGCTTAGTCTATATGGCACACTGGCATGCTGAGCACTACATGATGAGAGTCGAACAGCGAATGCAGGTTAGTGATATAACCCATAGCGTACTAGCTTTCAATATCTCAGGTGGCTGCAGTACTGCAGGGGGAACGTCATCGCAACGTCCAGCTTGGTTACCCACAATTGATGTTAGAAACCTGGCCTTTATAAGTGTTACAGTTGTCTTGTGAGACTCTCCCCACCTATTAGGTGAGTAGTACATAACAGTTATACAACGTGCACTCGTGCTCTGCCTGTATAAACGCACTTGCCTTCGGGCCTAACGGCCCTCAGGCTCGTGCGTTTATATCAGGCAGAGCACTCGTGGCCATTGTATAACTATATAATGTATAAGGCTTTACAAACCAATCAAATCACACAACAGGAAAACAGATAGCTATACTATTATGGAGCCATTATGGTCCCATAATCTGTCTAGGCTTCAATCATGGTCCCCCTCCATTCTAAAGTTCTATCCACTCAGTGCAAAATTTACCAATGATAATTTTTATAATTATTCAAACAGGTTGGTTGTGTATGTATATGTTAAAGTATAGCCGCGAGTGCTACATGAAAAAATAAAGTACGAGGTGCTTGGCCAAGTGTTTTATTTTTCATATAGCACGAGCAAGGCTATGCTTTAAATGATTTATGGAACTTTCTAGTCGTGTAGCTTCACCATACACTAGGACTTGTAATTAACACGCGTTGCACAAACTATTAGTAGCCTGAATGCACACAAACTAGTTTAACAAAGTAGCTCACACGTAGTTCACCATAGTTTGGCATGGAAGACGTTCATTGTGTATTTTGGCAGGTTTTGCTCGCAACCCACAATCGATTCTATTGTGAGTCACATGGCGAAATATTTCTGTGATATCTCCAGGACTTGTCTGTTTACATTAACAAATGTAACAGCAATGTTACCTTCTCCCAACCATCATCGAAGCATTTAGGTATGTCTATTAAAGCAATCCAGTGGTAGAACTCGTATTGGCTGGGGTGAATGATGACTCAGCGCAGCGAGGCTATCAGCCTTCACTGGTGTGGGTGATTAGTTGTACTGGCGTGAGCCCCGCAGACTATTAGCCTGCACTAAGGCACGTGGGCAACTGTGCTTTATTGCCCACAAAGAGTGCTTTATTGCACCACAAAGAGTGCTTTATTGCACCACAAAGAGTGCTTTATTGAATGAATAAAGCACTCTTTGCGATGCACTCTTTGTGGTCATGAAGCACTGCTGGCCGGCTGAAAGTGTACTTTATGAATTTAAAGTACACTTTTTCCTTTGATCTCGCCCACGCAATTGTAACGTTCTATAAATAGTAATAATCTTCAGCAGCTAACTGCAAGAAATATGACTTGTATATCATAGTGAATATCTCTACTTCGGCATTAATATAGCATCTTTAAACAGGGTGTAGGACCATGTGTCGTAAAGACCTTTAGCACTTGTGCTGTAAAGCCTTAATAAATAAGAATTATAACCACAAGTAAAAATAAGTAGGGATTTTCCAACATGTATAGCTCTGATCTTGTCTCTTGTTTCACTACTTTTTAGAACATAAAATTACTAGAAGCAGCAACATGGGACAACTAAAACTGCACCTAGTTTTATCAATAATTCAGCAGAAATTATTGAAACAATGTAGTATAATGACTGGTAACTAATGAAGAATTACTCCTTCTTAGCAGCTTGGCAGAGGTCATATTTGTCAGGACCATAATATGCAGTGATAGTATTGTAATCGTTGTAGGCTATCAGTTTATATTATTAAGTTATCAGAGTGTATTCACTGCTGCATGACAGTCAGTATATTGGCTTGGCCTTTGAAGAGTTAAATTAATAATACTCATTCTTGCACTACTACAGTTACATCCCTGTGCTTCACCGTGATGCATGTCAGTTTATTCCGATAGCTGGCACTAAAATTCATGGATCAGTGGGTGTGTAAAGAATGGGAATTTCATGGTAATACCATTAGTGATGTGCAGAATATACTTTTTATAATTAATTTTGCAATGAAAAAATTCTCTTGGAGCAAAATCTAAAACACTGCCATTATAGATCAAGCAAGATAGCAGTAACTTAGTGATAGTTAGACACCGGTGACTTATTGAGTTTAAAAACCTGATGTGATGTTATTGAAGTATAGCCAAGGTAATTATTTACATCACCAATAGTTTTTAAATCCTTGAAGATGCCATATTATGAGTATGTAAGTGTTTTAGATAAAGGAACACATGCTGTTACCAGCTACCTACAAACTTCCAACAGTGCATTTCCAGTGGGCTCATGAAGACTATGATGCATAACTCGTTTAAACCCTTCCACATTGCCAAACTGTATAATCACATGTGATCCAATTTGGGTCAGATCCCAGGGATGTATTTCCAGGGGTTCCAGAAACTCCTTTGAAATCTGAACTGGTAGGCTTGCAGCAGGAGCACCAAACCATCATAGTTTGGCTGCACAAACACACTGTACAAAAATAATGGGAATAGAAGCAGTGTATTAGGAAACTTGCTCAAAAAGGGATTAAGGGAGAACAAGAGTGTGAAAGTAAAATGAAGATTGAGATACTCTGACCCTCAACACCACCACACTATTTTCGTACAACCATTTTAATTCTGTAATCTTGCATCTGGTGTTGTAAAGCAATAATAAATAAAACTCTAACAAAGCAGTCAGATACAAAACTACCCTAACAGAACATTCATAAATTGAATGGGTATAAAGAAAAAACTAGTTTGAACCTTGAAACATTTAGTAAAATTTTTTAGGAGAATTTGGATATTTGGATCACTACAGTACTCCTGACCAGCCATAAACCATAATTGATAGGACTTAAAGGAACTAGGAAACTAAGCATACCGTAGAGTCGGGTCATGAGCTTATAATTTTCGGAGAAAACTTTCACTAAAAATAATACTATCTGTTAGGTGCATACGCCTAATTAAAAATTATGGTGTGTTTAACATAGAATCACTACACTGTAATAGAGTACTTCATGGTCACCACACCAGTATATAAGGATATTTGACTCCATTTCTGAATGAAATCCTTTGTGATGAACAAGAATATGTAGAAGACTGATGATATGCTGTATACATAGAGAAGGGAGAGAAGACGTAAGCACTCAAGGAGACATTAATTTCCAGCTTTTCTTCCTGTGCATAGCTTTGTCACATGTAAGCGTCATATTGGGCCATGTGTACTTATCAGCCATGGTTAATCACAAGAAATATGCATGCACTTAACAAATAATATGAACTTAATAGACACATGCGTTTAACAACCTGATTCCATGGTATTATATTGAAAAAGCAAATTTAAAAGGGTAGTAATTAGAAGAGCATAAACTAGTAAACTTTGCAACATCTTAATGTACAAATGTGTCAAAGGCTGGGGCTCACCTCCAGACCGCTGCATCAGTCTCACCACAAAATCTGGAAACCACCTTGGAAAACCCTGGATATGCCCCTGGACCTAGATACAAAGTGAATGAGACCTGGATGACTCAGACAAAATGTGACCCAGTCGGCCTGGATGACCTGACCTGGTTTCAACACTGGGTGTTACTGTAGAGAGTGCTCATATAATTTCAGGACACTCCTTCCTCAACGATTCAAGAGGTCACAGCAAGCCATGGAGCGTGACAACAGTATGTAAACTCTACCAAGGTAAACTCAGTTGATGAATATGTACACAGATCTGTGAGTTGAAAGGTCAATAGAATGATGTGAAGAGTCTATAGAATGGTGCAAAAACTAAAAAGAAATTATTCAGCTTCTATACAACTACAACAATAGTTTAATACTCATTGAACAGCCAAAGGAAACATCCACGAAGTATTGCAATCTCTTTGCTACACATGGTACGCTTTGCTTAGTGTTTATCAATGTGTCAAAAAATTGTCCAAGAGCTGGCTAATTGCATAACTAAATCTCATTGTAAAGTGTCCTATAAGTAAAGTATCCTACCAGTAAGATACCGCTAGGAGGTTTCTTTAACTCCGTAAACACATACCATTTGTCTAACCATGATAAAATGCTCACTAAAGTGGTACCTTGATCTTCAACTTTCAGTTTTATGCTGTAACAATGAATTTACAATTGCAAAAGAAATATACGTATGTAATTTCCTCTATTTCTTGTAATTGCTATGAGTACAATTTCAGGAATACTAAGTGACTTACGAAAAAGAATTTCCAGAAAGAATTAGGACTTTAAAACTACAAAATATCCTGTCACATGTTATATTTCATTCTCTATCACCTAATGTACCACTTTAGCGTGGGCGTTCAAAGGCACCAGTCGGTGTTTAACTTGCATATTGCCCGGGCAATATCATCGGAAAGCGGTTTGCCGATACCCAGCCAGTTCAAAGAATCGATGCGCTTTGACTCGTTGTATTGAGCGACATAGAGCTTCGTATTGTGGGACTCGTTTTGGTAGTAGTTGCTAAGCTTAGTACATAGGCTAAGATAGACTAGTTGGTTGTTACTAAAGGATAATGAAGGTATAAAATATTTGTTTGGGCGATTGTGGATGCATATTTCTAGCCACTGCGTATCAGCTTTTTGAACAGACCATGGAACAGCAAAGCTACTACTGCTACATTGAAATAGGTTATTAACTTACAGTCCTAAACACTTAACTTAATATAATAACTTACTTACTGTCCCAATAGCAAAGTTAGTTGGCTTAACTTAGTACAAAAATGATAACAATATAAACTCAATCCCACAATTGCAAGTTTTCTAACATAGCGTGTTGAAGCATAGTAACGTATTAATGATGTTTTAACGTATGGACAACGTTTTGATGGCTATTAGCCCACGCTTTTAAAACCACGATCGATTTTCAGATGCTACTGTATAAAACAAACAGGATGAGTTCTCATTAGTTCTTTCACCTATTAGGTGAGTGCGCCCCAAGTGATATATATCACTTATACCACGGCCGCTTGGGATTTTGCTGACATATACACCCGCAGCCCGAGGGCCGCATATCAGCAAAATCCCTCGCAGCCGTGGTATAACTATTAAATCTGGCACCAGTTTTACAACAGTATGATGCAAAATTCCTGTATTGTTTAATGAAGCCTAACACTTAATCTTGCTGCCACCATACATAAACCACCTATTCAATTATGTACACAGTTAAGACTAAAATTAAACATGTGGGCATCATATGCTAATCATTCACACTGCATAAGCATAAGTTGGTAAACGTTGTGCACGTAAACAACACTTATAAAAGCTAAATGCAAGAAATTGTATCAAACACATTCTAGATTCTATTATTTTATACCTTTTACACACAAAACAGATATTCTTGTATAGGTGGATATACATAGCTACTGTAATGCTATCACTACCTGTGCGGCTGATGATGATGCTGAGACAACATTTGAACGTCTAAAAGGTGACGTCTGCTGGTTACTGTGTAGTAGATATGGATTGACACAAGATGGTGGTCTCATTAGAGGATGTAGCCATGACTGTTGATGTATCATTTGATGATACAGTGCACTTTGATTTACTAAGAAATGTTGATCTTCAAAATGTTGTTGTCCTGAAGTAGACTCAGCAGAAATCAGTTGACCAGTTCCAGCACTAATTGAGCTCCCAGCACTAGACGAATTAACTTCAGGAATTACATTAAGACCTTCTAAAATGAAATAAAGTGATCAAATCCGCATTACATTAAGCTATCACCTTGACTGTGCTGTTGTAGATGTGATGGGTATGGTGGATACACAGGATACCCAACTTGTGAATGTGGAGGTAGCCATGGTGGTGGAAACATCATTCGGTAATAATTATTTTGATGTTGGGGATGTTGAAATATTGGTGGATAAACTTGAGATTGAGGTGGTCCAACTGTTGGTAGCTGTGGATATCCAGTCATCATGAAGGGATACTGGTCCACTGGTTGTTGTGATGAATGAGTTTGATATTCACTAGTGGTGTGGTCTTCACTGGAAACTAATATAACACAATTAACACAGTACACAAAAGTAACCACAAACTTTGTTGTTATTGATGTTGTCGTGTGTTAGACATTTTACTTCAAATGCTCATATCTGATTATTCCTATCACAACACAATGAGGTGCCTTACTTCTCAATATGTAGTCAACACGCTATGTTACAATACGATAGTACTGTATAGTAGGGACCACAATGGAGTGGGTGTGGCCCATGAAAAAACATCACCCAAAAATCAGCCTCACTTTTCCTTGATGACAATGAGGCAGTATTGGTTAGTTAAAATAAAGCCTAAGTAAGACTTCAGATCAACTCAAAATGCTTTCAACAAGATGCAACTGAATTTTATTATTGTTAATTTATGACTGACTGAATAACTGACTGACTGACTGACTGACTGATTCCTTCAGACAAGTGTAACTTGATAATGGTTAAGGCTACAGGCTTAAATCTTTTACTGCT
The DNA here is from genome assembly GCF_963678975.1 of Dysidea avara. Taxonomy (NCBI): domain Eukaryota; kingdom Metazoa; phylum Porifera; class Demospongiae; order Dictyoceratida; family Dysideidae; genus Dysidea; species Dysidea avara. The sequence continues at coordinate 20,458,168 of NC_089281.1, forward strand.
CAACGTCATTTCAGCCCGAGAGGTGCCTTTTGGCATACCGCAGTACGTACAATGCATTATTCATGGACTTACCAGTGTCCTCCTTTGTGTCCCATTCATCGGCAGTAGCACGTGATGGCTTCCCTTTGTAACAGAAATCATCTGTATTTTTCATAGTGGCTACTTTTATTGTAGAAGTAGTTCTTGATTCGTACTGCTGTGAAACGGGTTGAATACAGCTGACAACGAAGCATAATGGATACTTCACTTTTCAAACCACAACTGATATAACTGGGGTGCATCCAATCCTTTCTTTTGATGAGGTATGCATGGATTGCTGGGGTGTTTTTTGAACAGTTCTTGATTTGTAATGCTGTGTATTGGGTCTAACATAGCTGACAACGAAGCATACTGGATACTTCACTTTTCAGATGATAATTGATATAGCTGGGGTGCGGCACCATTTCTTTCACAGTATGTGTGGGTTCACCAGTCATAATAATATTATTTACAAAAAAAAGTTAACAAACAAGTACACAATAAAATTTGGAATTTTCATCTAGAGTAGGGACCATAGCACATTGATAGAAAGTATTGAAACAAGTTGGAGTAGTACACGATATTAAATCACAGTAAAACAATAAGAAGTATTATATCCCTACTATGCATTTCCGCTATGATACCTTGAGCACAGTAGGGATATAACACTTCTTATTGTTTTACTGTGATTTAATATCATGCACTACTCAAGCTTGTTTCAGTACTTTTTATCAATGTGCTATTGTCACTACTCTAGTTAAAAATTCCAAATTTCTTTTGTGCACTTGTAGCTAATACTAGTGTAAAGATAATTTTTTAAAATTATAACGGAGATCACTGAAAAGAAAACAAAAGAAAAAAAGAGTCAAACAAGTCAACACGTTAAGCCATTCTAGAACTAAAGTAGCTAATGTCTTAGTATCTAATGTCTTTGAGCAGGCTGTAGGACCAGGTGTCCTACAGACCTTCAGCACTTGTGCTGTAAAGCTTTAATAAATAATAATAAAACTATGGTAGAGCATAATCATTAAACCTTAATAATTGTTACACATAGATTTTCATTTGGATCAAAGGCTATGGTACATAGTGTACCCTGTTTCACTCTGATGGTAATACATACATACATCATTGGATATAATTATATTAGAAAAGAGTATGCTGCGATCACTGCTACACAATAATCTCATATTGGCCTTTGATATGTCTAAAATACAGTTACACCGGAGCAATTGCATCCATCATTCCTAACTTATCACAGTACTACCTATATTAGGGATCACAGAGGTTTGAACTTTTCTAGCCAAAAAGATCACCCAAAACCAGCTTCACAATACCATCCTTGGTTAGGTATAACCAAGCACATAAGTGCCTTCAGTATGATCCCAAGGCTTCTAATAGATTGTTACGAAATTTAAAAAAATATTCAATGGAACTAACTGCCTGCCTGCCTGATGCCTTCAGGTAAATGTAACTCAATAACAGCTGGCTTGATGTTTTCACTGTTTAATGTTGCTTCATACCGCGACATGCCTTTTGGCATACCGCAGTACATACAATGCACGCATCATGGATTTGCCTTTGTTCTACCTTTGTGTCCCATTTCTTTTTGCTGACAGCCCAATGTGTCAATTCGCGGTAGCACAATGCATGGCTTCATTTGTAAATGGGAATCATCTATATTTTTCGTGGTGACTGGATTGATTGCAGAGGCACTTCTAGTATGTTTGTATGCTGTATAACAGGCTGAACAAAACTGAAAGCAAAGTGTAATGGCCACTGCACTCTCAAGGGAGTAATTGATAGTTGAGGTGTGCAAATTGAAACACATTTTTATGTTGACTGGATTGATTGTAGAGGCGCTTCTTCTGCTGTTTTCATTTGTGGTACTGTGTAACAGGCTGAACATAGCTGAAAGAGAAGCGTAATGGCGAGACAGTAGCTGGGGTGTGCATTCAGATGAAAACATTAACTCTGGAACCATCCCTTCTTTTGATGCAATATGCATGTGGTTCACCAGTCATAATAAGCTTACAAAAAAGTAAACCAACAAGTATATCAAGGAAAATTTAGGAATTCAAATAGTGATCATAGAAAAATGTAGGGGAACAAGGGAGGTCACCTACAACCCAGATCTTCTGAAAACAATAACTGTCATACTATAGAATAAAGAATTGCATCCAGGAAAAATTAACTGATAATTTGTATATAGCAGTCATCTTTCTAACTAATCAAAATAAGAAGTAAGAGCATGTATTAAAATATTTGTGGTGCCAAATTGTCTGGGTTGACCTAATTACCTGGTCACCGTAGTTAATCAGGTATAGTTGTGCTTTATAGCAAGTTACATCACTTCTGTTTTCTCAACGCTACAAATTACATCATGCAGTAGGATATTGGTAGAACTGAAAAATCCTTCTCTAGTTGGCTCACCATTTATTAACAACATCCATGACAGATCCTGAGCTCTTAAACATGCCATATTGCAGCCTGTAAGTGCTGACAATGATAGCTAGTGTTGCCAGCTAAACTACTAATTGTAACTACCTACCAACTGCTGCCATTCCTTCAACTCTCCTTTTACCACTATAATGTTATGCTAGGTGGTGTGTAGTCTACCATTACTATACTGTGTACAGTATTAAGTGTAGCTGATGCTATATGCATGGTGTTTGCTACATATAGATTAATTGATTAATAAATTATCAGAAAATCAAAACTGAGAGTTAATCCTAACTTAAAATTCCTAAGTTTTCTTTTTACTTGTATATAGAACTTACAAGTACATTATATCCATTGAGTCTGAATAGAGATCTGTGTGTGTGACAATGCCAAGTGCTAGTTTTAATGGGTATGACATGCTCCATCATAGCTTTCTAGCATACAGACTTGTTTGACTCACGTTTCTTTTCGGGAGATCTCTATTTCTGTACAGTATTTTATTTTAAAACATATTTTTACACTATAGTATCTATACTATACATGACACAAGCACAGCATGCTTATAGTGAAACTAGACATGACTGGACTATGGAAAAGGAGGGAACACAAACTGTTCCAATTGTTTACAGTGATGTTTTAGCTATAACAGCAGCTGGTGATTACCTACCACCACAGCTACTCTATCAGGGAAAAACACCAAAACCAATTTCTTTTCCAGAAGGTTGGGATGTTGCTCTCAATGGATTTAGGAAGTCTGGAATTTTAGATGCCAATAAATTTTACATTTCAATAATTATTTTGGTATTAACTATTCCATCAATTGTTCATATGTAGAGACCTGACTGTCACCTGATTCTACTGATCATGAGACTAACAATGATCTAGAAATAATAAACAATGTAATACGGTGTCATAGGTCAACTGAACTTTGGATATATAATGCTGTACTCTAACTGTTTTAGTTGTAGTTGTAATACTGAGTCATAGTGAAAGATATGTTGAGTAAGGCTGTGAACTATTCCTTATCTAAGTTTGACTGCAAGGAAGGGGTCTTCTAAGCTACAGTGGAGGTCCTACCGAGATAGAGCAGCATCTAACAGCAAGAAGACACCAACCTGAAAGAAAGGTCAGGCTGTACTTTTAGCTTGTAGAGTCTAAAGCAAACTAGAGAGACTAGACTTATAAGACTTACCTGCCTTTGAAGAGGTAGAGAATAAGGAAAGAGTTCAAGGAGGATGGAGCAGGGAAAAACTGTTACCAGTGCTACCTCCTCTACCAGTATTACTAGTATTACAACTACCTTTCCCCTCACATCTAAGAGATTAAAACTGTGTCATATGCAACAACTTGCTAAGGGATTGGAACTACCAGCTTCAGCTACGGGGAGTGACCTACTAGTGATGATCTCTAGGAGACTATGTGAGTCAAGTCATGATCCTACAAATGTCCAAGTGGTGGTCACTAAGACGCAGGAAGGGGAGGAATTGTCTTTACAGGACATGGATTGTGTTTTCCTTCACCTTCCTGTCCCAAGGGAAGCATTGTTGAGAACATCACCAATAGCAGATCGTGAGATGTCAGTTCCATCCTTGATGACGGGCTCATCACTAGCATCACCAGCTCCAAGTGACGGTGAGACTGGTGAAGTGGTTTCTGGTGTGCTTACCTTTCAGGGGAAAGAGGACTTTTCTACAGAAGAGGAGCATGTAGAGGAAGTTCTCAAGCTCATGCAACAGGCATTGCTGGAGGAACAAGGTAAACTCAAGGAGTCACAGAAGAAAGTTGTACATTTAAAGACTGAGTTAGTACAACAACAACAAGTGGCGCTAGAAGCCCACAGGGAGTAGTGGAAATGGCTAAACAGAGTGAAATTCAGCACAAATTGATGACCTCACAGATAGAAGCCCCTAGAGAGGAGGTCAAACAAGGGAAGGAGAAGATAAGGCAGCTGTGGCAAACAAATTGCCAACAACTTGTATCCCATGACAATTCTATGTTTGAGAAGGAGAAGGAGATGCAACTCTTAACTGATAAACTACATAGAGTGGAAATAGAACTAGCCACATTGAAGGCTAAGGAATTAATCCTACCCGATCCTAGTGGAATCTCAGATAATCTGTTATTACCTACAAGAATAGGGCAACCTAGACTAGAAGTGGGAGTTAGTAATGAGCGGCAAATACATGGAGATGTCGCTTACCCATTTCAGCCAAGTTCTGCGGTTGTACTACCAGAGAGGTCTATAACAGGTACAGGACAGTTCCATGGATCTAACCAGCCTACAATGACAAGAACCTCAGGAATAACATGGGTAACAAATTCACGTATGTCACTTACTGATCCTTTGATTGCTAATAGGTCCGTCAGCTCTACAGGCTCAAACCTGATACCACCTTCCAGTTTACCAACACCCAGTGTAATTACTTATCTGGATAACAATCCACCAGTGTGCCGTCGTGGAAAAGCCCCACCTATTGATGAATTTAATGCAGAGAATAATCGCATTACGCTGGATGATTGGCTGCCAATACTTGAACGAGCTGCTACATGGAATGGATGGTCACAAGAGGAGACGTTGATGCAGCTAGCAGGAAATCTGAGAGGTCGGGCCTTACAAGAGTGGAAATTACTAGATTTTAAAGACAGAGCTACCTATCAGACTGCCATCAAAGCCCTAAGAGAACGATTAGACCCAGGTAATCAGACCTTAGCAGCATTGGATTTTCGTCATGCAAGTCAGAAATCTACCGAGACTGTGTCTGATTTTATAAGACGTCTAGAAGAAGTATTTCAGACAGCATTTGGGTGTGAGAAATTATCTACAGAGACAAGAGACATGTTACTGTATGGGCAACTACAAGAAGGTTTGTTGTACACCTTGATTGAGTCACCAACAGTATCTGGAACCCAGAATTACAGGGAATTGTGTATAGCAGCTAAGAAGGAGGAGAAGAGATTGGCTGAGCTGGAAAAGATGCAACAATATTTGAAAGATGCTGATCGACAGAGTGAATCTTTTGTCAAGGGATTAAAGCTAAAAAGCCAGGAAAGTGACAAGTCCAAAGGACCTTGGAATAAGTCCAAATCATCTGGTTACCGGAAGAATTTGAGGTGTTATCTGTGTGACAGTCCAAACCAATTAGCTCGAGATTGTAAGACTAGCAAGAGTACTAGTGAGAGTCAGGGGAGAAAAGCAATGCAGGAGAATACCAATGATACAGATGGTACAAACATGATTCGCACAAAGCCCAACTCCAGTAATAAAGGAAAGGAGTCCCGCTATGTAGAAGTCAAGCTAGAAGGAGTCCCTGCAACAGGACTAATAGATATGGGTTCAGACATAACTATTGTTCGAGCTGATTTGTTCTACCATATTGTTGAAAAGGCTGGATTAGACGCTAGTCAGCTAAAGCTGCCGGACCACAAAGCTTGTACCTATGACCAGAAGCCCATCAAGTTGGATGGACAGATGGACTTGACACTCAGCTTTGGTAAGGAAGAATTACAAGCTACTGTGTATGTAAAACTAGTAGCACCTGATACGTTATTATTATCTGAAGCTGTTTGTTGTCAGTTAGGTATAGTTAACTATCACCCTAGTGTGAAAGCTGTCCCTAGGTGCACTGCTGAAGCTGTATTCAGTTTAACAAATGTGGTATCAGATGATAAGAAGCCTAATGCTACCCAGGCACTGACCATTCATGATACAGCTGTAACTGAACCTGAGGTTAAGACAACAGAAGGGAAGGAGAAAACTGGAGAAAATAGTAAGAGACCTGGTGTTAAGTTTGTAGAAACTGTGCTGGCAAAGTTTCCAGCTAGACCTTTGGCAAAGAGATCATTAGGAAAACGATCTAAGCCAGGAAGACCACCTGTATTAAGAGATGCTCCAAGGGATTCTGGTGGAAATAAGTTGGATGGTAATGAAGACCAAAACACACACAATGCTCAACATAATTTGATATCTACCAGGAAGAAGCAAAAGCCTAGGAGAAGCAAGACTGCTACCAATAAGACTACAAGCGTTCATTGTCTCTACAACTTAAGGAGTGGACAGCCTGAAGGGCCCACTACTTATTTGACAATGCTCAGGACGAGCTTGATGAGGGAGGGGATGATGTAGAGACCTGACTGTCACCTGATTCTACTGATCATGAGACTAACAATGATCTAGAAATAATAAACAATGTAATATAGTGTCATAGGTCAACTGAACTTTGGATATATAATGCTGTACTCTAACTGTTTTAGTTGTAGTTGTAATACCGAGTCATAGTGAAAGATATGTTGAGTAAGGCTGTGAACTATTCCTTATCTAAGTTTGACTGCAAGGAAGGGGTCTTCTAAGCTACACATATATAGTTCATTGTGCATATAGTACTTGTATTTCTATAGCACTAGTATTTACATGTGACCAATCATATTTTAAGCTCAACCATTTGTATGGCTACTAAACATGTATACATGGAAATGTAGTCAAATTCAGTTTTCCATACAATCCACTAAATGTTGCCGCATCTTAGCTTGGTCGTAATTACTTGGTGGACACTTTTTGTCAGCCAAACAAATACAATTGGCAATTGCAAGCAGTCCGCAATCTTCATAACCAACTTGCTTTCCATCATTATTAATGGCCACCTTCACTTTTAGCTTACAGGTGATTTCTCAGCATACGTACATCCTTTTCTTTTTGTATCTCCTTCCTTGTGTCACTTCGCCCTTGTATATGCTGTAAAGTCTAATTATACAACCAAGTACTAAGAATAATACGAAACGCGGTTAAAATTATGTCATAAATAATAAATAAATAATTAATAATTAATGTTTGAGAAAACTACGAGGCCTAGAGACATAAACTAACCGGGGATCAATTCGCCTGTGAACGAAGGCACAAACGTATAATCGTTGTGCCCGTTCGTGCTGATGACTTGACCACACATGTAATTCTATATAACACCCAGTACCACACCCTTGTTAATTAAGATTGTGCGAAGGAGAAGATTAGCGAATGCCCGTGAAGTGACTTCAGGAGAGTGAGAGGCCACTTTACACGTAAACAAGAAGATTACAAGTAAGTTTTTATGTTTGTAACGTCTCAAGTCTCCACGCCAACTGCCAGTCACATAAAATTTAATTAATTAACAATAGCTACAAGAAACATTAAAACACATGCCACGCTCTTTACAACAAGTAAACAATCTTGTCTTGTGCAGCTGGCATGGCGAACTTCTTTTGTGTTGGTGTCAGGCAATTGAATACATGCTTAATCTTTTTTGCCTTCACCTGGCTTAGCTACTAGGTTTTGGCTGGCTTGGCTGTCTTCCTTTATCTGGTTCATCTGGCTTGCATACTCCTACAGTATTGTGTAGCTATCTCCTGCAAGTTGTGTATGCATAATTATAGTGTGTCACCCGTCACTGTGCCATTGCTACACCACTGATGAACCTTATTTAGCTCTAGTTGATGTTGATACTAAACTGTATATTGGCTAATAATTTTTATCTATTGATGTTGCCTATAATGTATTGCTGCATACAATACTGCAATAATGCATAGTTCTCTCCTGTACATTTTGTATACATAATTACATATACTGTGTACACATCATTGTGTGCCATTACCACACCATGGACTGGCACTTAGCTACTGGTGGCCTTTAGTTACGATGCCATTATTGTGTTGTATCTGTCACTACTGTGACATATTGAGTTGATTTGGGGATCGTGCCTTCACCACCTAATAGCCTCACCAGGGGGCTGTCACGTTGGTGTATGTACTTGGTTGTATATGACGCGGTCCTAGTTATACAACCAAGTAGTAAGAATAATACAAAATGCGGTTAAAATTACTTCATTAATAATGAATGAAATAAATAAATAAATAAATAATGTTTGAGAAAACTACAAGGCCTAAGGCTTCACACTCACCGGGAATAGAATCCATGTTGTATGAAGAGATAATCGTATAATGGGTGAATGTTTCCGTGGAGGTGATAGAAACGTACGATAATTCTATTTAATGCCAATCAAAACAGCACGTGATATACCCACTACTAATCGAGCAGATTCAAATGGCTATTTAGACGAGCGAACTACTGTTCAATTGTGCTTGAAAGTGTTGCCAGCTGGCACACTAAGTCTCAAGTCGCCATGCCAGCTGCCAGTGGATGCGCTCCATGTATCTATGGCTGCAGGACACCTGATGAATAGGTTTGACATGCCAACTGCACAAGGACAGGTATGTTTGTTTGTATTGTAATGTACATATGTCTTGTATTTTACTATATTTTTTCTGGCTTGCTAGGCTCTGGTTGGTTTGGTTGTCTGTTTGTACTAATGTATTGTAAGAGCGTGGTATGTTTTAAATGTTTTCTTGTATTATTGTACATTTTGCCTTTACCTAGCTTACTAGGCTCTGGCTGGCTTGGCTGTCTTCCTTTATCTGGTTCACCTGGCTTGTATACTCCTACAGTATTGTGCATCTCCTGTAGGTTATGTATGCATATACTGTGTACACATCACTGTGCCATTACCACACCAATGATGTACTAGCACTTTAGCTACTGGTGGCCTTTAGTTACGATGCCACTATTGTGTTGTATCTGTCACTACTTTGACATATTGAGTTGATTTGGGGATCGTGCCTTCACCACCTAATAGCCTCACCAGGGGGCTGTCACATTGGTGTATGTACTTGGTTGTATGTGACGTGGTCCTAGTAATAATAATAATAATAATAATAAGGTGTTATCATTGACTGCATCATATAGTGAGTCATATACAATGACTCTTGCTAAGGATTGTGGATGATACAATCCAGTGCATGGTTGGTACTGCAGTGCAAACTTTGCAAGAAGTTCTTTGCACACCTAGTGGACACACACACGCACACACACACACACACACACACACACGCGCGCGCGCACAAACAAACACACACACACATGCACGCACAAACGCACAACTCATACACAATATTAGCCTTCAGCTACCATGCTAACATGGTCATACCTACTCAGTGAACCAGTGCTGAAACACCTATGCTCTACTCAGGTGCTACGAGTCAGGTAACCCACAGGGGGCTGTATCATCACAGGTGACCAATACCGATACCAGTGGTATCAGATCGGATCAGTATCGGTAATATGAGGTACAGATACCACCAGTAGACACTTACCACTTTTATTAAACCATCTCTAGCTAAGTTTCCAGTAGATGGGCTAGCAAAGCAGCGAAAAAAGCCTTTGTTACTCTTTTCCAAGTATTGCTAAAGTATTGCTACAATTACCCCCATGTGTATTCTAATATATTAGAGCACATGAATCCCTTTGTAATTAAATGATAGTGCAGTTGTTTCTCAAAGAATAAATTTATGATTACTTGGCTTGCTTTTTCATGAAAGGTTTGGTTGTAAGGCTGTAACAAACATTGTAGAATTATCGGCCACCCACACAATTAATTAGAAAACTACCTCAAATCAAGAAATTAGTACTCCACAATGATGTTTATCATGTTTAGGCAATGAATATTGTAAAACTTGATTGAACTGAGATCAATCAAACTGAACAATTACCGTGATATTTTAATAGCTAGCTATGTATCACAACAGTAAAATTTCTATAATAAACTTGTCTAGGCTTCAATGCTTAGTATCAGTATCAGTATTGGTATCGGCAGATAATTTCAGTGCGAATACTCATATCGGAAGTATCAGTAAAAAGTGGTATCGGTCCATCTCTATTCACAAGTGAAGGTGTTTAGGCACCTGATGTCCCACCTGGACTTTCACCCACTGTGTGATAAATAGAGAGTTGGCATTTGCTTCCCTGGTTAACACCAGGTAAACATTGATGCTACAGGTAACCATTGATGCTACAGCTGGGTGGGCTGCTTTCCCAGTTGACACCAGGTCACCTGGATAGACTGGAATAATGTCAGTAAAGTTTATTGTTCAAGGAAACAACAACAACAGCATAACTGCATATCAAACCTTGAACTTTGGATTACCAGACTAGTGTTCTAGTCATTTGATATTGACAGGAAGAAAAATAATAATAATGTTCACTAGTACATCTGCAATTGTAGGTGACCTCCCTTGTTTCCCAACTTTTTTTCCCTATGATCCAAAATTCCTAATTTTGCCTTAAACTTGGTTGTTCACTTTTTTTGTAACATTATTATGACTGGTACATCCACGCATATCGCATCAAAAGAAAGGATGCTGCCAAAATTAATTTTTCATCTGAACACGTACCCCAGCTATCAAATACTGCTTCGAAAGTGCAGTGGCTATTATGCTTCACTTTCAGCTATATTCAGCCCGTTACACAGTGCTACAAACAAGAAGTGCCTCTGCAACAATCCAGTCACCACAAAAATACAACAATTCACGTGCCACCAACTATTAATTACTGCCTCGAAAGTGCAGCAGCCATTATGCTTCGCTGTCAGCTATTTTCAGCCCATTACACAGCATTACAAATGACAAATCACCTCTGCTATCAATCTAGTCACTATGGAAAATACTGAGATTGTTTATAAACGTACTGTAGGGAAGTCATGCATTGCACTACTGGGAATTGACACCTTGGGCTGTCAGTAAAAAGAAATAGGACACAAAGGAGGACGAAGGTAAGTCCATGATGCGTGCATTGTACGTACTGCAAAAGGCACATCTCGGGACGAAGCAACATTGAACAGTGAAAAAATCAAGCCCATAGCCTTAGCCGTTATCGAGTTACGTTGCAGGCAGGCAGGCAGGCAGGCAGGCAGGCAGGCAGGCAGGCAGGCAGGCAGGCAGGCAGGCAGGCAGGCAGGCAGGCAGGCAGGCAGGCAGGCAGGCAGGCAGGCAGGCAGGCAGGCAGGCAGGCAGGCAGGCAGGCAGGCAGGCAGGCAGGCAGGCAGGCAGGCAAGCAGGCAGTCAGAAGAATTGAATTTTTTAAATTCGCAAATTTATTGGAAGCCTTTAGGATCGTACTGAAGGCACTTTTGGGCTTGGTTATACCCAACCAATACTGTCAAGGTGCCAGGAAGGTATTGTAAAGCTCGTTTTTGGAAGATTTTTTGGCCAGAAAAACCTAAATGTTTATGATCCCTAATATACAGTACTACCATACTGTATGATGTGATTTTCAGGCATAAGTATCTCTGTGCTCCATTTTCCGAACAGAATGATACTTATGACACAAATGCCCTCCACCTTTGGCACCCCACATAACACATTTGTGCACAGATTTCCTAATGCATTCATGAAATACTATCCCGGCTTAGTTTGTTCATTTGTGACTAAATTTTGAAATTTAACTCTTATATACACAAAGGAAAATAAAGCACACTTTGATGGAAATATAGCACACTTTGGCATAGTATAGCCCATATTGGTGCATTGTCAATTCACAGAAAAACGTATTTTAATATTTTAAAGCATTGTAACTCATTAGCCTTGGCAACTATGGATGTTTCATCAGCAATGCATGACCTTTCAGAGCATTTGGTGGCCAATGTAATCCTAGTAGCACTATTTTAGATACATTTTTCACAAGTGTTACTGTATCACGAGTCCTCAAAAGTGGGTGGAGAGTGGGGGTGGTGGGTGAGCAACAGACAGACTACAAAATAGACAAGGGTGGTAGTTGAAGGCACAAGACCACAAAAACAGCCTGTTAGAGGTAGGAAACAGACCGGAACCTCACAAAAGACATATACCACACATTCAGGACCCTGTAAAGATACCTGGTGCAGTTATACAAGATGCTAGAGCAGTGGCGTAGCCAGACCTTCAGGAATGGGTGGAAAAACTCACCCACATTTCAGCCCATGCAATTAACTAGCACAAAATACGAGTCCATCCTTAGTTGATTCTAGCTACATACATTTGGTTTAAAAACTGTTCAAAAGTGCATAAATGTATCTAGCTAGCTAATAATACACTACACGACTGTTCCTGCTGCTAATTTCACTAGTCTAATGCACCTGCATGAATGATATAGAAGCTAGAAATGAAAACTAACTTATTACACCTCCTTGTCTTGTTCTCCTGTACTTGTACACAACTCTTTATACTCCAGCCTGACTCTTAAGATAGTTGTATGGCTTAATTCAGTCACCACTGAATCTTTTTAATATCTCCAAACGACTTGTCCATCACCAGAGAGTTTAATTTTCATCTATCACTTTTGGATAGCAAAACCTCGCCAACAGCAGAATCCGTGCTGCTACTCACAACTCAGTATTCTGGATGTGAAAAATAGACTTGATCCCTTCTTCCTCGTGTTCCTCCCTACCCACCTAAAATTTACATCACGTGATGCTATGCACTAAATGGAAAACATCTAAATTACTCAGATCACGTGATGTAATTATTGAGCTTATCTCAATGAGCCTTATCCACAATGACGTTTTATGACATCACGAAATAAAAATGGCTGCGATAGTTGGGGGACTGTTATTCAGGCACCTATGGTTAACTGACAGGTACGGTTATAAAGTAACAAAAGCTATTGTAAATGCACGCAGTTTAGAAAAAAATTGAAACGCGACTAAATTCGTTTATTGTAATGTCTTATATAAAACTTGACTGTATGAACCTGTTGTTTAGAACTTGATATCTTCTTTCCTGGCTGAAATATGAGCAATTAAAAACTTTTCTCCATAGGTGCTTATATAACAGTCCCCCAACTATCGCGGCCATTTTTATTTTCGTGATGTCATAAAACGTCATTGTGGATAAGGCTCATATCAGCTGTTGGATTACAACAAAAATATGGTGCTTCCAAGGTATGCACTACTTGTTTCTTGTTTGCAATAGCAATAGCAAGCGGGCACCGCTGCCCTAGGGAAATATGGGTGGGCACATGCCCACCCAGGCCTGCCTTGGCTACGCCACTGCACTAGAACCCTTTAGGCTTTTGTACCCCATGGTTGATTTCACTAAATCCAGTTGCAGTTTTCTTTGTTTCAGTGCTCAGACTTATTTCTTCTATTCAAAAACATTTACAGAATGCCTATTTATCATACACTATGATAGCAGTGTATAGTAGGGACCACAAAGGAGTAGGTGTGGCCCACAAAATAATATTACCTAAATAAAACAGCCTCAATTTCCCCTAACGACGATCAGGTAGTATTGGTTAGGTTAAACTATGCCCAAACAAGCCTTCAGATCAACCTGAAACGCTTTCAACAAGTTGCTACGGAATTTTAAACATAATTTATTTGACAAAATTTTCTACTGACTGAGTAAGTAAGTAACTGACTGATGCCTTCAGACAAGCGTAACTCGATAACGGCTAAGGCTACGGGCTTGATTTTTTCACTGTTCGACGTCGCTTCAGCCCGACTGGTGCCTTTTGGCATACCGCAGTACGTACAATGCATTCTTCATGGACTTACCAGTGTCCTCCTTTGTGTACCATTCATCTTTGCTGACAGCGAAGTGTCGATTTGGCGATAGCACGTGATGGCTTCCCTTTGTAACGGAAATCGTCCATATTTGTCATAGTGGCTATTTTGATATCAGAGGTACTTTTCAAACAGTTCTTGATTCATACTGCTGTGTAACGAGTTGAACATAGCCGACAACGAAGCGTAATGGATACTTCACTTTTCAGGTGATAATTGATATAACTGGGGCGCGCAGCACCATGTCTTTTTTTTGGTATGCGTGGATTGCAGAGGTGCTTTTCAAACAGTTCTTGATTCGAAATGCTGTGTAACGGATTGAACGTAGCTGACAACGAAGCGTAATGGATACTTCACAGGGTGCACGGCGCCATTTCAGATGTACTATGCGTGGGTTCACCAGTCATAATTATTATTTACAAAAAAAAGTTAGCAAACAAGCATACAGAAAAATTTGGAATTTTCAACTAGAGTAGGGACCATAGCACATTGATAAAAAGTACTGAAACAAGCTGGAGTAGTGCACGATATTAATTTACAGTAAAACAATAAGAAGTGTTATGTCCCTACCATGCTCAAGATACCATAATGGAAATGCACAGTAGGGATATAACACTTCTTATTGTTTTACTGTGATTTAATATCGTGCACTACTCCAGCTTGTTTCAGTACTTTTTATCAATGTGTTATGGTCTCTACTCTAGTTGAAATTCCAATTTTTTCTGTGTACTTGTGCTAAATGGAAACCACCTAAATTACTCAGATCACATGACGTAATTATTGAGCTTATCTCAATATCAGCTGCTGATTTACAACAAAAATATGGTGTTTCCGAGGTATGCACTACTTGTTTCTTGTTTGTAATAACAATAGAAAGCAGGCACCGCTGTCCTAGGGAAATATGGGTGGGTACGTGCCGACCCAGGCCCACCCTTGGCTACGCCACTGCACTAGAAACCTTTAGGATTTTGTACCCCATGGTTGATTTCACTAAATCCAGTTGCAGTTTTCTTTGTTTCAGTGCTCAGATTTATTTCTTCTATTCAAAAGCGTTTACAGAATGCCTATTTATGCTATCACCATTGCAAAAAATGATCAGCTAGCAGGAATTGTTGCAATAACTAGTACTGAAACAAGTTGCTGGGTGTGTGAATTTAATCCCAATTATAGCCCACACAATTTGCAAATAAACCATTGTGCTTAATATAGGAATTAAATTTGTGCATCTATTATAATGACCTTCCTTGCTTTAATGGTAACGATTCTTATTAATTCCTAATCTGTCCTTACACTAACTTATTTGTAACGTAACTCATCATTTATGAACCCTCATACACCTTATCAAAGGAAATATAGCTAAAGGTTGATATGCTTCTAATACTGATTACTAGAAAGCAGAGCAGCCATTTTGCTCTGTTACGCAGCCTCACAATAGAAAACAATACATAATCTACTTGCTTTAACTGTTAGAGGGTGGTGCAAAAATCATGTTCTATTTGTATGTAATAGCTAACACATAGAGTTATTGATGTGCTACTCACTAAAGAAATGTTGCCAGCAAAACACATTGGAAATCTCATGCAGAGGTAAGTCAAATTAAGACACATCTTAAACCAGCGCAAAGTCTAACTGTGAAAACTAAGCCCATAACATTAGCCATTATTGTGACTCATGAGGTAGGTGTTAATGCTGGGAACCGGTACCAAGCAATTAAACATCATGTAGCTATGTAGTGTACATAGTGATGTCACTTTTTTAAAGACTATGAGGTTTCCTTGCTGAGATTAATAATGCAAAACACCGAAGTTGTTTGTTTGTGGTTCTGACAGGAATGTAGTTCAATTATTCAGTGAGTCAAAGCAATTGTATATACATTACACATGGTACAGTTATGTTTGTCAATAAAGAGAAATTAACTTGTATATAATTCAAAACCAACACAATTTTGCAATTATAGTTGGCGAAGGTTCGCAACTTGTCCTATGCTATGCACTTTCAGTTTTAATATTGTATTGACACATATACCTCTTGCCATACAAAACCCAGTTTTAATAAGTGTGAAAGAATTACTATAATACAACACACTGGACCAACACACAGATGCATGAATATGCCCTCCAGGCTACCACAAAAGTGCTCAGTATAAGAGTCCCTATGATGTAAGGCAGTTATGTTCCAGGGCTGAAGAGCTGAGGTTGTGGATGAAGACTTGCATGGAACAGATAGAACAAAATGGTGCATCAAAAAGGTCCCAAAAATGTTATGACTTATACGGGGATTGAACCGAGATTGGTTATAATAACTTGGGGTTAAAGGAGGTGCGCAAATTGCCACGGTTGTTTTGTCTGTGGTTTTTGACAGGAATGTAGCTCTACTTTTCAGTGATCCTTCCCTACACTAGTGCCTTCATCACCCTATAAAGCACAAACAAAAGCACGTATTGATTTGCTACAACAACACTCGAGTTACCAGATGATGGGGGGTTAATTTTGCTAAAATCCCACATCGATACATGCTTTGCATGTCAAGATACTATACGCTAAAAGTTGAGTTTTAAAAAGGTGTACACAAAAAAGTACTGTTTAGAAAGAAAAAAGAGTTACCAACACGTGGATTCAAACCCACCACCTCCTACACAATAGTCAGGTGTTCTACCACTTGAACAGTTTGTGCTGTGGTCTACAAGGTATGTTGCTCAAGTTTTCTGTACACCTTGACCTTCTACATGCTGTAGAGAATGAATGGAAGCACACACGAACTCATGATAATAATCTTAGAGTAGCCGGATGATGAGTGTTTGATTATCAGCACTGATTGTGTTGATTCGCTCTGAGTTTGGTGAGTAAGCGGCATGACAGATGGACAGACAGCTTTTCAGCTTTAATATATACTAGCATTGGTACCTGCCCTATGTGCAGGACCATCTCCACATTAAACATTTTAATGCCACGAAGAGGGACTAAACATTAAACACCAGCACTGCTAATGTGGCTATGTAGGGTACATGGTGATGTCACATTTTTTAAAGGGCATCAGGTTTCCTTATGTCATAATGATGCAAAACACTAAAGTTTATTGTTTGTGGTTTGACAGGAATGTAGTTTAATTATTCAATGCATCTTCCCTACCAGTGACTTCAACATGCTGTATAGAACAAACTAAACCTTTGCTGCTTTACATGACAATTAATGCAACAATAATTAATATATTGGGAACCAAGCATAAATATTAGTGTCTTATATTTGCTGTGTAGCATGTATGTTGATAGTGCTTTAAAGTACATGATCCTTATGCAGTACACAATAATTTATAGTGAAATAATGAGCATGCATGCAAGGCTAGCTAATTAGTTAAACTACATGCGAGCTAAGGCAATTGTATACAGTATATCCTACATTACATACAGGTTGTGTACACATGGTACAGTTTCAGTTTCTACATTATGATGTTTACCTTACTGACTGTCACAAAGAGAAATGAACTTGAGCATAATTTAAAGCCAACACAATTTGCAGTTATAGTTACTGCATGGCAAGCAAAAGTTCAGAACTTGTCCTATGCTATGCACTTTCAGTTCTGATGTTGCAGTGACACATATACCTCTTGCCACACAAAAACCCAGTTTTGAAACACCTGCTGTGTAATTGACCAATAAAGTAATGTACGAATCTTTAGAGTGAAAGCATGTAAGCAGGATTATAGTGAAACAGTTGTGCCAGGTCAGATGCAGTTCCTCAGTGTAAACTATGGATTTGTATGGTTCTAGTATTATCATTTTCCAGATGCACAGTAGTACTTTTGTCCAATCAGGCAAACTGCCTATTTACTACAGCAGTATTGAGGTAAGTCTGAACAAACAGTTTTGCATGTCAGTGCACACCTATGTGCTTAAAACAAAGATGTAGATATTCTGGATACTGGTGAAAGAAGCTTTTACCTACTCTAATACAACACACTGGACCAACACACAGATGGACAAATATGTTGGCAATTTGCCAGCCCTATCCCAAAAGTGCTATAAGAGTCCCTATGATGTGTGCCAGTGCTGAAAAACTGAGCATAAGAGTTTGTAGATGAAGACTTGCATGGAACAGATAGAACAAAAAGGTGCATCAAAAAGGTCCCAAAAGCAAAAAAAAAAGTTATGACCTAGGCGGGGATTGAACCCTGGCTGGTTATAATAACTTGAGGTTAAGGGAGGTGCACAAATCGCCACAGTTGTTTATCAGTGGTTTTGACAGGAATGTAGTTCAACTTTTCAGTGATCCTTCCCTACACCAGTGCCTTCATCGCCCTATAAAGAGCGAACAAAAGCATGTGTTGATTTGCTACAACACTCGAGTTGCCAGATGATGGGCGTGTAATTTTGCTAAAGTCCCGCGTCGATACGTGCTTTGCATGCCAAGATATGATGAGCTAAAAGTTGTGTTTTAAAAAGGTGTTCACAAAAAGGTACTGAGAAAAATAAAAAAATCTGTCAACACGTGGATTCGAACCCACGACCTCTTACACGCTAGTCAGGCGTTCTACCACTTGAACAGTATGTGCTGTGGTTTTCAAAGGAATGTTGCTCAAGTTTTCTCTACACCTTGGTCTTCTACGTGCTGTAGAGAGCGAACGGAAGCACGCGTAAACTCATGATAACAATCTTAGAGTAGGCGGATGATGAGCGCTTCATTATCAGCACAGATTATGTCGAGTTGCGCCAAGTCTGGTGAGTAAGAGGCGTGATGGTCAGACGGACAGACGGTTTTTCAGCTTTATATATATAGATATACTAGTATTTTAAAAATTGTTAATCTAAAAATGAAGTAGGGATCCAGTGCAATAAAAAGTAGTGAAACAAGAGATGAATGATGGTGTTACAGCATAGCTCAGTGGGAAATCCCTACTTTGGCATTGAACAAAATAGTAATAGCTAATGTGCCAAAGTAGGGACTTTCCCACTGAACTATGCTGTAACACCATCATTCATCTCTTGTTTCACTACTTTTTTATTGCACTGGATCCCTACTTCATTTTTAAATTAACAATTTTTAAAATACTAGTTTGTTTAGTTTTATTTGTTGTGGCACAGCTAGCTACAGTGTAACTTGTATTAGTCCACTTGTACTCCACATCTGTAGGTATGGGAAAGGCAGATACCATCACTATAAACATCTTCCCCATTTGCTCAGTGAGAAGTGGAGTTCCTCATATTCTGTGGTTATGCTGTAGTTTGGGGTTCTCCTTGCTGCACTCTTCAATAATGAGTATCAGGGGATCGTCTGTTCTAGATGCAAGCCCTCCAGCCGTCGACCTTGCTGTTGTTGAGGGGTACCTGTCTCATTTAGTATTATACTAATTTTATATTATGCTTGCTTCTTTTTCTTATAAAAATAATTATGTCCTCCAGAACAATATAACTTGTAACTGTTCCATCATACATTACTGTTGTATTAGAGTATACTTGAAGCTAGCTAGACCAATAAGGAGTGAGGTGATCTTGTTTATTGTTAAGTAAACAGCTAGAGGTCAGCTACTATTTCGCTAATATCTTTATTTGGGGGCGTGGTCACAAACCTATCGCGAACCGGATCCCAATCGTGAAGTTGCAGATGTCTAGCAAGTGTAACTTTCAGTATAGTAGCGCCGAGACTGAAGCGCTTCTGAAATCCAGCTCTGAAATAATTCTGTAACGTCTAAATATGCTGCTGAAAGAAAGCGTTAATGCGGAAAATTAATGCCTCGATATGGTTTCGTTGGATGAAGAAGAAGACAAGCAGCCTGATTGAAGATAAAAGAAAAGACAAGGCGCAGAGGGCCTACATTCGTCAGAACCCCAAAAGGCACATCCCACTGGTGAGTTTGTTGTTGTGGCATAAAACAGTGGCTGTGCGCTGCTTCATTTGGCCTCTAGCCTTGCGACTGTGGTCAGTGAGGCAGTCAGGCAGTCAGTGAGACTAAAATTCGAATTTTGGCAATTTTTAAAAATTCTATATCCAGCCACCTGTAAGTGTTTTGTTATATTAATGCTGTTTTATGTATTATATGGACTAGTACTATTCCATAAAAGTGGTTTTTGTCACGTAAAATGTCTCTAGGGTGATTTCTGAAAGCGGAATTTTGGGCGGCGCACGAAAGTTTCACTGCAATCCCTACTTAAACGGTACAACTGTACTGTTTGATATATATTTTGCTTTTTCGGGGTTACAGTGAAAATTGTATCCTTGAAAAATAGACCTCCATATTATTAGCATAAAGAGAGAGAACAAAGCATTAAGAGGGTCAAAAACAAATACATATACCTCGGATTCATGTAACTATACTGACAGTGCAGTATAGGAATGGTAAAGAAGCTATACAAATAAAATAAATACAGCTACAATACAACACACAAAAACAAACAAGAACAAGACAAATTAAATACTAGTGCTTCAATCAACACAATCACATGCCAAAAATATTTGTTGAGAACAACTGATTGCTTTATGAGCAGTATAGTTCTACAAAATGCCCACAGACTGTTGAATTACTGTTTGTAGGACCCTAATGGATAATGACCCAAGCAACCGATTTCAATAATGGTGTACTAACAAGCATAGCCGAGGCAATCTAATTAACACAGACACTAACCCAATCTTGCCGGACTTCCATTCACGAGCAGCGTGGAGATGTTAATAAATGGACCAGTAGTTGGTATCATTATGGCTTTACGGTATCCAGCACTGAAGGTCTACAGCAGCTTTTATTACATATTACGTGACCCAATTTTAGAAAACTGTCGATATACGCACATTTATCAAAATTCGTTTTATTAATTCTTTGTTGTCTACAGGGACAGAGAAATGGACTGGCTTAGTTTCAGCTTCATGAGTTAGCAGTGTGGGAAATACAGCAGTAGACAGCCGTACGAACAAATAAATCAATATGTACAGAAGACACTGAGAAAATAATCTACAGGCACTTACATAAACCAGATACAATGGCGTACGGAGTTGAATCTTTGCTCATTGTATTCACCATGAATTTGTGAATCCACTAAGGTATAGTTTTTGCTAAAGGTATTCTTCTGTGATCCGGAAAGAAGGCGAATTCATTGAAGAAAGATCATCATAAATTCTTTCATCACCACAATGCAAACAAACATCTGTAACTCATAAACCCACCTGTGTATGAAGATGAAACAAGGAATTTTGAACTCCCTATGAATAGGGGAGCATGATAATGCCCAGGATGTATCCACTGGAGTGTCAATTCACCGACCAGCAAGGTGATAAGAACTTGCATAAAACATAAAATATTTCTGGAGCTTGCATTTTTTACCCATTGTTTTTAAATGCATTTTATTACAAAAGTACTATTGTGTGTAGATCGACAGTTTTCTAAAATTAGGTCACATATGAGATTGTTTGCAAATCCGCAAAAAAAAAAAAATTATCTTGCTCAACCTTGAAAATACCCCCTCAAAACATTTTGGCCATATATACAGTAACATGGTTGGTTCCTGGAAAACATATTTAGTGGGATCACAATCTCTAACCGGATGTAATAATCTAGTCTCGTGTAGCCAGACTCTTTTCTTTCTTTTGTGTGGGGGCAGGGAAAGAAAAGGGTCTGGTGAACATAGTATAGCATTGTCGTTGGGCTATCCGGAGATTGTGGGGATTCTACTGCACAGCTTCCAGATTGTTGATTGGCACGAATGACGTGATTTGCTAATATTTGCATCATTTACATCCTGTTACATGGCTACTACTGAAACAGAATGCAAATGCAGCATATCATGTTATTTGCACCAAACAACAATCCAGAAGCTGCACAGTAGAACCTACAATCTCGGGACAGCCAAACGACGATGCTATAGAGCTTATCCTGGGGGTGTGGTAATTACGATTACGCGCCGGGACACAAAATAATTCTATTTCCAGCCACCATTTTGAGTGGAGAAGGCATAAGTGTATGGTGTAACGTTCTCAAAGTACTATTCCGAGCTGGAAAGTGACACAAGGGAGAGGTACGATGAAACGCTAAGACTGTTAAAAGCTTCAGAAGACTCCTACTGTCTGTTTGAGCATAGAAGTTGGTTATCAGAAAGAAGATAGCGTGTCTTACGCATGAATGGTTCGAGTAGCCTGCCTGACATTACTTACGTTATGATATCACTTACAATTATTGGATTTTGAACCCCTAGCTATTGTACTAAAGGCTTACAAAAGCCTGGATGTCAGGAAAATGACTTAACTTGCTGCAGCAAACTTAAAGAAGTGTTGTGTGCAGGCTTTTCTGAAGAATATGTAGCCACCCACTATATATAAAGGAGGATTTGACAAACTCTGGGAGTACCTCACAAGCTAAGCAAACAAATGAATACTGTGTCTAATAGCTCCTGCTGCCTTGGTCACTTGTATATCACTCACCTGACTGTTAGCAAATGAATTGTAGCCCTGCAACAGGCACTGAAACCTACAATTGTACCACAGTCCAATTATTGTATTTCAAACTTGTGTTGATTATGTACGTATATACATTATATATGTACTTTTACACATTTCACATGTTGTTAATACAGATGTATTGGGAGAGAAAAACCATCATTAGGATGTTTAAAACTCAATTACAATACCTCGGGACACATGTGATCACATACATGCAAAATGCACAGTACAAACATGGCAAGTAAAGTACAAGAATAAACCAGAACGTGACATACAAATGAACACATGGCATTCATCAGACTTCCTCTCCTGAAATGACAATTCCACATCCTGACCAACTGTCTTGACTAAGAACATATAGCTACAAGATCTACGTAATTACTTAAGTAGTTACTAATAATTGTATGTTGTTATGGCTGTTGGTTGCAACCAACAGACCTTTGGTGTTTTCACACCATAAAGCCTAAATAAATAAAATAAAACAAACACATAACTATAAAATCAAACATTACATTCAGGACAATCACATGCTAAGCAGATGCATTGTGATGAAGTGATAGTTTTCTATAGTGAATACAACACACATTAGCTAATTAAAAGGAACAACCCAAGTCACAGCAATTCACAAGGGACAACATAATTATAGTCTCTATTTTATCAATGACAGAAAATTCATCTGATTCACTACAACTGACAATGTTTACAGGTAGGATGAATTGTAGCATCTTGTACTTCTGCCAACAAGTTCTATTACTCTTGACATGTAGATAAGTGATACCGTATAGCCTAAATATTTCAAGGGGGAAATTTTTTGTTGATTTCATAGTTTTGGGGGTTATTAGCAAAAATTTTAGCCTTGAAATATTTAGTCCTCCATATAGTCTAATACAATTTGGGAGTGTTTGCAAATCCACAAAAATTATATTTTTAGCAACATTGCTCAACCTCGAAATATTTGCCCCTCAAAATATTTAGGCTATACGGTAACTTTCTCCATCACTACCTTACTCAGTTGCTTCAATTGCCTCTTGTAAATGGTGGAATGCACACTTCAGCACAGTATAATCCTTGTACAGTGAAGCCATGGTCTGCGAGTAGCATGTCACTGCACAAGAGTTTCTGCAACAGGCCACAGTTTTCAAACATCGGAGGCTCTGCCATCCCAACCTTTTGAAACAAGCAAATGGAGCATCGTTTTCCAGCCCACACAATGATGGCTGAGAAAATTCAGCGTGTAAAATCGAGAGGCTGTAATATGTCCAACCTGCTGCTGAAACCACATTCTACGAATCATTATTTCCATGTATTCTCTTCTAATTGAGCCTGACTGAATGAAACTTAAACAGATGATAATACCTTTTCACATCTTTTTATGCCATTTTCATTGCAGCAGTTCTGTTAAGTGGTTTAGGTATAATCCCTTTTTCATATATTGGCACATACACACCGGTAAACTCTACTATTAATGATAAGATTACAGGTGAGCATTTGGATAACTTGTGTGTTTGCTTCTGCAGTCAAAAGTGCTGCAATGTGTGTGCATGCAGGCTTCTCCAATTCCTGCCACAATGCCAATTGTACAAACTCTGGGAGTGCCTCTCAAGCGAGGCAAATAAATGAATACTGTGTCTAGTAGCTCCTGTGTGCTGCCTTGGTCACTCACCCAACCATTAGCAAAAGAATTGTAGCCATCCAGGCCTTTGTGAGCCTTTAGTACAATAGCTAGGGGTTCAGAATCCAATAATTGTAAAATATATCGTAACGCAAGTAATGTCAGGCTTTTCCCTCAGGTTACTCGAACCATTCAACACGCACAAGACACGCTATCTTCTCTCTGATAACCAACTTCTATGCTC
Source organism: Dysidea avara (assembly GCF_963678975.1). Lineage (NCBI taxonomy): Eukaryota > Metazoa > Porifera > Demospongiae > Dictyoceratida > Dysideidae > Dysidea > Dysidea avara. The sequence goes on from NC_089281.1 coordinate 20,482,297, forward strand.
AGACAGTAGGGGTCTTCTGAAGCTTTTAACAGTCATCATATCTCTCCCTCGTGCATCTTTCCAGCTCGGAATAGTACTTTGAAAACGTTACTCATTTTACGCCTTCTCCACTCAAAATGGCGGCTGGAAATAGAATTATTTTGTGCCCCAGCGCATAGTCGTAATTACCACGCCCCCTGGATAAGCTCTATACTATGTTCACCAGACCCTTTTCTTTCCCCGCCCCCACACAAAAGAAAAGAAAGAAAAGGGTCTGGCTATGCGAGACTAATAATAATCAATTATCACTCGACCACGCCCATAAAAATGACAGTGATACATTAAATCCTCGATTCAATAAATCATACTATCTGTGGTACCTTCTTCCTTTTTGTAATCAGTTTAAACTGTAATCCTCTCTGCAAGTGCGTTGTGATTTGACTCCTGACAAAATAGTACCATATATGGACTAAACTACTGGTTAGGAGAAGAGAATAGGCTACGTAGTTTCAACAGTACACAGCACATGGCACCATAGATAGTAACTCACCGATTTACTCTTGTGATCTCGTGAATCGTCTCTGATAAAAACCTCCCGACTGCACTTTAACGTCATACAATCATAGATTATTAATCCCCACTCACACAATCGCATACAATCCTTCCGACTATACTATGACGTTATAAAATTCCCCAGCAAGCGAACACGGGCGCCGCTATGTTAATTTAGGCATTCCAGTATCCGAGTTTTTTAAAATGAAAAGATCTCCGTATTTTCACCAATAGAACCCTGGCACAAAATAACAACTCGCGTTTAACTTAGGATTGCTCCGTCATCCGAGCTCCAATGAATGAGGTTGACAATCGCTGTAGGGTTTGTCCACACGCTGATCATCAAACGGGATCAGGGTTACCGTACCTGATAGCCAAAGAGTGATCAGTGCAGGAGCCCTCAGTGGCAAGACTTAACTTACAGTACAACATTAACTACACAGTAACAAAGTTCAGGTCAAGAGGTCCATAGATCCCACTCCGGGGAAGCTCTGGAATTAAAAATTCTGTAAGAGCAGTAGATGGCAATACCAGCAGCCTGCTCAAACAGTGACCGGACAGTTTTCTTTGACACACAACAAGCAGTAGCCACTTGAGCAAGTGTTTCTGACATAAAGTGACCCAGACATCCTATCTCGATAGAAATGAGATCAACAACTAATCCAGTGCATTGTAGATCATACAGTAAAGAGCCATATCTATCTTCTTCCGAGCTCTTGCAGCCAATAAGTGTTGCTGGGTATTAATGGGAACAGTCAGCTCAAACAGGTAGATGGAATCTTTAGAAACCAAGACCAAGTCAGGTCTGCTAAGGGAGGTAGAAAGTTCGGTGGGGATAGTGCTAGGAGGGCTGACACTGGCAAGATAACCTGGAAGGTCAGTATAAAGTTTAAAAAATTCTGGTAAATGCTTTTGAAGCCCGTGAACGAAAACCTGCAAGACTGAATCATCCCTCCAGGCATACCTACCCTGAACGAGAGCAACAGAACATCCAGTCAAGATATGATTTGTGGTAGGTTGGGGAGCTTGACAAAGAGCACACTTTGGATTAGTAATTATGCAGTCTAAGAAAATTGTATTTTAAGTCATTTATAGCTAACTCAGCTATCTAGTTAGTAAAAAATAAATAAAAATCCACCCTCCCACACTGCTATTTTGAGTACAGGAGGATGAGAAACTAATAATTAAGTTTATGTGGCCTAATGTATGTAGAATACTTTAAAACTTTTAAAAACGTACTGTCGGGTGGAAGGTAGTCACTGGTGCTTACTTTAAAGGGCGTAGTTACTCATTACCAAGTTTGGATGGACATAAGGTATGATAAAAAAAAAGGAAAATAAAGTATTGCAAACATATGGGAATGCAAATTTAAGGCAACGTGGTGCAGCAGTGAAAAGACTGCTGCTGTTAAATAGCATCAAAAGTTGTCAGCCATCTATTAATATATGATTTATACTAGAAATGCAATTATTATATCATAAATACTGAAATTGTCAGGTGACAACACCAATATTTCTGATGCTAAATCATATAATAAATCATATATTAATAGATGGCTGACAATATTTGATATTATTTAACAGCACCAGTATTTTCACTGCTGCACCATGTTGCCTTAAATTTGCATTCCCATATGTTTGCAATACATTATTCTTTTTCTTATCATAACGTCATGTCCCTTCTTCTATAGACAAAGTTGGTAATGTTTGCTCGAGTTAGTGATTTTCAGCTCCACAGCAATTTTATGGCTGTGTCAACCACTTCAGACTCGGCGTAACGAAACCACAACTCCACCTTAAATATTGTTGCATCATTGTTACACCTCTTTAAGTTGTTTTACTTACTTGAGATAGCCACTTGCCTATGGGTATACACCATTGTATCAAGAAGTGTGCAATAGGTGAAACATATTTGCTCACCACAAAGCATACAAAGATTGCTGAGATCTGATAAGACATTAAGTTACTCTCATTACATGTACAAACTTGAGCTAGGCATGCAGTTTCAAGGCAGTCCAGGTTGATAGATGGCTTCCTAATTTAATTGTGCCATTTTCCCTTAAAATGTATGGGGAGCCCTGGAGAAAAAAATGTACCCCTTTTCAGTTTTTAAGCACTGTGCATGCCAAAGTAGCTAATTCCAACCCAACAAACTGTTCCAAGATAATTGTAAGAAATGTTACTAACCTAGGAGCATACATAATGCAAGCACAATTGGAACACTGAAGACATAAATTTTGGGAAATTCCCAAAACCATTTTTGGCTAATTTTGAGTATATTTGACTCAGGACTAGACACATACTAGGTCGAGGATAAAGTGCTGCATCCTTCAACATTACAATAGGGTATATAGCTAATCCTAACTGACTGCACTGGGATGTTCATAATCTGATTAACAGATTGTATAATTGGTCAATGGCTGTGAAGAGATACACAGAAACTACGTACGTAAGTCTTGTACTACAGATAAACAGTACTATAAAAGTCCCTATTTATAGCTACATAGCTTGTGCTCTAAATACTGTAACTACTTTATTAGAGTGATTGACTGCTCTATTAGAGTATCTCGATCTGAACGTGACTGGTTTTCAGAAACCTCAGAAACGCCCCTGGAGACGCCCCTGACATGACATGTAGGAAATAATAGTTTGTTTCATAATGTGAAGTATCATTTCCCAAGCACACTTTATAATTTATGTTGTCCTAAAACTTATAACGTGTACACACAAATATGATGTACATATTGTTCAGTGCATATGTATAGTGATAGGAAGTATTTATGTGGAGTGTGAATGAACTTGTTCCCTTTGTCTAGATCCTACTTAAGAGGTTATAACTGCATATTTGTACAGTCCTAAAGCTAGAGTGAGTAGCAAAAATGTGCTACTTTTATAGCATTGCACATATCACACTAGAAGTTGTTGAGATATGAGTAAAGAAATTACCCTAAGTTGTCTGTCCTGCCAGTCCTGGCGTCTGCTGGTTTAATACATCAAATGCAGTCCATTTCTCTTGAGGTTCTATAGTCATATCATGATCATCAGTCAGTAACTCAACTACACAACATACTGTGCCAAAGGTTGGTGTCAACCTAGCTATGGTCCTATGGCCTGGTTACCATTAACAATAATTAAAGACCATCTTTTAAAATTATATTTTCATTTGATCTACGTGGCAAGGAAACCACTTTATAGTAGTAATGTAAAGACACTTCAGATTATTACAGACTACCAACCATTAGAAACATACAGTCAGTGATATACCACTACTTCATCTATGACTTACATTAATACAAACACTTTGTAGACTCATGACTATTTACAAGGGTAAAATGACTATTTACAAGGGTAAAATTTGTGAACCGGTGAAGTTTATGTATTGCAGTAGTAACTGTTCTAATAGAGTAGTTTAGAAAGTTACATATAATTGGTGACTGTTCTGTTACAGTAATTTAGAAAGTGACTGTTCTAATAGGGCAAATTTATTTCATTATATACATATCATAAATGGGTGACTGTTTTATTAGATGAATGAGAACTGGACGGACATCTGTGAATGTCTGCTATCAATTAAGAAAGTTAAAATTGTGGATCTAAGTTAAGTGTTAATGGAATTATGATGAGTCAATATTCTAAAGTAGACCGTGACCATCATATAATATATACTCCAAACTTATATGAGAAAGACCTTGTTAAAGACTTAGCTCAACAACACACAACACAGCAAGTTAGCAACTTTGAGTAACTGAATCTGTATACTTCAAATGAAAATTGAATTTCATATCCTTCATAATATGCAGCATAATGCAGGCCTTGTATTTTGTCACACAGTTTATGCACCTATGCAGCTAAACTATGTACACACTTTTGTAGTTATTAGTGTGAATAGCTGCACAGTTTTACTTGATGATTTTACATGCCATGAACTATTATAGTTACGACCATAAAGTTATTAACTCAATTTCCTTCTATATACATTGGAGGAGCTTTGAATACTTGTGTACAACAAAATGAAATATACACATTAAAATATTAGCATGTACCTTAATTATATACCATTGCAATATTTATGTCTAGTATATACAGCCAAAGTGCTAGGGTATATAAGTTAACATAATATACCACCAGCTCATATTTTAAGGACTGTAGAATAATACCTTTATATATTAACACTGCCAGGCAGGAACTGACCAGGGGCAGACTAAGCCAAAATGTATATAGCTGGAAGTATATACATTCAATTAATTTTGTAAAGAGTGCAAAGAGAGAATGTTGATATTGCATCAGAGTGGTAGACTCTCAGCACATGGATTGTGTAGATCACTGATAAAATTAATTTTAAAGATATTGAAACAAAAAAAACTCATATTATTCAAACACATGGTGCTGTATTGACTGTTCTATTAGAGTTACTGGTATTGACTGTTCTATTAGAGTATCTCACGTTTTATAGTTGCCAGGTAGAGCTGTGGGGGAGCTATACAGTACCATGCACACATATTCTTCAAAGAGATGTACCTAAGGGAAAGGACAAGTGTTCCTTGCTGAACCTGTCAATAACTGCTAGCAAAATTGTGTGCCCTTAACGTGTAGAGTCTAGGCATAATTTATAGCAGTGCATATAACTATGTAAATTGGCAGAGAAATTGCCATGTTTCCTTTATATAGTTCACAATTACATGTGATTAGCTATGTATAATGCTTTCTTGTACTATTCAGTATAAATGGATAATGAACGATGTTACATTTCAACCAACTGAGGATGTTTAGTGATAAAAATCTGCATAGTTATAGATTTATTTCAGTCACAAAACTACACGTGCATTAACAATAATTTGTGTTATTAGGTTTTTGTGTAATTCAGCTCCATATACTACAGGTTGCGAGCTACATTAACATGAAACTGTTACTAACTATACTCCTCTGTATACAAGATATGTACATTGAGACTTAAGGTATATACCTGATGTATGGTTCTCATGCATGTGACATTACTTTTATACCTAACCATACAGCTACATAATGGACCTTTTAATTGCTCAGCCTAGAGCACACATAAAACACGAAGCTATACACATATATAACATGTAGTGTAATTGTTAATATAAGATACTGTAAATATAGTGGGGCTCCAAGTGATGAAAGTAGCTAAGGTATTAAACATAGCTATGCAGCAAATCTCTACTTTGGAATTGAACAAATTGTACAGTAGGACACGTAGTTGTACATTTTATCATTCATATCTTTCGTTATTCTTAAATATTTAAATAGTCTAATAGAACACACATGACAAGTGCCATATATGTTCATTTCAATGTAATACTAGAATGAAACCTTTATCTGTGCATGCCTACACAAACGTTCTTGTACATTCAACACATACAGACTATATTATTAAACACTGATACGTGATGTATAGACCAACTCACTATAAAGATTGTGTGATAACCTCCTATAGGTACACATCACATAACTTTATACGACTCACTTACCCAATAGCATATGTTGGACAAGCATCATTGAACAATACAAAAAGAACTGTATTCATTCTTCACCAATGCATAACATTTATTATAACCCTGTACATGCAAAATAGTCAAGCTATACAAAAAGAGTAACTAAACACATTTAATTAGTGAACTAAACAGGTCTACTTGTTAAACCTATACCACTCTTGATCAATTTAAGCTTTGGACAAGTTTACACTATACTATATGTATAAATTTTTCACCAAAAATGCATTAACATGCCACTTTTAAATCATTCTCTGTGCTATTAGCTTGTGGTTGTTGCCAGAAATCACCTTTCAAACTTGTTACATTGTCTCAATTTTCAAACCAATTTTGTATACATATATAGTCTGAGAATTCTGAGGTCTAAAATCAGTCACTTATAATAATTATAATGGTGTATATAGCTACGTATCCAATAAACTTTTTTGCCTGTTGTATGATCTGGAAGAGCTTTACAAAAACTCAAGTGAAATTTAGATGTATCGAGTGAAGCAGCAGGGGGGCTATATTTGTATATGTAACTATGGTATGAATTTCTGATAGCTGTTAACTACAACATTTTTATATACAGAGAACTCCCAATATCACATAATAGTACACCACACACCTCATGAATGGTGTAGGCCTCAACTAGTACCATTCTAGCCATTGGTAAGCTGTGATTGATTGAATATTTTAAACCATGATATTTACATATTGTCAATGTGTGAAAAAAGTACTTTTTGCAAATAGGATCATATATTGTAAGTAACAATAATATGTGAACACAAGTATAGATATAGATAGACGCATGAATGATCAAGTGTCATGATTATGAATGTGTCATGGTTTTTAAAGTTTGTTAAATCATCTTTGGGTATCCAGATAATGTAGGTGTCTTAATTGAATGACCCCTAACAAATAACAAGTTCCACTGTATGCCAACTCTTTCAAGCATCAGTAGCTAGGGGATACGAGAGATGTCAAAATTTATGGGACATCTGCCTAGCAACTGGAATAGCCCATGTGGTAACCTGTGTTTATATTTGGTAAATCTCATTGATAAAGCTTAAACCTTAAACCAAAGAAATAACAGAATTCATATTACTGAAAATCCGGTATATGGTAACACCTTAATTGGTATGTTTAATCTACATAGTATTACAAAACTTGTACTATTACATATGTAGTATGGTACACCCTTAGCTTATTTCATTGTTTACACTATAACAAGTTACTTGTAGCCATGACAATGCTTCCACCAACAAAGAGACAACCATAATGGCTTTGCACTGACTCTGTGAAATCATCCAAGCAATCTACCTGGAATTTGAAAAATAATGCAATAAATGCAGCACTCCCAAAACTGTGTGTATGCTATATTGTTACTGATTAAGAAATTGGACCCTTTTAAATTTATTTGTAGTTTACTGCATGGTCAACATACATAGAGTAGCACAGTGGCTCCATTGAAAAATATTCTCAATCTCAGAACACAAAACTTGAATACCTGTAGTTTAACAGATTGGCAAATGCCACACTTATTAAAGGTGACATTGCAAATTAATTTATCTTCCAACACTATTAAATTTTCAGGCATACATATGGCTGCTACAGTGTATTGATCATCTTTCACACATCAGAAATATTACAATCATAATTAAAGAATAACACAAAATTGTCCACTTGAACTGCTAATAGGTACACACCTCGAGCTACTAAGACTTGACTGCAGGGAATAGTTTGTGCCATGATACATGTAAGTATGTAGGTTTGTATGTCTTGCTTAAACCACCACAATTATTTCATTGTTTTCATGTAATGTATAGCAGTACTGTTGGTGATGATGCAGCTCAGAGCAGACATACGTATAATAACCACCAGTCCACATCTATGGGTTTGGGTGTCACAAGTTGTATTCATACGTAAAGTACAGAACATTAAGGTATGTATATAGCCATATATCAGTTTGATTTGGCGGAGAATTCCATTTAATGCTTGGTAAAAGCCTTGTATAATTTCTGAGCTGTGTATTTTACTGCATACTCATTTTTTATCAAATATAATTTAATCTCAATATTCAATTAACACAGTTGTTGATACACTGACTGGCCAAGTTCAGGGATACACGTGCATGCCCACCAAAATCCATATGCTATAATTAAGTGAACTGGAAACAGACACACATTATATACACACACTGGGCCAGGGATAAAATTACAAACACAGTCTATGACTGTAGCTATATATGGAACTATAGCACATAAAAGGGTACGTAATGTAATTATGGCAGGTACAAACTGTTGGACTGCCTTGTAAAGCTGTGAAGTTTGTAACATCTGTTATTGTAACTACTTGGTTTACCACACTTTCAACACCACAATCAACTTTTTGTGAGTTTCAGTACATGTATGAGTTTTCAGAAAATACTCAGATGGCAGCATGCTCAAAATGTGAATTAAAATTAAATAAACCAGAAACATGACTAAGTATTCGGTAATTTACCTAAAATGCTTTCAAAAGTTGCAATATTACTTTACATACCTGAACTACCAGTTGCATGTTCCTTCCAGCTATCACACAAATGAAAAGTACCTTCCACCAAATGAGGACACATGCATACACTGTACATGTAATGGTCAGTGAATCACTATTGAGGTTTACAAAGTGATTATGATAACAGCTGGTTAGTGACCTTAACTAGAATCATGCATATGGCCACTGAATAATGGTATGTGGTATCATCATATATATCAAGAAGAACTGGACTATTAAAATTAAGTTATACTTTTTTATTGGCTACAGAACTATTAATCAGTGAAACATGTGTATGATGAGTTAGTGTACTGTGTATAACATTAACATAACTGTAGTTATGGCGACAGTCAAATTATATTAGCTACAAAGACTCAATGACTCTAATTTAGTTACTTGATGCTAACTTATATATAAGATTCTCTGTTTGCATAAGATAAGATGGTCTAAAGTAAAAAGCAGTTGTGCATCTAGTAACAATAGCCTGAAGTGACAAAAAGCTTTAAAATGTACATAATCTTATGAACATATTGTGTTTACAGTTCAAGTAGTCATGATGATCAGAACTGTGTGTGATCTCTTACCAATCAATTAGAAACCTTTCAAGCAAAATACACCTTTGTACCATTGAAGAACTTTGATATCCAATCTCACCTACGGCAATCCGTAATCAAATTTGGAAACCCGACATTAACCTATAGACTTTACAGATGCTGTCTGCTGTGTATTAACTGTCACATAGATGTGGTACGTAACACTGTTTCACATGACTGCGTAGAGACAGATGAATCACATTAAGAGGGATAAACCTTATGACGTACAAATATACACGCCCTGATGACTACCAATGCTGGCTAGCCAATGAATTGGTTGCTTAAGCACAGACCTTTCTTACTATGGTATGACAGTCTTCAGAACTGTTTCAGTAGCTAAGTAGATCACGTACAGTTGCACTTCATTGTTTGATAAATTACATCCAATACTGTAAGGCTACAAATGCTACTTTCATGTTGTCAGCTATAAGTTATTCTCACATTTGCAATAGCACGGCTACTGTGTAAATATTTGCTGATAAAAATCTAGTTGTATTCTACATGAAAGGTAAGAGCATTATTTCACAACATGACTCGACTTCAAAGTAATATAAACACCCAAATTCCAATTGTAACACATTTTGGGATTGTTATCCCAATAAGGAGCTAAGAGAAAAGTAAATCTTGTTAATACAGGAAGTCATAATCTTGACACTATAATAATATGATTTAACAGCATCAATACAAAGTATATCAGTTAACATGTTGGTTGCTGGGGATAGTGGGAATAGTGGGAACATGTTGGCAGTTGCCCCTGGGAATAGTGGCAACTGCCACCATTTATAGAGGATTAAATTACACATATGTGCTCATATATATAATACATTTATTTACCTAGCTATCCACCCTTCCACCGCACCAAGCTCTATGTTGCCTACTCTTTTTCCCAATGCTAGTCACTTAACATTTTTCCACAAAGCCAGTAGTGTACATGACAATACACAAGTTCAACAATCATTCAACAAGAACACAATGATACCATAATAGCAAGTAAGATTATATCTACATGAGATCATGCATGACATGACAATATATATAGATCATATAATATGTGATATAGAGAGGATGAGTTTGGATGAATAACGGGCAACTGAGGAAATCATAGGGCAGACAGTAAGTTCTTCCATAAATAGGGTAGATCAATGAACATAGCATTTGCAAGTGATGATAGCAAACTGTTAATCGCAGCAATTGATCACTAGCAACCAAAATGACAGACCAAGCTATGTCATGAACATTAATATTGGCATCAATTGATAAAGCATTACAGCTACATAACTAGCATCTAATCCACCCGCCCTCAATCCTCAGTCACCACCTAGTTAAAATGAATAATATATAATAAGTAACAAAAGTTGTTGCAATAACAAATTGTATACTTTATACATACAGTGTACAAGCAGCCGTACCTATATGTGCACATATATCTAATTTATATCCAAATAGTGGGTGGGTGGGTGGGAACTTTTCTTTAACTAGGCCATTCACCTTTCAAGAACGTGGCATGTCACATGACCGCAAACCTGTTAAACCAGTTTGTTGATTACACAATACTTGAAACCATCTCAACATTACTTCACATGCTTAGATCATAGCACACCCGTACACTATAGCGTGCACTTAGGTCACAGCAATTATGTGCAAGTTCTTATAGTGCTATATTGCGATATCTGCAGCATGCATGTTAATTTCAATTTATTGTGATACAATAAATTACATTTTAGTTAACTGATATAACATGTGGTAAAACATTTCACCATTGACATATAAGTACATGACACCATTTATGTATTACATGTCACCATTAACATATAAAAACACATATAATTTAGCCATCATAAATTTCTAGGGTCTAAAGGTGAGATATTTGATCTATTGTATAGCCATCCTGCAATTAAAAACTCATACCATCAGCTTACTCAAGTTTCTTAAAAAACACAAAATATACACTCTAACTGATCAACGCACATATAGGCCAATCTCTCACAATACATCCCCACAACATTTTCTGCATTGTTCAGTAGTTCAGCCTCCTGGTTCTCAGTGAACATGTGCACACCATTCAGTGATCCAATGGTTTGGAATGGAGGCTACAAATTGAGATAATGTCTCTTTTCCGATCAATTAATGACCACTATGACTTCATTTAACATGCACCAGTTCTGGCAATATGACAGTAAACTTAAATTAATTTTATTATCAATAATGATCTTTCTCAAGCTATTGTTGAGCAAAGGACCAGGAGTGGAACTCTTTGTGGCTTCCATGGTATATGGTCACAGCTACAAATTAAGCCTATTAACAATTTTTCTCATGAATACTGAATGTTGTTGAGCAAAAGACTAGTGTGTGAGTGGCTTCCATGGTATATGGTCACAGTTGCAGTATAACATAGACAAAATATGGTAAACATGTGAAATTGATATCATCATAACAACTTAGAACTATTGTATGCCAACGTGTATATCATCCTTGCATGCATAATAATTATTATATTCCCTGTCATCATAGATGAATATAATGTAGGAAGAACAGCTTCTCAAGCTTGAAGGGAATTTATTGCTAATAAGCAATCATTAATGATAAGCAAACTCTAAACTTTAAGCTTGCATAAGGAAAATGTACTGCTAAGTTGATGTGCAACCAGTAGAAGATGCCGAATCAGCTATTTACATGATACAACACATCGACTATAAATGTAGCACCACAAAGAAAGAATGCACCTATCACTCTGAAGTTGAGTGTTGGTATGGGTCATCTATGCACAATTAACTTTTGCAGATCACTACCAGCAGTGCACTTTTTAAAAAAATTATCAGTGTGTATTTTAACATTATAAAATAACCCATTCTTCACTCATACAATATAAAATTCCATCTAATCAATAGTTCATCAGTGCATATGTTGGTATGTGTATCAGACGCCATAATGGATTTAGTATTATACTGCTTCAATACAATAACTAGTATTCACAGGCATGATGAACTGTGATTTCAGACTTGTATTTCTACACACATTAAACAACTTGCGGGCATCTTACTTAAACCCACCAACCTTTCTGTTTACAGCTTTCAAGCACTGGCATAGACTGCTCTGCATATAGGGACTCTTAGTAAACTGTTTAGCACATTCGTGAGTAGGTCATGTAAGGACAGAAAAAGTATATGAGTGTTCTCCATCTATGTGTTTGTCTCATGTATTGTATTAGGAGCACAGCTAACTACAGTAAGTAAAAGTAAAGACACTGAAGAATAATCAGTCCTGCAAAAGATCGAGATACTCTAATAGAGCAGTCGCACTATCTCTAATGTAGAGCAGTCAAGTATGCCTCATGTACAGTACTCAGGAACAACCACTAACCTGGCAGCACCAAGTAGATAGACCATAAAATTGCAATTTTACTACTAAAAGACTGAAAACATGGTTCAGTGAAGTATGGTCTTCTGACCAGTAGTCTGGCAACACTTGGTAGCTAAAAATTTCAACTTTCCCTATGACTTCAAGCCAATTAATTTAATGGAAAACAACACATGGTGGGCCAATACTCACATTTCCCATGACTGAAAAAAGTATTTGTTGTGCAATGGTTTCATTTTAAAACATTTTGAATGCATCAATGTACTCACATGGCCGCATATGTAGTAAACCAGCAGATAGGTAGGTGGGGAAATTTAGTACTAAGTCTATGTGTTAATTCCATTAATCAACATTTCACCCAGTAAAGTACTTCATAAAAGATTTGACTAGGTAGTTGACAAGGTAACCTATGGGGAAATGTACTGGTTTTTGCCTGTTAAGGTAACAATTGGGTATATAGAAAGTATAAGGTTTGTATGCTCATGCAATGCTTTGCAAGTGATTGTAATTTTGTTTCAACAGTACTTTGTAAGTTTGTATACTATTTGCATATGTTTGTTTTCACGCAGTGTATTATATAGTTATACAACGGCCACGAGTGCTCCGCCTGATATAAACGCACGAGCCTGAGGGCCGTTAGGCCCGAAGGCAAGTGCGTTTATACAGGCAGAGCACGAGTGCACGTTGTATAACTGTTATGTACCACTCACCTAATAGGTGGGGAGAGTCTCACAAGACAGCTGTAACACTTATAAAGGCCAGGTTTCTAACATCGATTGTGGGTAACCAAGCCGGACGTTGCGATGACGTTCCCCCTGCAGCCACCTGAGATATTGAAAGCTAGTATGCTATGCGTTATATCACTAACCTGCATTCGCTGTTTGACTCTCATCATGTAGTGCTCAGCATGCCAGCGTGATCACTCAATCGCCATATAGACTAAGCGCCAGACTAATCGCCATAGTGATTCTCTCAAGCGAAAAAAAGCAGCTAAATAGACGGTTTAAGTAAACAAAACCTAACTACCAAACGATACTAGTCTAATTCTTACTATTCACACTGGCTAAACTCGAATCTGGTGGCATGACAAAACTGGTTACCACAATCGAACGTAAAGGTTAGTATTATTTAGAATATATTTGTTTTATTGAGCCATTGTCGAAGTGGACTACAGTTTGATCTGGGCTAAGATGGTACCAGACTAGCAAGGTATATAAGTACGTTTATATATATATAGACTAGAGTTGTGGCCACCCGTTTTGGCTTTTTCGATCGCCATTGGCTGCTTGTAAACATTATACGTATTGGTGACGTTATGGCCCACAATCGATCGTTACATGTCAGGCTATAAAAGAATTCGAGTGATCTGTGAAGTGTCTTTCCACCTATTAGGTGAGGTGTCGTAGTGGTCTTCTCCACCGGCACTTGTGCTATGCTGCACAAACCGCAGCCAGTGCAATATCTGTATATTGCACTGCGGTCGGTGCATTATAACTTATAATGCACTCGTTGTGGTCTACAAAACCACAACCAGTGCGTTATAAGTTATAATGCACTCGCTGCGGTCTGCAGCAGTGCAATATACAAATTATGGTACTGGCGGTGCCTTTGAACTGCCCACGCAGAGTGGTACATATGTATATAACCACCAACTGTTTATTAGTGTGCTTTGTGCAAAAATGTAGCTAGCTATGCTATGTTGAGCTTGTTTTATCACTGAAATCAAAACTATACCATAAAATTTAGAATCAAAGACAGGCCATATGTAATACTTTGTATGCATTACGACAAAGTTGATTGCAAAAGTGATGACTTCAGTTGCAAAAAGCTGTGCCTGTGTTGTGTATATGTATCTGTGGCTGTGTGTGTAGTATGTGTGCTATGCTCCCTACCCTTTATAAATATTGATAATCCTACTGGTGCATGACCCGTAACAGTATTTAGCTGACTTATTCCCCAGAAACTTTTGTCATGGCTTGGGTACATCATGGTTGGTGTAATCATAACTGTATGAAATGGATACAGATCACATTATATATAGCGTATGCAGTGATCATGCTGGGAATAATAGGTATGTGTGTATAAGAGTCAGGAGTTATGCTGGTATTTTGAAGTGATTATAAGACTTCTAACAGTTAGAAAATCTGTAATTTGCATAATTTTGTTAAAATCTCTATAAATAATAGGCATTTCATAATAGGTAATTTATGAGCACTGTTCAAAAGCATAATGCTCAATTTTATGAGCATAATTCCTCATTCCTCACAATTCCTCATACCTATAGCTACTTATTTTTGTAGCTCCATAGAAAATTTTACAAAATAATGTTGTCAACTGTTCTATACTATGTTTTATGTATGCCAATCATCTAGCAGAAAAATAATTAGAAATGCTCATTGTTTCCAACAACATAACTACATACATACATCATCAAGAATTAGCTAACATATATAGCTATATGCAAACTCTTTTCTGCTTATACATTAGCTCAAACTGTGCTAAATAATACAAGGAAACCTCAACTAGGAACCAGTCTATTTTGCTTTTTTTCCTACCTATTTTTCTTTCCAGCAATTCTTTTATTTTATTATGCTCCATATTTTGCTCAAGAATTATAAATTTTGCTCAGCACCACCAGCTATCCAAACTTCCATGGATATGTAGTGCATTCTATATAGTCAATTTGTCATTATAATTGTCTGTGGTTTCTACTGTTGAAGACTGTCTCTACAATAGAGTTAATGTATATATAAATTTGGCAATACTGTACGAACACTCATCAATTTCTATACACTATAATTTATCTGTGAAGCTGCTTATTTTTGCTACTGTTAAAAGTGTAATATGTATCATTTCAAGGCTTCTATATTTAATGTTATTGTTTCAAACAATTTTATTGAATTTTCAGCTTGTATTGATTATAATTATAGCCATTGATAAGACAGAGCATTCTTATGCTATTTAGATTGATAAATAGTAAATATTGACGACACTGTGGTGCATCATATATGCCAGCTAGCTAGTAATTCTTTATATGGAACTTTTCTCTGGTACTACTGTAATGGGATAGATATGTAAATCAAGTAGTGTAACTCTTTGCTATTGATAGTCTGTGTACATCCTTAAGATTTCCATTTCACATTGATTACAATCCTTTTCATCACATTTACGTGATTTTGCAACTCCTTGCCAGCCAATATTTTGGCTGGATGAAGTCAAGCATCCAGATGGTATTTGTGCAGGCCCCAGAGGCTGGGAACGAGACTACAATTCAATAGATTAATTTATTTATATGACTCATAATAGATAATTCTTAATGGAGGATGTGACTGTTCTATTAGAGCAGCTTATTCACTTATAAATAGGTGACGGTTCTATTAGGATAGTTCACTAAGTGACTGAGCAACCTAGTATAATTGTGTGATTTAAATAGTTGATTGTTCTGTTAAAGTACGCCACACCCCTTAAATATCCAGATTTCCGAGCCCACTCGATATACTCTAATAAAGCAGTCACCCTTATATAGCAGCCATGTTCGATATTCAGTCACATGTGCATATCATAGCTGTAGCTATAACAACAACAAAAAAGCTAGACTTTAACTAGCACGCTAGATAATTAATAATTTAAAAATGAAGTAGGAAGCTTATATTAAAAACTAGTGAGGCAAGATTATATGAGAGTTGGTATTACAACATTGCTCTGTGAGAAAATCCCTACTTTAGCATTGAACAATATAATTGTTATGACATGCTAATGTAGGGATAGCTATGCTGTAATACCATTATTCATATGATCTTGTCTCACTAGTTTAACGCTTAGATCCCTGCTTCATTCAAGAATTAGGAATTGCAGTTTAGCATCATTATTTTGTCATCTTATGCTAGCAGTTTGCTCACTGCTTCACACACCTATTGTGCTCAAAATTATGCTGCATAATCGGCTGTTACCTAATTTAAAAAATAACTTCTCTACAGACTTGTCTTCTGCTACACGTTTATGTACACTATTCAGTTAAATCAGTTGAGTATTTTAAACCTTTCATGATGTCTTGCTAGTTAAGAAGAGGTTGAATGCAGAGACAGGTCCAAGTTGTCTTGGGATCAAGTCACCACCTGGAGTAGGATTTCTGCATTCAATATAGAGAGTTTTGGTGTTAAGTTTCTAACTCTCTACTATATAAGCTTTCAACCCTTAATGGGCTACTATAAGTTATCCGTGTCACTTGATCTTATATGCAGGGTATTTACAAGGTACGTAAATTTCGTAGTTCAGACATGGAATGCACCATCTATACCCAGTTTACTACTATCTATACACATGTACAGTTAAATTTGGCAAAGAATTTTGATTAGACCTGCGTCAAATATAGGCTGGAATGTTATTCCAGCACAACGTTAGCATATTAGGTGGATATTTCAAACTATGCATGGAGCTTAATCCCTGAAAATAAATCGATACTCCCTAATAGAGCAGCTCAAATGTGGCAGTGTACATAGCTCCTCAGATCGATACTCTCTAAAAGAACAGTCACTTTGTAGTGAAATACTCTAATAGAGCATTCATTGATTAAAATGTTCCGGCCAAGATAACTGTAAGAAATGTTGCAAAACCTAGGAGCATAATGCAAGCATAACAGGAAAACTGAAGAGCATAATAGGAACACTGAAGATCATAATAAGTGAAGGAAATTCTCCTAAAAGTAAAAGTTTGAACACATTTGACTCAGGCCTATAATGTTGATGGATCATTACCATCAGCCACCTGTTTCCTTATAAATGTATTTAATGGTATGAATAGTTGTGGTGGCTCCCATATTATACATAGCTGAGGAAGATTTAGTGATAAAACATCTACACAGTCATGTAACAGATTTGATTTTGGTCACAGCACTAAAAATTACATATGGTTGGCTTGTTGTGTGATTCAGTCCCACACAAACTAAACCACAAACTGATATTAACATAAAAATGTTACAAGTAACCTCTTTACAAGTAACCAAGATATGTATATTTATTGGCACTTATCCTAGGTACACCTACCTGATATAAGCTTATGGGGAGCCGACAATGTGTCCGGCACTAGTTTAATGCATATTGTAACCACAGGAGCAATTACTTAATTTTTCTACTTACAAAGGACAACCAACCATAAAGTCATCCAAGCAACCTTTGTGTCCCAACATCAGCTAGTTCAGCTATAGATATTTATGTACAAGTCTTGCATGAAATTGATTACCAAGTAAATGATTGATTGATTGATTGATTGATCGATTGATTGATTGATTGATTGATTGATTGATTGATTGATTGATTGATTGATTGATTGATCGATTGATTGATTGATTGATTGATTGATTGATCGATTGATTGATCGATTGATTGATTGCCCAATTAACTGATTGATCACCAGTGCTTAGGCTAGCCACTCTAGAACACAACATTAAACACACTAACATATACATGTCACATACACTATGTACATAAAACACTAAAGACATGTACAATAAAATTGATGATTACATAGTTATAGACACTTTTGATGAAATTACATAAAGTCAATCATAAAGTATGGTAGTACTGTATAGTAGGTTTGTACCTTCCTACAAAAAAAATACTGACCAGAAACCAGCTTCCCAATATTTTTATGGTACCTTGGCAGTATTGGTTATGCATAATCTAGCTCAGAAATGCCTTCAGTCTGACTAGATCACCAGAAACACTTCCAATAAGTTGCTACGAAGGTTTAAGTTTTGCTTAGTAGAATTTTCTACTGACTGACTGACTGACTGACTGACTGATCGATACTCTCTAAAAGAACAGTCACTTTGTAGTGAAATACTCTAATAGAGCATTCATTGATTAAAATGTTCCGGCCAAGATAACTGTAAGAAATGTTGCAAAACCTAGGAGCATAATGCAAGCATAACAGGAAAACTGACTGACTGACTGACTGACTGACTGACTGACTGACTGACTGACTGACTGACTGACTGACTGACTGACTGACTGACTGACTGACTGACTGACTGACTGACTGACTGACTGACTGACTGACTTACTTACTTACTAATGCCTTCAGGCAACTGTAGCTCAATATAGGGCTATGGGTTTGATATTTTCATGGTTTGACATTGCTTTTACATGACAGGTACATACCACAGTACATACCATACACACATATCTTTTTGCTGACAGTGCAATGTGTTGATTCACAGTAGCATGTACATACATGGTTACATGAGTTGTTTACACATAGCTCAAAATTGTACAAATTTTTTAAACCACACCTTTAACAGTCAAAGTAAGCAGATTGATCATTCTCCATGAATAGAGCTGTGTAACAAGCAGAACATAGCCAAAAACTAAGTGAAACAACTATTTGACTTTTAGTAATTACAGTATTATATGTACTAGATAAAGCACTGCTGCGAGTGCTATATGAGAAATATAGCTTGAAAAGAGTGGGCGAGAGACAAATATAGCACGAGATGAAGCTGAGTGCTATATTTCATCTCGAGACCACTTTTTGAGTGCTATATTTCCCGTATAGCATGAGCGAAAGGCAGTGCTTTATCTGGTATAGAGAACTGTCAACTTGAGGTACACACAAGGCACAGGAAACAATTAGAAACTCACGGAGTAGTGTTATTATCAGTAGAATAGGCATTGTGCCTGTGTTGCACTGCGCTGCGCCTGCATTAGTCTTTTTGTGAGTCTAGTCTGTCTTCTCAGCTATTAAAAGTTTTCGATTGTGGTACTTTAATAAGCACATTTCTGTGATATTCCTAGGACTTGTCTGTTTATGTGAACAAAACGTAGGAAGAATGTTTACTGCTGCTGACCACAAGCAGCCATCATCAAAATCTTCAAGTGTGCCTGTCTATAAATTAAATTCAGTGGTTCTCCTGCTGGTTGGGCTGACTGGTCAGTCGGCACAGTACAGGCTATCAGCCTAGACTGACTTGGTTGATTGGTTGGTACTGACTATATAGAATGAGTGATTACTCACTCAAAGTAGGCTATTAGCCTATAAAATATACCTGGCAGTTCTATAACTACCTGATATAGAACTGTGGTCTATCAGAGTGTTCTATAACTGCCCAATTATAGAACACTTATGTTTGTATGGCAAATATAGAACACTTTTTCTGCTTTGAGCCTCCCATGCAAAGTTCTTTAAATATATATAGGGGTGTGCCTTTTGTTGCACAATTATAGCCTCATACGTCAGGAACTGTTATTTTGATGTGGTGATATAGAAGTTCACTAATGATGAATTGTGTTACACGAAAGTTAACAAGCAAGTGTGCCGGAAAATTAGAAATTTTACAAGCTAGTGGGCATCAAAACAATGAATAGTGTTTAAACAATTAAGGGATCATCCCCTGAAGTGCAAATTTAATCCCTACTTTAGTCATGCTGCTAGTAACTCAAATCGCA